>NC_087516.1:38557538-38902873 GCF_963921805.1 Phalacrocorax carbo | reverse complement strand
GGTGAAGTGTCTGGAGAACAAGTGTCATGAGGAGCAGTTGAGGGAAGTGGGGTTGTTTAGTCTGGAGAAAAGGAGGCTGAGGGGAAACCTTAGCTCTCTACAACTACCTGAAAGGAGGTTGTAGTGAGGTGGGTGTTGGTCTCTTCTCCCAAGTTACTAGAGATAGAATGAGAGGAAATAACTTCAAGTTGTGCCAGGGGGGGTTTAGACTGGATATTAGAAAAAATTTATTCACTGCAAGAGTGCTCAGACATTGGAACAGGCTGCCTACCATCCCTGGAGGTATTTAAAAGACATGTAGACATGGCACTTAGGGACATGGTTTAGGAGGCATGGTAGTGTTGGGTTGATGGTTGGACTTGATGATCCTAGAGGTCTTTTCCTACCTTGATGATTCTATGATGCTTCTATGATTCTATGTTATTAAACTGAAAGGGAAAATATATAGGCAAAAATATACTTACTGATTGTCATAATTGGGGCATTCCATTGTTAATGTTTCAATTTGAATGGCACTTTCTCTCAAATATCTGAAGTTTGAGAGGTAAGAATATGGAAGTAAAGTTTTCTTCCCCACTCAGCAATAACATTAATGAGCTTGTCAACTACTAGATAGCAGGCAAAGTTTTCTGTAACAGTAGCATCTACTGTATTTTGTTGTACAAACAAAAGAGGAAGCAATAGTCTTTCATAGTAAGAAAAGCATAATAAAAGCAGATACATAGATGCAATCTTAGGTCAAATAACATTATAAACTTACATTGCTAATCCTGCTTCTATTTCTATTCATATGACCTGATAAACTTTATAATTTTTTGTTCATCATGTTCATTCTGCTAGGGTGATCGCTCCCTCTTCCCTTTTAATTTTTCTAGTGTTTCATTCTTTGATGTACTGTCTTTCAAGCCTCCCCTTCTATTGTGTTCCTACTGCCTCTCTGTTCCTTGAAACCCTGTTCTTCATCCACTGTAGCTTAACCAGAACTCAGAGTAATGCTGAAAAGCAGGACTCAAAATACTAATGATGGTCAAGAGGTTACTGTCTTTTCCTTTGTCTTCAAATTTTAAGACTTGCTTAAACTTTATTTAACATGTATCTAAATAAGTAATCAAAAGTAAATCACCATTTACTACCTTTAAAATGTTCCCAAAGTGGAACATTTCAAAATGGAATAATTTAAAAGTAGAATCATAAATATATGTTAGAATTATAAATATATGATGATGCACAGAAATATGTGCCAAATAATTTTAAATAGAAATATCAACTAATATTTTCCATCCTATGCTCTCTGTCCAACACAGGAACAATACAAGGTTTGTCCTAATGCAATAGATGCTGGGTTTTGTTTTTATTTTTTAACTCAAAAAGTATTATTTAGAAGATGTGATGAGATATTTAAAGAATAAAAAGATTTCAAAATACAGCTAAGTAATTAAAATATTAAGTTATTTAATTTTAAAAATTAAATAAGTTTAGAAAATAATTACATAAAACTATGTAGTTTAATTAAGCTCAGCTTTTTCTAGATTGTCTGACACTAAAGGAAAATACAAACCACAAGAAATAATAAAACCTCAGTGATGGATTTCTTTTTATATGCACACTTCTGCAACACAACTATTACTGTTTGTGACTCTTTGTGCCCTATATTCCCTTATAACAGCATTACTCACAGGCTTAGCTGCTCTCCTATTTTTTCCTTGACCTTCAATCTGTACAAGCACTGTTGTCATTTCTTTATTATTATCTGCTCCTATCTTTATCCCCTTGGCCAAGCCCTGGCCAGATTGCTCATTTTTATCATTGCTTTGTTTTCTTTCCTAGCTTTGGACATATCATTATAAAGGGGATAATTCTACTTATACTCAGTATGTAAGGAATTAAAAAATGGTAACACAGCCCTGTAGGTACAACTGTAGGTAGTTTATTTCCTCATTTCCCTTTCCGTCCCTCGAAATATGTGGATAAGAAGCTAAACATTAGCCTGTACCAAGGATTGAGTTTCAATCTTCTAGAAAAAAACCAAGACTGTGGTAAAAGCATAAAACTGGGACTCAAACAAACAGGACTCCGTTCTGAATACTGCCACATCCTTCCTAATCAGTGGTGAACAAAGAGCTACCTGCATTCATATTCCTGTGTAAAATGGACATGACTTTTGTGTCTGGATCTTGTGACTCATTTCTGTAAATTAGTTTATCAGGTAGAAAGTGATAGCACCACATACAGAATGAAAAAGGCTTTATGAATGCTTGAACCAAAGGTTGTGGGAAAAGTCAAGAGTGGGAAATGGAAAAGAGTGGGAAATGGAAACGGCAAACTTGGCTGGCCAGGAGACTAGAGAGTGAACACTGTGTTTCATTTAAAGGCAACAGAAACAGCATAAGGTAGGATGCATTTTCGGGCCTGTTTTACAAGCATGATGGGGGTAAAGGCCAGTCTAGATGTAGCTGAAGGAAGGGACGAACAACCTGAAGACTGACATTACTTGGTATATTTCACAGTGTAGTATCTTGATTTTTTTTCTGAGAATAAAGGGGTTTTTTTAACTCCATCCTTTCTTTTTGACCTAGTTGTGGTGATGAAGGTGATGTATTAATGACAGCAGTATAGTGTCTCAGACACTAAATAATTAAAAAATAACTTTTTAAGAAAAGTAGTAAAAGAAAAGCTTGACCCTAGATTGCAGCAATCAGGTATGCAAAGCCTGGAATGAAGAAGCAGCAGTCCTCTATTAACATCTCAACTTTTACCATCATGAAGATATGAATAATAGTGACAAGCTATTTGGCTTATTTCCTATGTAGAAAACCATTCTTATATTACAGGTGATGACCTCTGCAATGGACATTACATCCTATGACATTTCAGACATTACAGTTCTTTGACAATATCTTTAAAAGAGTAAGGCCAATGAAGCCCAGAGAGATTTAGGAATTTAATTCTCACAGAAAATTACTGATACTTTTAATTACTTTTTCTAATTCCTTCTCATCATGTATGGTCTTAGCTTTCCTTTGCATAGAAGCATTTCTGAGTCTCCATTTAAGAGTGTTTTATTAATTTGTTTTAGAAAAGGCAGATTTGTATCCAGCCATATACTCTATTTCCTATGAAGTAAATACCCAGAAACAGTGACCTGGGTGGATCTAATCAGCAACATATGATCTCTTGTTCAGAGAGACCCTAAAACTACCATCATGTTCATTAACTTTTCCACTTTTGTGCTTGATCGAATTCACTGTGGTGCTCCTGGAACTGTTTTATTTATGGTTTATGCACAGCACCAAGAACTGCTTTCTTGCTACAGCAGTGACTAGAAGTTTATCAAACACCAAGCTTGCTTTATGTCAATATTCCCCTAATCTGCTATTCCTACAGTTGCCAGCAGGGCAAGTTTTGACAACCTCCTTGTCATGGTTTAACCCCAGCCAGCAACTAAGCACCACACAGCTGCTCTCTCATTCCACCCCCTCAGTGGGATAGGGGAGAGAATCACAAGAGTAAAAGTGAAAAAAAATCATGGGTTGAGGTACAGACAGCTTAATAGGAAAAGCAAAAGCCATGCACGCCAGCAAAGCAAAACAAAGAATTTGTTCACTACTTCCCATGGGCAGGCAGGTGTTCAGACATCTCCAGGAAAGCAGGGCTCCATCACACGCTAGGGTTACTTAGGAAGATAAATAGAACCACTCCAAATGTCCCCCCATCCCTCCCTCTTCCCCCAGATTTTTATTACTGAGCATGACGCCATATGGTATGGAATATCCCTCTGGTCAGTTGGGGTCAGCTGTCCCAGCTGTGTCCCCTCCCAGCTTCTTGTGCCCTCCCAGCCCACTTGCTGGTGGGGTGGGGTGAGGAGCAGAAAAGGCCTTGGCTCTGTGTAAGCGCTGCTCAGCAGTAATGAAAACATTCCTGTGTTATCAACACTGTTTTCAGCACAAATCCAAACCATAGCCCCATACTAGCTACTGTGAAGAAAATCAACTCTATCCCAGCCAAAACTAGCACACAAATTTTGCAGAAGTGCTGTAACACAGTGGCATTTTTGAGTGTGCTACACCTGAATTTTTTATGAAACAATATATAGAATTTGACTCCAACTGTTTTGTCTACAAAAAATAGAATTTCTCAAATACTGTTGTGGTTTTGCAATGTAAAATAGCTATCTAGATCATCCATGGTAACTTTCAGGTAAGAAGTTATGTTTCTATTCTTAGTATTTTGGAAATCTCTTGGACATCTGGTTCAGCAAGCTGCAATGGCATAGAGTCCTGCTGGCTATCATTTGTCACTTCTATTGCTTCTGCTAAAATTAAAATTGGCTTTTACTACTTTTCCACATGTTCCTTCTGATGATGGGGCTGTTCTGAGTAAATGAAGTCACCAGAAAGCTTTATCACATCTCTGTTTTCCATAGTATTTATAGTTTGCACTTTCTGTATCAAATGGCTAGTTTTATACATTCTCTAAAGTACAATACTTTTCTTTATTTAAACTATTTAAAAGCAAAGTTTGCTAAAATTTAATGAGCACTCCTTTTTGTGATCTATTGTTGTCTACTAGAATTTGAGTTAGAATTATTTGGAATTCATTTTGCCTTTATTTTACATGTCATTATTTAGGCTCCCACCTTCTATAGCAACACTAACGTCTGGAGCACTGTTTGCTTTAGTTCCCTTCCAATTCAGGCAACAGCTGATTAGTCAAGCCTCTGAAAGTACATCTTTCTTAACACCCTGTCTACTTTGAGCTTAAGTTACATATCTATATCTAAAAACTCAACTAGATAAAAAGATATAATTAATATGTTTCTTATAGGAATTTAGTTATCAGTTATCACTCCTAATCTCTTCCTTCAAGGTGACTTAAATCTGTTCTTGTTGGTTTAAATCAAATTAGAATAGTGCTACTTCTGGCCTGAACTAGAACATCCAGGCAAACTTCTGCAATGGTTTAAATAAACACTTTACATTCAAGTCTTCATGGAAATGGTGCAAATATTCTCACAGTCTCTAAGACAACTCAAGAGATAAAGCTTTCAGGACTTCAGGACTCTCTAATAGCAGTCATAAGGAATATTAAAAATCTCTTCTTTATAGATTTCATAAATATGCCTCTTCCTTTTATATGTATTGTACCTCTTATAACAAGAACATCCTGTAGATGAGAACAATTTTGTAAAAGAAGAGCCTGCTTGATAATCAAATATACTCAAATGATAACACGACTAAATTCTCAGCTTCAAAATATATTTTAATAGAGTATCTACGTTATCAAATATGGTTCTGTTTACATTTAAGGAAACTTCACATTTTAATCTGCTTAAAAGCAAATAAAGATTCTAGCTGTGGACACCATTCTGTGCTCCACATGATCAGTCACTATATCGATTGTTAGAAATGGGCACAGCATGTCAGCCTTTGTTTTTTTTCCTAAGAGCAGTTTATTCAGACTTAGGTTGCAGTAATGCACTATTGATAATTGTTGTCCGATTCAATTTTTCTTCTTTATTTCCCTTTACCCAATAATTCTCATGATGTTTAAGGGTACAGTATATTTATCTTCACATGCAATCTTATTAACTGAAGTGCTAAAACTAATAATCATTTACTTCTCTAGATCTCATTATAAATCTGTTTTGAACTTTTCAGCACCATTTCAGCCTGTAGCTACATCAGTGATATTTCAGATCACAGCTTCCCCGCTTCAAAGTAAACATTTGTAAGAGTAGGTAAAAATCCTCTATGAGGGTGTAAAGATTGTTCTTTGGAAGAACATCATTACTTGGCAATTTGTCAGTGGACAAATGAAAAACTCAGAAGATGGAAAGCTAGAGACACTGCTGACACTGAATAGGAAGATGAAAAGTAAGGAGGATAACACAAAATTGTCACTTGGTAAAAGATGCCAGAAGAAGCTTCAACATTGTTTAAATTGAATAGTTGGACTTCAGGAGCACAACTGTTGTCTACAAAAGACGAAGATGCCACAGGAAAAGCATGTACTATCCATGCCCAGAGGACAAGCTATGGATCCTTCTGCCTCCTGTAAAAATACTGAATCGGGGAAAAAAAAAAAAAACCACACCAAAAAACTTCCAAAACCAAAGCACTGCTTTCCAGTCTGCAGCACAGTCTGCATTCTGCCTTCTGTGCTAGTTTTGGCTGGGATAGAGTTGATTTTCTTCACAGTAGCTAGTATGGGGCTATGGTTTGGATTTGTGCTGAAAACAGTGTTGATAACACAGGAATGTTTTCATTACTGCTGAGCAGCGCTTACACAGAGCCAAGGCCTTTTCTGCTCCTCACCCCACCCCACCAGCAAGTGGGCTGGGAGGGCACAAGAAGCTGGGAGGGGACACAGCTGGGACAGCTGACCCCAACTGACCAGAGGGATATTCCATACCATATGGCGTCATGCTCAGTAATAAAAATCTGGGGGAAGAGGGAGGGATGGGGGGACATTTGGAGTGGTTCTATTTATCTTCCTAAGTAACCCTAGCGTGTGATGGAGCCCTGCTTTCCTGGAGATGTCTGAACACCTGCCTGCCCATGGGAAGTAGTGAACAAATTCTTTGTTTTGCTTTGCTGGCGTGCATGGCTTTTGCTTTTCCTATTAAGCTGTCTGTACCTCAACCCATGATTTTTTTTCACTTTTACTCTTGTGATTCTCTCCCCTATCCCACTGAGGGAGGGAATGAGAGAGCAGCTGTGTGGTGCTTGCTTCTGGCTGGGGTTAAACTAAGGGATCATCCTATTCTGCCTATATTTACTAAAAATCTGCTATATGAAGACTAGAAAATAGAGATAAATCCATCAATAGATAGATATATACATATTAGGTAGATAGAATGAGTAGCAAATACTGCAGAGTCAGGCACGTGGTGCTGTTTGTCATTGCATAAACAGAACAAAACGTGTTCACAAATCCTACTTTTGGTGGAAGCACCAGCTAAACAGATGAAGGATGAAATAACTTCCCTTTTTTTGGGGGGGGGTGTGGGGTGTGGGGGAGGTGAGTGGGGACAGGAGGTATAACACACAGCTGTTCTTACCTGGGTTGTGTGTGATATTATTATATTGCCCTTTTTGTGCTAAATCTACAGACAGGCAACTTCTTGCCTTCTAGTCCTATCAGCGCAGCACAACTATGATGAACTCTACTCTCACATTCCATTTTGTAATGCAGCCTATAAAAAAGCATATGCACTACTTATGTAAGGTGTATGTGACTGGAGTGAATATCATTGGCCTGGAGACTAAATCTAGATCAACCAATACCAAAGTTCACTTGTACGTTTGCATTTCTGACACCATATACTGGGGCTGTGCAAATTAATCCAATTGGGACTGGTGCTAATAAAAGAGTGATCTTAATTCATGTTAGGCTCATGATACCTGCAACACCACTGGAATTTCTCATTATGGAGTTCCTGCTATTATGATAATCTTCAGTAAACTCTATATTAAACTTGGTTGCTTTATTTCTCAGTGTACCTAATCTGCATTTTATTTCAAGTCAAGGTTTTCCTTTTGATCATGCCCACATGCGACAATGGCTGTGATTTTGCAGCACAGAAATTGAGCTCCTTTTGGAATCAATACTCTTTCAGGTGAGTACACTGACACGTGTGCTCCAGAAGCCCTTGACATGCTTCAACCTCTGGAACTAAAATAGAATTTAGCCTGCAGAACTAAAATAGAGCTAATCCAAAGTATATCTTGCCATATCCCCTCCAACATATAGCTGTTGTGAATGGGAGGTCCTCATCACCAAGTTTGTCTCTCCATAGATCTCATTCTATTGCACTACCCTATGTGCTAATGTAGATACAACCTCACTTTATTTAACTAACCAAAAGCTTTCTGCAGTAATGTTTTAGGTTGTCCATTAGCTGTTTTATCACAGAATCACAGAATGGTAGGGGTTGGAAGGGACCTCTGGAGATCATCTTGTCCAACCCCCCTGCTGACGCGGAAGTCACGGACACAGCACACGACCAATATGATCAAGCAAATGCCAGTTTATTACAGACACAGCACGGTTAATATAGCTCTTTAACCACCTTATTACACACAAGCCTATTGTTATTTGGTCAGTATGGCCTTGGGCTTTATCATAAAGATAGCCACTAGCAGCATCGGCAGCTCCCGAATGTGGATTGCCTTTGTTTTGCTAAACTGTAACGAGACACTCCCGCCGATGGTATGGGATATGGCCCCTGTTGACAGAGCAGCGCCTGTGGCCAACCTTGGAATATGCAACTTATTAGGAAGATGTAATGCCCTCCTGCACGTCCCCACAGTAAGTTTGTACAATGCCACTTTGTAAGTCTTGGAAAATACAAAATCACATTTGTTAGTAATAGCTACATACATTGGTTTTAACTTGCAACATCCTTGAGGCCTTCTTGTTCACAGGCAGATTAAGTCCACACACTCTGAGTCTGGATTGTTCACTACGTGTCCTTGGCTTTCCAGATATCCCACAACCCCCTGCTTGAGCAGGCACACCTAGAGCAGGGGGCACAGGACTGCATCCAGGCAGTTTTTAAATATTTCCAGGGAAGGAGACTCCACAACCTCCCTGGGCAGCCTGTGCCCCTGCTCTGTCACCCTCACAGGAAAGAAGTTTTTTCTTATGTTCAAGTGTAACTTCCTGTGCTCCAATTTAGACCCATTGCCCCTTGTCCCGTCATTGGGCACTACTGAAAAGAGTCTGGCCCCATCCTCTTGACACCCGTCCTTCAGATGTTTATAAGTATGGACAAGATCCCCCCTCAGTCTTCTCTTCTCCAGGCTAAACAAACCCAGGTCTCTCAGCCTTTCCTCATAAAGGAGATGCTCCAGCCCCCTGATCATCTTCGTAGCTCTCCGCTGGACTTGCTCAAGCAGTTCCCTGTCCTTCTTAAACTGGGGGCCCGAAACTGGACACAGTACTCCAAATGTGGCGTCACTAGGGCAGAGTAGAAGGGGAGGATAACCTCTCTTGATCTGCTGGCCACGCTCCTTTTAACACACCCCACGATACTGTTGGCCTTCTTGGCCACAAGGGCACAGTGATGGCTCATGGTCAGCTTGTTGTCCACCAGCACTCCCAGGTCCTTCTCAACAGAGCCACTTTCCAGCAAGTCAACCCCCGAGCTGTACAGGTGCATGGGGTTGTTCCTCCCCAGGTGTAGGACTTCACAGTTGCTTTTGCTGAATTTCGTTAAGTTCTCCTCAGCACAGCTCTCCAGTCTGTTCAGATCTCGCTGAATGGCAGCACAGCCTTCTGGTGTATCAGCCACTCCTCCCAGCTTCGTATTGTCAGCGAACTGGCTGAGGGTACACTCTGACCCTTAGTCCAGGTCATTGACGAACATATTGAACAGGCCTGGACCCAGCACAGACCCCTGGGGAGCACCGCTAGTTATGGGCCTCCAACCAGACTCTGCCTCTTTGATCACAATACCCTGAGCTCTGTATCTTCCCACTATGACTCTTTCTCTTTAGGTATCTGGAGTTTGCCAAATACTGTTTTTTTCCAAGATTTGGAAAAAAGTTAATTGATATATAAACTAACTTCAAATATGCTGTTGGCACTCCTAAAAAGAATAGATACCACCTCCCCACTCCGGGAAACTCAGCAGAACCAGAAAAAGCTTTTTCAAATACCAGCAAATAACTTCACTGAAAAGGGACTAATGTTCATGTCTAAAATCAAATAGATTCTTAAAGATCTGAAACATATTAAACAATATGAATAAACTAACTTTTAGAAAAATACAAGAGCAGTGAAAAGGTAAAATATTTTATTGTAGTTGATCACAGGAAACTTAGTACATATTCAGTTCCATTATGGTAGATGAAAGATGTTAATGTACTGTTGAAACATCCATTGTATTATGAAACAAAAAGACAAATCATATATTTAAAAATGCCAAGTAGGAACACTATACAATTTTAAAATGGAAATAAAAGAAAGTAAGCTTTATAGACTATCTACAGAAGTAGAAGTACATGTAGAAACCCTAAAGTTATGACAGAAATAAATATTGCCAAAACTATTCTGAAAGAGAACAAAATGCTGTTTCTTGTGGCTTACAGCTGAATTCCAACATTACAAGGTATCAGCATTGCTTGGATTCTTTAAGTGCCTGATTAGATAATATATATTTATTTTATGTAAGTATAGTATATATAGTATACAGATAATATTTAGTATATATAGTATATATATAAGTATATGTGGAATAATTGCTAGAGGTGACTTAGAAATTAACCTTATGTTTTTAGCAAAGGTACAGCATTGAAGAAGCTGTCAGGGTGAAGTGCAGCTGATATGTGAGGAATCCATTCCACGGAAGTTCCCTAGTAACCACAGATGTCGGCAATGCTAGGAGAACTTGGCGTACTGACTCTAGGAGGAGTTGTCTGGAGGGTGGAGTGTGTGGAGGCATCGCAGCCAGGCTCTGTGATAAATGGGAACTCAAGGCACCATGGAGCTGGTACGCTGCATATTTGCCACCCTTGGCCAACAGCCTGTCATACTTTGACAAAAAATGCTGTCCTTTTGGTGAACTTTGCTCATTATAATATCATTATAATACCAAAACACACCTCCATCCCAAAAGTTACCTGCCTCTAAGGTACGACCACCCCTCACTGGGCACGCGCTTCAAATTTCTTCTAGTCTATGCTTTTAAAAGTAAAGCGAGGAAATTCTGCACCAATCATAATAAAGGTATGTATGGCTAGAGTCACTCAAGCTCCACCTGAAAGCTAAAAAATAGTATAAAATGTGTGAAGAGAAAGAGGGTGTTGGGGAAGATACCTCTCTGACATCTGGGACCAGTTGACGGGCTGAGCCTCTCTTCCCCCGCATTGGGACGCCTTTGGGCAAGACTGGAAATCTCTTAGAGTCACTTTAAATCTCTAACGTATTAGAGTTGCTTTGCTTCATATTAGAGTTGCTTCATATTTGTTTAGCATACTTGTAGCCTAGCAGTGTGCTCATAACTTTGGTATTTATGTATGTCTTGTAACCAGCAATCTTATCACTGGTAATCCAAAGAACCTCTGTATCTGTTGCTTTAATAAAATGAACTATTCATTAATCTAGCCATGATCGTTCTCATAGAACGCGACCGGCCTGGGCATCTGCCAAATTAGTTACTAACAACAAATACCCTGATGAGTGGTTACTTCTCCAACCCTTAGAAAATAAACCGTTGACAACGTCTGACACTAAGACTGGACTTAGCTGCACGTAGACTCTTCTCGGAGGAGTTTAGAAAGCAAGGGAGCCTTGTCTGAACCTCATGACTCAATGGTAGGGTCTGTCCCTAGCCACTTCTCAGACTCTTACTGTTAACACAACAGTATATAAGTATAATTGTGCATAAATTACATAACTACATCAATTTTGGCCTTGGGAAAGGATAAGCGGGTTTAGAAAAAGGCAGAAACAGGATAAAGGTAGCACCCATGAAGTGAGAGAACAGGATCAGCAGAACTTGAATTTTGACACTCAGCAGGCCCTTGTTCCATCCAAGCATTTGTAAATTATGTCAGTAACTCAGGCATGAGCTATACCTCTAAATATCAATAGAATTATGCATGACCTGATGATTATAAAACTTTGAAGCTATCAGTTCTTGGATAGGAAAGGCTCCTGGAAGCAGTGCACAGAGAATTTTCTCCGAAACTGAACACTGAATAAGCTTTTAGAATGTTTTTTGCTCCTGTTGCATTTCTTTATATTGTTTCCTTATTTTCTTCCCATATTGTCTAGGCAGTCCAGCGTTTAAGCCTTTTTACTTTGTAATAGAATTGAGAGAATAATGTTCCTTAACCTGACTGTTAGCCCTTCTATTTTTATTTATTGTACTTTAATAGAGAACCATTTTACAGCCTGTAAATCTGAAGTAATTTGGTACTTTATATGTCAAAATCCAAAAAGGGAACTTCTTGATTTTGAATTGTTAACCTTCCTTTTTCTTACATCCCAGTGGTGTTTTTTTGTGGAATCCTATTTTCTGTTGAAAGTTACTGAAATTAAAAGCAGATATTGTAAGATTTTTTATGCATTTATCCTACTGTTCCTACATGCCTAAATTTTTGTAAATACTTACCAATTTATTTTAAGACAAATAGGAAAGACTGTAATTATTTACAGCTGCAGTTAAAATTGTGGGAATTAAAAAATGCAATATAACAGTGTTGTGCAGACTGGCCCCAGGAAGCAGAAAAAAACACCAAGATACTAGAAGCTCAAAGATTCACTTTGTGTGAAAACAGTGTGTTATCAACATTATTCTCATACTAAATCCAAAACACAGCACTATACCAGCTACCAGCAAGAAAATTAACTCCATCCCAGCCAAAACCAGGACACATGTAAATCTATATTATATTATGGAAATAAACCATAAGAAGACTCAAGCATGTTAAGCTTGAATATATATATATATGCGCTACCCAAAATTAAGCCTTAAACCTTGTGAATCGAAATCAAGTTGTAGTTTTGACAAAGATTTTGCCCACATTCTAAGGTGATATAGATGCACTGGTAATTAAGTTCTCTTTCCATGTATTTATGGAAATTTAGGCAAGTTTAAGATGTACTGATTGGCTGCATATCTAACCACATTGAAAGAATACATTTAACAAAACAATACAAGTTTGAGAGTAGTCAGAGAGAAAGGTGAAAAAAATTCTGGTGAATAAGAAAGCTTGAAGATAAAGGTAGTATTTAATAGTATGCAGTGTCTAAAAAAAAACCCCAAACATCTGGCACCAAAATAAACCTAGGTGCAAGTATGACGACACTTTTAGAGCCATTGAATATTAGGTATAGAAATGTGAGTTTTGGAGACTTTCAGCAAACTTACAGTATAACAATACTAGAAGCAATCTGTTTAGTGAAACGGATTTTTAAAATACTTATTTGCCTTTTTCTGCTAAAATATGCAGTTTTCTTGGCAAACAGTTACCTGAGGATTTTATACTTTTAAAAGTGGTGCAAGGAACTCACCTTGCAGAGTACTTCCAGTGCCAGAAATCTATATAAAAATGGTTCCAAATCACTGATTTTCCACCAGAGATGCAGCAATATTTATTTTTATATATTTTTATATCTATATGTATACATATATGTGATCGATCAAAACAAAGTGACTAGGTTTCACAGGAATAAACATAGATGTTGGGGGAACTGCTGACATAAGTTTTTATGGTACTGGATACAAAAATTTGAGTCAGAATACATCAATGGTACACTGAGTTTGTGACAAAAGTTATTTTGTGTCAGTAACACACTGCTACTAGAATATTCTACTAAATGTGAAATCATGAGTAGGAAGGAGAAAAAACAGATGCAAAACGTAATACATTTTCCAGCTCTGTTTTTGATTCGGCATATCCTATCACACACTTTGCACACTGCAGATACCCTCATGTGGAGTTACATAGCTGCTACTTATTAAATTTCTTCTATCCTCTTCACTTGCTCCTTGTTTTCTCCCACAATTCTTATTGCAAGGAAATTGCTCATTTATGTTTAGATACAGCTGGATGCAAAATAGACTCATGTTCTGAACATACCTGTATAATTTTTCTCCCCTCTTCACCCTTTTTTTAAAGGCTTAGACCGCTGTCAGAATGATGAAGGCCTTAGGTACAGTATCCATGCTGCCCAGAATTTTTTTCAGCAAATAAAAAGTGACACCTGTTATTGTTGTCATTGGTAGAGGTCTGGTGAAGGAGATTTAAGGAAAAAATAATACAAGGTTATTCTATTTTCCCATTGGGATGTTTGTTCTCTTCGTGATTCTCAGTATTATCATTCTGAAGAAAGATGTAGTTTGCTATTTGCATACCTAAAAAGCTACATCTATGACTTCTGAATGCTGAGTAATAGAAGTCTAGACCCTAAAAGGGGAGGAAAAAAAATCACTATTCCAAAAAGACAAAAAATAACCAAACCTCCTTACTGAATATTTTTTGTGACGGATTGTCATCTACAAGTTTATTTGAAGCTGCCTAGCACAGTCAGATGTTGCTTGTTTTTCTCAGCAAGAATAGCAGCAAAATCAGCAAAGGAGGTAAATTCATATTCGAGTGCAAACATCTTAGTCAGCTGAGATATCTGTATTTTTTAGAATGGTGAACTTTGCCTCCTATGGTATAATGGATCTATAAGTAAAATACAGGTGTGAGCACTGCAGCAGTAATGGCCAGGAATGAGTGGGAATATCATGGCACCTAAGGGCTCTGAAGTAGCAACACTCAAACAAATCCTTCCATGCAGTGTAAAGTAACTAACTGACAATCACCTCATTTGAGTGTTTACTTAGCCACTGAATTATACTGAGGTGTGCTGTGTTTGCATTTCTATCCCAAGACTAGAAAAATCAAAAATTCTTCTAGTTAAAGCTGATTCCTTCTCCAGTGTTTCATTCTTTAACCTTCTTGTTCAAAATCTCACTCAGTGGCAACATCCTTCCCATCCACACTACTTCTTCACCACCATTTTGCAAGTCCTGTATTTCTGTTAGCCTTTTTACATATAACTTTCCATTCATCCAACTGCCATATCAGTAAAATTTTATAGCACTTATCATCAAGGTAGTTGTTTTCTTTGAGCTATAGCCTGAAAATTTGCTTGAAGAAATGTCGAGCTATTATTTGACATACATTTGATCACAGACTCAAGGACAAAGAATTTCCAGGCTTACATCCAAACTATATCCTGTTTGCAAGTAAACCGCATTTTCTTGTATATCCTGTCGTGGTCAATCAGAATTGATAGTCCATCTCTGATGTGGATATACTCAGCTTCTCGAACTGCCACTTGACATATTCAGTGAGCTGATATTCTTGCACAATATGCACATAATTGTATGGCTACGACTGTCCAAATGGCACACAGATACCATTGAAATACCTCACACTGAAATTGTGTTGTGTTTCAAAATACTGATAAGCATGCCATTTTCCTGAAATCTACTGCAGTTCATATATTACTTTGTGTAAGCATCTTGCTTTTGAGGCCCCTCAAAATACAGTGATTTCCACTGCTGGTAAGATCCCATGTGTTATACAAAAGATATACTGTGATTTTGTCTTTTTTTTTTTTTTTGCTTAATTTGTCAAATTATGAAATGACATAGGCAGATTAATGAGCCCTTCCTAAACAAAGCCCAATGAAATATTTAAATCCTTCCTCAGTGCTTAGACTGGGACTTGTGATCAATAAAAACTATTGCCTTGGGATGAGTTTTACCATGATTACTGACAAATTGATTGTTAATCTACTGTTCTTATGCAAAAAGGAGATCAACAGAAAAATGTCTGGAAGCTAACTGCAGGAGATTATCTATTCCACCTATTATGCACAATCAAATATATCTGTCAAAAATGTTGCTAAATTTCTGCAAAAAAATCATTGTTGAAAAACATTCTTCCATCTCCTTTGAAAACCATCACGAATTATTTTCTCTTCTTATTCCATCTAATCATTTTTTACTAAAAAAAACCAAAACCAAACAAAAAAAAACCCCACCAATATCCTCTTCCCCAAAAAGCAACAAACTGATTTCCTCTTCTTTCATTTGTAGGAAAAACAGTTAATTAGCCTTCCCAGAACACTGGGGGAGTTATCACATATCCCATCCCAGACCTAACCTTTAAAGAGAAAAAAAATTGTTTCTTTCTTCATACCTCATATTTTAAAGTTTTAAAATTAATGTCACACTTCTCTGGTGGAATTGCTGCAGCTTGTCCGCCTCTCACTTCCAAACCAGGCAGTATTTCAGTAAAGGCCTAACTATCTCTTACCAGAGTAGAATCTCCTCTATCTTCTACACTAAACTACCTTTCAGTGAGAAATGTCTCTTTTGCAACTGCAGAATAATATTGACTCAAATTACATGGCTTGCTATATTATCTAGTCTGCTGCCTTTTTAGTTGCTACCCATTTTGCATCTTTTTTTGTGTGAGTGTGTGTGTGTATGTACCATTTTGCATTTATCCTTGCCAAGTTTCTTTTTTTTCTTTTTTAGTTAATTCTCTAGATTAATTAAAATCACTTAAGTTAAACCACTTAATACTATGTTCCAGTGTTTCCATTCATCCTTCTTTAGTGCAAGGACAGGTTTTATAAGCACACATACATATATATAGTTTTATAAGCATAAGAAGACAGTGTCTATTTCATCAAGTTTTTCCTGTCCTGCAGCTTAGGAGTATTTTGAAATATTTAAGATAAGGGCACACAAGAAGAATATGCTGAGAGGGTGTCATAGTGTCATATAAATTTTCTAACAGGAGCTATCAAAGACAGTCCTAAGTTACTAAATCTATTCTTTTGCATTACTTAGTTCCCTTACACGACATTCCAAGGAAGGCCTAGTTTCAGCCAACATTCATAAAGCTTCAGTGTATCCTGAAGGTAAAGCAGTCCTTTGTTACAAGTCACTGTCAAAGTAGAAGCTGCCAGTCCTCTACCTTACATCAGTCATCCAGAATGCCTTCATTTTCAGTGGGTGAATTTGGATTCCATTTTAATTTTAACGCATTTCCCCAATCGACAAACAGTGTGCCATATAGGCAAGATAGTTGGGGAAACACCTGACAGGATTTAGATACGAGATTCACTCTATCTAATGCACCATGGGCATATTCAGGGGAAGATCATCAAAGCATCAAGATTTAATGTGGAACTCCAGACATCCATGAACAGAAAGTGCAGCAACCAAGGAATGACAATCTAAACTTTTCCTCTTAAGTGGTCTAAGTTCTGCAATGATTTGTTGATATGTGCATGTTCAGGTACCTACTGCCTGGGATGCAAAGGCTATTTACAGTCCTGTGTTAGATAACCAACTAACATTATAGGTTCCTTTGATCATTCTGTCATCATGCACATTAAATCAAGTCTTGCACAAAACATAACTGGAATCCCAACTTCCAGATACTGAGTATGTGTCTTATTAAGTGAGTAGTCAATATTCCCTAAGAATAAGTGAAACACGTATTTGCAAGTTGCAATCCTTTCTAAATAGCTTTGAGTCTAGGCCTAGGCCTCTACAAATCTTTTGCCTTTTATTTGTGACTAGACTCATTCAATAAATTTTACAGGTTTTTGTCAGCTTGTCATGAACATTTTTTGGCTCCCTATTGTTAAAAACAGCAGTTCTTTAGAATGGATGCAGGCCTGCTTTGGGTTCATTTAAAAAAAAGAAATCCCAAATCATCTGCATTCATTCAAATACAAAACAGTAGTTTCAGTGAAATTAAAGATCACTCTAAGTGATCTTAAGTGAAGATCACTGCCAGCCTAAAATATTCCTCTTTTCAGATGACAGTGTTCTTTGATGAGCAAATCAAAACTTTCCTATTTGAAATAAGAAAAATAATAACAATGAATCTAATCACTAGAAAACTGTCAGACACCTTCAGGCAGACAACTAATGTACAGAGAAAAGAGAAATCTATCCATCTTTGTCAGGATGGGAAACGAATCATCCTCCCAACCCTCTGTACAGGTTATTTTCCTTGCATCTCCAAAATGATGGAAAAGCCATATGAGACTAAAATACAAAGTATATTCTACGTGATACAGTCCTTAGGCATATGTGGTCCTTCAATATAAAAAAAACCTTCCATATATTATCCAAAATGAAGAGCTTGCCATGCTGCAAATATAATAAAGGAAAGGGTTGCTAATGCAATATAATAAACAATTTCATTTTCTTTTCCCTAGAATCTCAGCATAAGTTTTGACTAATACACATATAAGAACTCTGCATTTTGAAAAAGCATTATATATTGTTTGCAATGTCCAAATAAAATGGACCCAGAGGTTCTCATAATGTCTGGAAAGAGAATGAAGCACAGCTTATCATCAGAACGACAATATTTAATACATATAAAACACTCTAAAGTAGTGCTTGACATTCTCCAAGAAAGAGCAAAAAGAAACGCTGTTAATCTGAAAGTCTGCTGACAGCGACACAGGAACTTCCCATTTTATTGCTGCTACTTAAAGCTCACAAAGCACACTGAGTTATAACATAAAACAACTCTGAACATCAGTGCACACATAGGTACCTCCCCTCTTGCTCACCTCTAGCAATTTTTGGTTAGAGATAGGAGCATGGCCTCATGAAGTTACACTTCAAAACAGTATGTCATTTAGCATCTTTGAACTTTCAGAAAAACAGGAACATACTCCAGAGCTCACAGTTACTTATGAAAAAGCAATCCAAAACTTCTGTGGAAAGTGATTCAGCTACTGGGATCAGTATTTAAAGAAAACTAGAAATCCACTCTCAGGATCTCCATACAACACTCAGTGTGTCCAAGCACTACTTCTTCATTTTACTCAATTCTGTCTCTGATTTCTCTTTAGCAGAAACAAAATCTGCTATTTAATCAGTCCGTTAACTATTTGACCAAGTTTTTATAAAAAACATAATGCTCATAATAAATTCTTCCTTCTCATTAGTGTCATAAAACCACACAGTGGTCTACCAAATATTCTCTTAACAGAAAATAACTAAAGCTTGAATAGCAGTTCCCTCTGTGGAGAATGCTATAGGTCTTGGAACCAATCTGTTGATGCTACATTAATCAGTTGCAAGTCCTTTCTTTGTGATTTGCCCTTGGTTCTGATTGACTCAGGTCTTAGAAGGTGACGGAATGCCATTTGTTAGATAACTTCCTCCCAGTGAAATTCTTTGTACAGTGTCAGCAACAGTAGTTGAGCTATACTACTTCTGGGTGATTTGGGGTCTGCATATGAATCACTCTGTATGTAAGTAAAAATAAAGAGCAGCCTTAATAAAATTAAGATCTTCTTTTTTCACCTATTCCTTTAACCCAAATTCACACACTATTTAGAAAGCACGTAGATGACAGGATGAATAAGATATTCTTAACCAGCCATGACTAAACGTTCATCTTTTTAATATGTTTTTACAACTCTCAGGGTGCTCAGGTTTTGCCAGTAAATTAAACAAAGCCTTCCTGAGCTCATTTCTTCACAACTGTTGATAGTAGCAATGGAAGAAGAAATGGTTCTGTTTACATGCCCATAAAGATGTTCATCTACTTGTTTATTTTTTGCTTCCCACTATGTCAGACACTGAATTAAACATTATCAAACAGTTTAGGTAATGTAAATTCGATGAGTAAGAGTTTAAGATATTTTTTTTATTACATTTACAATTTATTTGATTTATCTACTGTGATATGTTCTATTTCCACATTTTGATAACTGAATTTGATTTGGTAAATTCAGTCTTACTTACAATGTTTAGACTACAAACACATGGGAAGATTATCAGTAAACAAACCCGACCAGTCAGAAAGTTCTTCAGGATTAATTAGAACTTAAAATTCATATATTAAAGTTTGATAAACACTTTTACAAATTTTTACTACAGTTTGCACACCATGAAGAAATTTCAAAAATATTTTACAAATAGTACTCAAGTTCTTTTAAAAATAATAAAATCCAGCTAATTTTTTTTTATTTTATAGGCTGAACTACAGAGGTAAAAGGGATTTTGCCTTCAAAATTTTGGTTTTATACACTTCTACGTTCACAGAAACCAATGTGGGAGAATTTTTGTATTTCTCAAGGTAGCAGAAGTTAAATTTCCTAAGGATGCATATAATTGTGATTCCACTGATTCTTACTAAAGCAGAATATCTGGACCTAACCTTTTCATATGTTTTCTTGTAATATGTACAGAACACACAAAAAGGAAAATATCAACGAATTCTGGAAAACAGGCTACAGACCTATAGGATGAGAAGTTATATAAAGAAATCTGAAAGAGTAAAAAGGAGAAAAATTGAAAATAGTTCTAAAAAAGGTCAGATACTTAATCCACAAGACAGTGGTTTAGCATTTGGTTCCATTAACCTTGACGAGATTAATTAATTGGTTAAGCGTTAGGGGAATTAAATTAAGGGAACAGCTCATCTCAACATTTAAAATGAGGCTAAATAGTGTAAATAAATTGTAGGTTTTAATAGGATTCTCTAAAATTAAAAATAGCTATATTTATTCCTACAAAAAGAATAAGTATGTGTTTCAGCAACAAGAGAATTAATAAAGGAGGGAGCTGTTTTTCTTCTTTTAGTATTATAAATTACTCCTAAAAATGTTAAAACCTGATCCAGGTTTCAAAGGTTTTGACATAAGCATTTTCTACTTTAAATTTAATTAAGTACCTCAAGAGTGAGTTTAAAATTTGTACAAATTTAGGGAAATTCTACAAGAAGAATGCTGAGTATGACTTTTACTCCAATTATTGCAATCACGACTAAATGTGGAGGATTTAGCACAGATTATTTATGTACCAGAGCATTATAGACCTGACATGTGGAAGAGTTCTGTGCAGTATGGTTTCCTATGCCACTGTACCTCACCAGGGGAGACTAAGCACTGATGCAAGCTGCAGCATTTAGTAGACCTTTCTTTTTACTCTATAAAATCATATTTTATATATATTCATATATTATATTCATATTTTTCTTACTATATATGCTATGAAAAGGGTGTGCAATGTTCATACAGGCTGTTTCTAAAGCCTCAGCATCATTGGAGCTGGGCATGGATTTTCTTTCCTGAAATCTTTCCAATATCTAGGTAAGATAACCAAATTAAAACCCAATAAATTTTGAAAACTTTGAAATGTGTTTTTTGCAGTTACTTTTTTATTCTACCTTCCTTGCTGTTTAATCATGTCAGTCTGACATGAAACAAAGTTACCCCAAAAAACACTGCAGTGGGTAACTCAGTAGGCTGCTGTAGCAGAAGGAGGTTTTCTCTGTTGCTTTCGATTTGCATCCAAATAACCTTTATCATGGTTTACTGTTTTGTGTTTCTTCCGCAAAGGTGCCATAAAGAGAAAAAGTTCCAATACCAATGCCAGAACCTCCACTCTAGTCCAACCTAGAGCACCACAAGCAGGTGGTTGCCTGTGTCCCTTAAACTACCATGGAGACAATTTGGGATAATTTCAGTAAGTATGACCTGGTAAAAAAAGAAGAAAAGGATGAAAAATATATCTGGATGAGAGTAGAAAGAAAAGAACACAAGACAATTTGATTAATTCACAATGCCATATGACTGTATAAAACAAGCTTTTATTCAAGGAAATGTTCAATTTAGTTTGTATTGTTTCTGCTCTTTCTAATGTAATTAAGGACATTCATTTGAAGTTATGCTTATTAAGCTATTTTTTAAAAAAATCTATACACTTTGAAAATAATGTCTGTATTTTCTACGAAAGTTTCTTTTGAACTAGAAATGTTATTTGTAACAGGAAGAATGAGGAAATGTCAAAAGACTTACTTCAAATCATGGACATTTCTGTTCTTACAGACAGAAATGGCTAACCAAAACAAATGCAGTGGACAGTTTAAATGAGCGATTAAATACCTGATTATTTACCTTAATCCATAGTTTTGTCTGAACATGTTCTTAACTCAAGAACGTTTCTTTTAAAAATGTATCTTTCCTGCTGTCTAGTGTGTCTCAGTTTAAATTAACTTTATGTCTTAAAGTGAAAATAAATATGCAGAATTTCATACACCTAAGTGATTGATGGGGGTTTTTTTTCAAGCCCTGCTGTTAAAAAAGAACTATTTTGAGATTGTACAGTTAATATCATCTTTTGTGACTTTTTTAAAATAGGTACTTTTGTTTTTAAGAGGAAAACTGTATTAGACTTAATTAGATGAAGAAATACAACTTATGCTAGTGAGCTATGCATAAGTCAGTTACTTATGATTGCAAATACGTCTTTTTTCAGGTATTCATTTAAAGTCTTCTTGAGATGGATTTTTGGTTGTTGAGAAATATCTGAAATATACAGTTTGGGGTTTTCAAAATCTCCGTTACTAAGGCCCATCTCTTTTTAAAATGGCATTCCAAAATCAAATTTGGCTACCAGTATCCATTTTTTGACAACTATATATTTGAGGCAGAAATTCCAGGTTCTGTAGTGTAACTGGAAGTAGTATGTTGGTCTACTGAAACCTACTTCTGTAATCTTAAGTCACTGAGTCTAATATTCACTATGTATTTATTTGAGTTAACTCGAATAAAATGATTTGTGCTCATAAATGAGATATTTTGTCATGAGTTTTATAGTGTTTGAGCACTTGTAAACATGCTCATTTTGAAAACAGTTCTACTGAAAATTACACTAAATCACCTCTAACAATACGAGTTCAAAAGCAACTGTGTAAGTCTGTCTGTTGCTTATACAGTACCTCTTATTGCTTTGGAGGCTACTTAGACTGGTCAGACCTAAGACTGTTAAGTTGCAATACATCTATTGCTCCAAGGTTACGCTGGGTACGTGTTATTTCACAGACGAACACAGGCATGTGTTTAAGTTCCATCCTTAGATGGCCTGTGGAAAGCTTACTTACATTTGACTTCTTGGACTGTGCTTTTTCTGTCAACTACTGCTCCTGTAGCACTGCCTCACTGCTTTCTTTCGTATCATGTCTTATCAGTATATATTCCCTCCTGATGGGAGGGAATAAAGACAAGGGAGCTAGGCTGTTTTCTTGGTAGCACCCACTGACAGGACAAGAAGCAATGGGCACAAATGAAAAAATATTAAATCTCATCTTAACAATAGAAAGCTCTTTTTTACTCTGAGGGTGACAAAGCACTGGTGTAGGTTGCCCAGACAGCAACTGGACATGGTTCTGGGCAACCAGCTCTAGGTGACTCTACTTTAGTAGGGGGGTTGGACTTAGATGATCTCAATAGGTCCCTTCCAACCTAAACTATTCTATGAATCTATGAATCTATAATTATTGAAACCATTTCATCTGTTGTTTAAGCAGGGCCCTTTACTGAGATCTTGCATCATCTTCAGAGAAGAAAAGCATATCTAAGACCACTTGAGTTCTAGCCACTGTACAAACAATTAATATAAAAGAAAGAAAATAAAAGAAAATTGGGAGAGATGTCTGGTCTTATCTTGCCAGTCAAAATACGAAGTGTCACAGCTACTTTAGAGTAAAATGTCTTATTTGTTCTTGATTTACAATCAATGGAAGAGCAGGACAGCTCCATCCTAGTAACAGAAATGTATCTTCAACAGGAAAAAAATGTTCTAGTGAAGGAGCACATCCACTTCTTCCCTTTGGCAGGAATGGGTTCTAGTTAAACTACAAGGCACTATCTCCTCTCTCAGAAGAACGTGTCTAATGCTTTCTTTCCTTCAAAGTCAGAAGACTGTCTAATCTAAAAGCTGGAAACTTATGACACTATAGGTAACCAAACCCACTTCACAACAGGAGGAAGAGACACCAGACAAGACAGTACAAAATAGAATGTCTGAGAGAGAGTTTAATGGCCATGGCTACTGAGAGAGTCAGGACCATATGGCTGGGTGTGTGCTAGTAAATAAAGCATGTCTGGGTACACTCCAGGACGCTGAGGCCAACTGGCACAGCCCAGCCTATGTCTATGCTACCAAACGTTCAGGCTCCAAAAGAAGGAAGATGCTTACTAGGAATGGCCCTTGAAAATTCTACTGAAACATTTGTGAGAGTGCTAAGTTGTTGCAGGCACCATTTAATTTACTGGTATAGGTGTAGTCTGTATTTTCGAGGGATATTATCATTCTGTATGACAGTCCTGTATCAGCCAATATAAAGTAGGAGGAAATTCACCACAAAATCATTTTACCTCATGGTCCAGAGAAGCCAACATGCCTATGTTGTGGTTTAACCCCAGCCAGCAACTAAGCACCAAGCAGCCACTTGCTCACTCCCCCCAGAGAATTGGAAGAGTAACAGTGAGAGAACTCATGGGCTGAGATAAGAACAGTTTAATAATTAAAATAAAATTACATAATAATAGCAATAATAATAGCAATAATGATAATTATAATAATGGTAATAATGTTGATAAAGATGATAATGATAATAATGATAATTATAATGATAATAATAATGATGATGATGATAATAATAATAATAATAATAATAATGATGTAATGAAAAGGAAAATAACAAGAGAGAGAGAAGTGAAACCCAGGGAAAAAACAAGTGATGCAATTACTCACCACCCGTTGACCGACACACCACCAGTCCCTGAGCCACAATCGCTTCCCCTCCCCAGCCAACTCCCTGTACTTAATATGCTGAGCAAGACATCATATGGTATGAAATATCCCTTTGGCCAGTTTGGATCAGCTCTCTGGGCTGTGCCCCCTCCCCTCCCAGCTTCTTGTGCACCCAGCAGAGCATGGGAAGATGAAAAGTCCTTGACTAGTGTAAGCACTACCCAGCAACAACTAAAAAGCATCAGTGTGTTATCAACTTTATTCTCATACTAAATCCAAACCACAGCACTAAAGCAGCTACCAGAAAGAAAATTAACTCTATCCCAGCTGAAACGAGGACAGCCTACAGAATCCATAGATTCAGAAGCTGATTGAACTACAGCTGTATTTGCATCACTGCACAGGAGAAAAATCATGTCTAATGCACCTATATACAAATCACAAATATGTCATACACTACCCTTGCTCTAGGACCTATTAAGAAGGTGCCAGGTTAGTTTTGCCTTATTGCAACACGAGTCTATTTTATAGTCCTCACCATCCAAAGAAGTCCAATCATTCTTTCCATTTTCTTTCATACTTCTCTATTTCTGTAAACATGTAATTATTGTTTTCACTTATTACTGAAGTATTTTTCTTCTCTCTGAGCTCCTGCTAGGCCACACTCATTACTCATTATGTCTTTAATATTTTCCTTTCTCCCAGCCAAGATGGTAGCATCATAACAATTAGCAAGCTGCTTAAAGAGCGTAGTTTTATTGCCACAAAAAGATATGGAAAAAAATGGCAAAATGTTTCTGGCCCACTGCTTGATTCATATACATAGCTTTTAGCCAAAATGTAGAAATATGAGGCAAATCTGCCAACTACAAAATGTAGAAATATGAGGCAAATCTGCCAGCTACAAAAATCTTTTTCAGACAAATCTTCTTATGCATTTAACATCCTAGTCATTGGGTGATTCTCAAATTCCACCCACTTTGCCGTGCTTATTATGAACGTTGCTAGACATTAAAAAGCAATTATTTTATTGTAAGGCAGTGTTTCCATTTGGCATAGAGATTAAACTATGTTTTCCCCATTCAGTTTGTAATTCTAATCCATTCTTTTACTGACTGATAAGTGGATTCCCAGCAAATCGCAACAACAAACTCCAGTCTGCTTACTGCCATTTTTAACAGAATCCTACTGTAGCTTTTAGCACCATGCTTCAAGGTAACCAGAAGATAACCAACTATGAATACAGTTATGATCCTTTCTCTGATGTCCTCCATGAAATTCTCCAAGTAGAAATCTTTTTATCACAGAAGTCAGGGAAAACCTATGAAGAACCTATCTGTTTTAAGTTGAAAGTAGTTCTTATGGTCATCAATGCAAGTTTCCATGTGATTCCTCTAGTTCCAGTCTTTGAGATACTCACTGCACAGTTATTTTGCTATTCTTAAGATGCTAGTTAAAAAAAAAAAAAAAAAAGGAAAAAAAAAAGCCTTTTACCAAATAATTTTCTGCCAATAAACTTCATAAACCAGTAAGGTCAAGGATAAGCTGGGTCTTTCAAGCGGACCATATATATGGGAACCTCATCAAAGAAAAGGTCACTGCAGAAAGGAAACAGAGAAAATCAGTCCCTTTTCAGCTTATCATAAAAAATTATAAACTTTCTGCAATACTTGAAGAGGCTTGGCAACACTGGAAGAATATACCCTATTTAAGCCAGGACTTCTCAACATAATGACAGGAATTGGATTATCTGGAGTATCAAGTGGCTCCCAAACCTATGGGGAATGTTTATTAATAAGCCTCTGTTACTTGTCCAGCTTTATGACTCAAGAGAGGATTTGGAAAAGGCTGTACATTCTTGCTACAATGTACATTCCTGTCAGCTTTGGAAATTTATTTATTGACCTGAGATTTCAGGTTCTTTCTATACATTGCAGAAGTTGCCTTTGAGTTTCTTCTAGCATTATTTATTTTGCAATATTTTTTCATGGTATGCTGAGTTCAAATGCATTTAATACCTAAAAATATGTATTTAAATATTAAATAATATTCACAGTACTGTTATTTTTAATGACTTTGTTATCAGAGACTAACATGCAAAATTATACAAAATGCAAATAAAGTGACAAGATACTGTCTTTGGAAAAAAAAAAAAAAAAGGCAACACTATACTTTTTTTCCAACAGATTTCTCCTGGAACTTCTTTCTTTTTGCTGGCAAACTTTGTGAGGATGGCTCCACAGATGATACCACTGTCACATATGCTGTCTCTATGGAATGAAGGATGTCTTACGCTAGTTTACAGACGATTGCTGGATGACAAATAACTTAGTCCAGACAAAGGGCAACTGTATTACTCAAAATGCACAAATGATTTCCTTAAATCCATAACTTCCTTATAAACTACCTGTACTGAAATATACTTCAAAATTTGTTTTATCAACATGTGAAATGAAAATCCTTTACACTTCTAAAATCTGAAGAAAAAACAGATTCAGTGTGTGAAAGCTTGTTTGTCCTCAGAAATGTTGACTCATTAGCTGTCTAGGCGTTCTCCTCAGGCACCCACGAGGTTGTATAAGGTCCCTCAGTATTCAGAAAAAAATGAAGATCAGGTAGACTTGGCAGTATGTAATCATCAGAAAACTAGTTTCCAAAATATGGTAAATATTTTTTTTTATTTATTTTATTTTCAGGAGAAGACTAGACTGATCATTAATGAAAGCGAATGTGATCGATATACAGACCAAACAGTTAACATAACTGTAAAGAAGAATAATATTTGATAGTTGAAGAAACATCAGCCAAAAAAAACTTTTCCAAAGTGATTTAAACTGATTTGTTTATGAAAAGAAATTCAAAGTGGAAAAATTTAATCACTGACCATACATTTATATAAGCTTTACTGGACATCTTAGAGCATATGGATTTTGACTAACTTACAATCAATTGCAGTAATGGTAGCATATTCTCCTGTATCTGAATGGTGTGCATCATCACTTGTAATTATCACAATGGCATTTAATTGTTTTTCTTAAATTCATGCACAAAGCCCCCAAAACTTCAATAGATTTTATAGAAGGTCAGGTGATACCTGCTACAAAAGGAAACAGAAATAATAAAATTCAAAGAAACAAAGAAAGAATATAGCTTGGCAAAATATGGTAATTTCATTTCCAAGAGTCCCTTGTAACATTGAGCCAGGTATGATAGCATGCTCCAATAGTTCTAGTTCTAGTAATAATTCTAGAGAAGGTTGATTTATCTGGCCAAGGTGTACTAGTAGGTCACCACCATGTAGTTTGGATTTTAGCCTCATGAGTTTGTTTGCCCTGAATTTTCTTCTTCGATTTCAGAAGTTGAGAGAGTAGCTTGCAACAGCCAAGATCCATTGGGTTTAAGTCAATGTACTTTTCACATATTTTAAATTAAGAACTATAAATCGGTTTTAGTGTACTAAGAAAACAGACCCAGAGTCACTATAAAGATTTCTTAAGCATAGAAAATGTCGACTGAAGATGGTCCAGAGGACCTTTATTAATGGCTCAAAGTGAACAGGCTACTCTGCTAACTCCAATTTGATGCTGGGAAGATGAAGTGATTATATGGGTTTACCACATAAAACATCCTAGAGCTGAAAATGCCACTTTGAAGATGTTTGAATATTTGTCTGATGGGATTCAGGAAACTGTTGAAATACTATATACAACCTTTCGTCAGGAGACAACCAAGTATATCCATTCCCCAAAGTCAACATTACTGTTGGAGCTAGGTTGCATTAGAGACTCACAGCTGAATTTATCTCATCTATCTGCTTGTGAAAGCCAGGCATCAAATGGACAGTCATACACACAGAAAGTTCTGAATCAAAAGAGTTTTCAAAGATCAGAAGAGAAATCAGGGGAAAAATTACTACCACAAGGTACTTACTTAGTAAATAAGTAGATATCATAGATGATAAATATTTAGACAGTAATAGCTGTGTGAGATTAATTTAGCTCCTGAGGATCTGCAAAATTAGTAGTGCTTTTTAAAACAGAGCCCATTTCCAGTTATATAGATGCAACTAGTGACCATACATTCCTATTTCTCTTTCCAGCATGCAAATAAAACCACTTAGTCGTTCTGTGTCTCCTTTCCTAACTTGTAGAACAGATATAATTTCCCTTGTAAGAAGAGTTGAAAAATATGCAATATTGTGGTCATGGGACATTTATATAATTGATAAAAGTGATATAAAACCCAATAAAAAATCTGTATTAATATTTTTCCCAATTGTCTTTCAAACAGTTTATATGTTAAGAAAAATACTTTGGTATTTCACTCAGAATCAGACCTGGAAAGTGGCTTGCATGGGAAATGCTGTACAAAACGACTTTTTCGATAACAAAAATTTGTCTCTGCTCAGTGTTAGTTTTTTGTAACATTCAGTTTTTATAATGTTTCCATATACTTCTTAAATTTCTGATCTCTGATGATTTCCGGAAGGAGAATTAGGGAATTTTGGTTAAGAAGAATAGAAATACATTCATCAGAAAAAGCCTGCAGTTTGCCTTGAAGTCTGTTCTCAGGTTTGTCTTTTGGTCTGCATTTGAAATTCAAATTACTGTCAAAATGACCTCATGTTCTTACTTAACAAAATCGTTTGTGCTAACAAAGCGCTTCCTCTGCTTTACTGTTGGTCCCTAAGGCGACTGTTTCACAAGATACGGTATAACCATATTGTGTCAAGTGGATGAGGATTAGGTTGTGACTGTTTATTTCCTTCTTTTTATTACTTTATTTCTGAAAAACCTATCATGTCATGAAACACTCCCATATTCCCTGGCATGGAAAAGTTTTTGCTAACTATTTGTATATGTAAGAGCATTGAGTCCAAAGCGTACTGCATGATTCACAGGGAAGAATGAGCGAGCGGGAGCAGAAAAACATCCCTGACCACAAAGAAGAGCCTTGAAATTCTAGCTCAACTAGTGGAGAGATTCACTGAGTACAGAAGAGCCCCCTGTGACACACAGTTATTATGTTGGGGGGCTAAAAACCCCATGCACCATCTGTATAGCTGTAGTGATGCAAAAATGGCTGAAGCAAGGAGCAGGATAGGTCATTTGTATCTTAACAACACAAGTGTTCAGGTAGCATGTAATGCTCCTCAAAATGGTAGGAGAGGGTACCTGAGACCTTTAACATGCAGCCTGTCAGAATAGCTCTTCTAGTTATCACATGCCCTCAAAACATGAATGTGTCTCCCCTGACCTGTGTGTTCTTTGCTTTCCAACTGCTTTGTACATTCTATGGAGGCACATGGCATTTTTCTTTAAATACAGTGAACAAGGGAACCAAGTACCTGCTAATGACCCCTAGTATACTTTTAATGATCTCTACAGCCACAGTTGTGAATTTTCTGTTATCCAGAAGAGCAGTCAGAGTTAACTTGCTCACTAAACAGGATTTAAAGATCAGAACATGTTTAGCAAAAAGCCCAGCTTCATGATAACAGAATTGTTACAAACATAAAGAGCAAGGCATATTAGGATTATATATAGCAATAAAGATCTTCACCTTCTTTGGTATGTCAGCTAGCCTCTACTTCTCTCTTTTAGATTAAGTTGGAATCTTTCTCTAGCAACTTAAGAAATATCTTCCTGACACTGATTCTATTGGCAAAAATGGTCATTGTCTTTCCCCTTCCCACCTTCTGTAAGAGCAAAAGGTCAGAGAACAAATCTGAGACTCTCCCTGTCTCTAGCAAGAATGTAGCTTCCTTCCTGGTATGAAATGTTTCTTCCTTGATTCCTGGCTGGTTATTGTGAGGCATCTTGGGCTTTCAGGGAATTACATTTTACCTTTCACATCCATTGCTGTTATGGCATAAGCTAGCACACTCCTGATTTTGAACTGCTTACCCCATTGCATTACCCCCACTATCAGTACAGATGTGTTGAAAAAACATTGTATTTGGATTCTTTTTCTCTGCTCATCAAATAAAGACGAAACATGATACCATATACACTGAAACCAGGAATACGATAATAGCTACTACTTCCTGGTGTAACTGTTCACTTGATAGTATTTGTTTGTTGCAGAAAATTGAAAAGAAAGAACATTTCTAAACCTTGAAAACTGTTTGATAGAAACATAAAATACCCTAAATAAGTGCATATAGGTGTTTCAACATTTTTCCCCCACTGGAACAAGCTACTGTGTAGCATTCAGTTAACATATCACTTATTTAAAAGCAAATAAATAAAATAAAAAGAATGCTGCTCAACTCCAAAGAATATACAAGCATTGTCATGGCACTAATTTTCAGAAGTGTTGCTTATGTTCAATACTGACTACAGTAATTTCAGTCAATGACAAGTGAAGAGGCATCTAATGCTAAAAATCCAAGTCCCTAAATGCATGAGAAACACATTTTCAACAGCTTTATGCTGCACCAAAAACTATTTTTCCGAGTCTCCACTTTCTGAACACTCTGCTTCCAACATTTTTTTTTTTAAATTGAGTATCACAATCAGAAGATTTTAAAGGAAGTGTTACAGCCGTAAGAAAAAAGACATAGAAGTCTACCAGCAGAACTTTGAACAAATATCAAGTTCAATTGACAGGAAAAAAAAAGGGGGGGGGGGGGGGGGGAAGTGATCATTCCTCATTTCACTTAATAGGTAGCACTGCTCCAGCATTGTAGCTAAACATTAAATACTAACAGCCAAGCACTAGGCTGCCACCCATGCATCCTCCTCTATAATATAAATTCTCCTTATCTCAAAATGCAACAATAATGAAACATTCAAGTAAATAATTCCATTTCAAGAAATTATAGATCTGCAATCATAATTTGTCATTAATCTATGTCATTTATTGTCATTGAAAGCTGTTGAGGCAAAGAAATCTGAGAAATTTTTTTTAAATATTGGGATATTTATTTAGCATATCCAGAATAGTCAGAGCTATGACAATTCCTATAAAGGTTTTCAAACAGATATTAAACTACAAATGTAATTGGAAGATTAATACATGAATGTTTAATTCTGCCGGCCAATTTTCCCCAAGTTATTCTCTGAAATATCAGCTTCTGGTCATTATTATAGATATGGGCCTAGAAAGACTTCTAGTCTCTTCAAGCATGGCACTAGTGTTCTTTTCTCTCACTGACTTAAAGATGGTTTAGGATTCAAAAGAACTAAATGAAAAAGCATTTTTAAATACTCACTCAGGTTAAACTTTACAAAATTGTGTTCAGTATTACTTTTTCATATTAACCTATAATGACGTCAGTTTACTTACATCTTCAAAGCCTATGCATGCTTGTTCTTTTTTTGCCCTTTTCAAGGGCTTTCTTCTTTTAAGAGATATATGATATGAAGTTCTGTCAATGTATCAAACACAATAAGTCTATGCAGAAAAATGTGTTTGAGCATTAGTTCTCTCTGGTCTACACTGTTTATAAGGAAAGACAGCTCATATATTGCTTGTTATTAATATCCAAGAGTGCTGAATAGCAAAGAAGGAAACTTTCCACTAACAGAAACCTTTTATCTTGACTCAGCTGAAAGTTAATATACTATAGTCTCAGTTAATAGATGATCAAAGACATAACCCAGTGTGAGGATTAAAGAGAGTTCTGCTGTGACCATCTTCATATATTCTGCACAGCGAGGTATTAATGAAAGCAAAGATAAGTCCAGAAAGCCAATATTGATTCTAAAAATGAAACCATCTTTTCATCTAAAATAGGTGAATATGACAAAATGTCACCATGCACTTGAGAAACAACAATGAAACGATAACAGCAGGAAATTAATTAGTTTACAGGAAAAGTGAGAATTTATTATATCAGGTTCTGATTTAGGAAGGCATTCCTAGTCAGCAAAACACTTTTGTGTATGTTTAACTAGAAACATATTCATAAGTTTCATGAACTTTGATGGGCTATAACACATTCTTAAAGTTTAATATTAAAGCAGTGATTAATGCCTAATATTGTTCTTGTAAAACTCAATAGTTTTTGCCATGAACTTCAAATGAAGCAGAATTAAACACGGCTTGATTCTTGCTTATAATTCCTTTTATAAAGCTAGTGTGTTTCTATTGTTTATGCTTAGTCTTCTTCTGTTATTAATTTTATTATCTGAGTAGGAAAATAAATTATTATTGCAAAGTTTTGTTGTCTTTATTTACTTCTAGATATTAAGTTACAAAAAATAAAGGCTGACATGTATGTAATCTTGAATGTGGAATGTATACAATGGCTTGCTAGAAGATCCATGTTTTTAACTAAAAGCCTAGAAATTTTTCTGTTTCCTCCTTGAGGTGCTTTATAAAGATTTCTGACCACTTTATCCATAAAACCAGGGCAGGTTTGGAATAAATGAGACTATGAAATACTTTTGATGTACATATCAGGGACAGATACTTGAAGATGTATATTTTAGAGGAATTGCACTGCAGAAATAATTTTCGTAGAGAAATAGTGCTGTGTATGGAAAGCAGAGAAGTCAGACTGGAATACCAAGGGGATGGTGCTACGAAGAACTTAACATGAGGTAGTTAGACTGTGGATGGATTTACAAGTAGCATTGACTCTGTGTGCATTCTTATGTCATGGCAAATGAGACAGTATTTGAGGCAGTTTCACTGTAAATGTGAAACTGCCTTTTATTACCACAGAAGATGAACATATGGAGAGACAACTATTCTGAAGTAGCCACTACACTGGAAATACTTACAAATCTTGATTTTATTTTCAATGACTTGGTCGCAAAACCATCTTCTAGGTGTTGTATGACAAAGATTTATACTCTAAAGAATTCACATCTTCCGGTCATATTCAACTGACTAATAAAAATGTTCTAGAACAAGTAGATCTTTGTAAAGTTTTAATTTTAATTTGTATGTTTATGCATATTTCATATATGCATGTGTGTATATATATTATGCAAAATTTTTATATTTTATGATGTCTTATTATGAAGCATGAGATTAAGCAAGTAGGAAAATAAAATAAGAACTTTAGAGACCCTGTTCAAGAATATATGTGTAATAGGCATTTCAGCATCAATATACAGTAGCGATAGACAAAATACACTAATCAAATAGGCAAAGCTAATACCAGTTGACTATACCAAAGGACACAACCATAAAACAGATGGCTATATCTTGGACCACCTTCATTTTCAAAAGCTAGAGAAGCTTAGATTGCTAGTAATACACTTTTCAAAATCAATCATCCTTTGTGCTTTGAAAATCTCAATGATGTGGGAAGGCTGCAGAAAAGTATAAAAGTTGCTGGAATTTTGCCAGTTAAAAGCTGTTGGAACAAGTTTCATGTATGTGTTTGAATTCCTTTCTCCACAAGACGGTACAGTTGCCAGAGACTGCCAAGGAAAAGCAACGTATGAAACATGCTTACGTTTTGTACACTAGGCTGCTTACAGACCTAAAACAGGACACCTGCTGACAGGAAAAGCAGGGTATCTTTTAGTTCAAAAGGTATCCCTACTGCTTTTGAATACAAACGTGCCTGATGCCATTTTTTGCAGGAATTGGTTCCTAACAAATAAGACTAATCTTTCATTTGATATCATCCCAGTTGGTTACTTTATTGTAGCCTCCACTCTCTACATCAAGCTTTGTGATTTCTATTTGTCATTTCTTTACAGTTTTTCATTTCCCTTTTCCTTTGACCTACATTTATAGAAAACATAACGTGAATCAAAGGGCTTAGGTAATCAAAGCAAGAAAATTAAGTATTTGGAAATATTTTATTGCCTTTGTTTTCTCTTTGGATAAAGGTTTTGAGCTGAAAAATGCTAGGCCTCATATGTATTTAATCCTTTATTCATTTTTCTGTTTGTTTGGAGACATGGATTAAAATAATGAAGTTTGCATGAGACATTTTGGTAAAATTATAATAAATCTGACCTCTGTTCATCTGTGTTGACTGAGGCTTCCTAGGCTGCTTTTTTCACAGTATTCACATAGTTTGGAGGCTCTGGTATATGGTGTAATAAGCCTATTATACGATATGGACTATTAAATCTATTATATATTATTTTATCATTCCAAGGAAGACTTATAGATTTGCCCAGTTACTCTGACTTGTTTTCTAATAAAGATGCATACATAGACATCTGTTCCAGATTTAAATGGGGCAGCTTAAGAAGGAGAGACTCCAACTGTTAGTGTTGACCTGGAGAAAGCCCAAATGTAGTTAAATTTTGCACTGAAATGGATGGAGATCATTGACATAATCGGTTACTGTGGCTCAGCTGATGAGAAAGAAATCTTCATTTTAAGCCATTACAGTTATTATCAAAATGATTGTCTGTGTTGTATTTTAAATTTACATGATTACATGCTGAAAATTTTTAAATCCTCTTTTGTATAAAGTTAACAAAATGGACTGGTTCTGTTCCTATACACATATACATACATATGCTGCCTGACTTTTCTCATGAAACTAACATTCATAATTCCCTGCTAACTGTAGCTCTGAACAATGAGATCCTTTCTACATCAGAAAAATACATTCAACAGTTCAACATATCAGCAATGGAAGTCCTAAAACAGTTCTTCTATCTAACTTCATAAAGTACCTAATAAGGTAACATATCAATAACTTTTTCAGAAAAGTTAGATACCTGCACCTGTCATATTCTGCTTGTGGAAATCACCAAAGCACTAGGAAACTTCTCTTCTAAAGGAACTTACTTCAACCTGAGTTACACCAGCTATGGTTTTTAATCTTTTACTGCAATTCTTCAATATAGTTTTCATGTTCTGAGTAGAAGTTACAGACTACAAGGCCTCTTCATTTAATGAATCTGTGAGAAAATAGTTGATTAATGATATCAATGCAAGCATTCTGAGGCTACTCCCTTTTGTATGCCACAACCCATGCCAAGCCTTGTATAAAAGAGATTTACTATAAAAGTCACAAAACTGTCAAACTCAAGGCAAGGAAAGGAACTATCTGTCATATTCCTTTAAAAACAGCCTTGTCCTACATGCGCTACCTCTTGTTTAATAAAATTCTGAATGTGTGATTTCCATGAGAACAGCATGTCACAGATTATTTTCATAGCTTTTTAGTTAAGATGCATTTCCCTAAATAATGTCCTGAAATTACCTTTCTTTCCTACCGCTATTATGAAACCCCCATTTTAACAAAATTGAATAAAAAGCTCTTGCCTGTCATTTATGATATAATGAAATCACTGGATATTTGATACTATAGGTACTTGCAATGTTTACAGAGTTCTCCAGACATTTTGGACCTACTTCTCTGTTGGCTTTGGACTAATGCAAATTAGAAGCAAAACATGACCTCTCAGGATGAATGTATTTCATAATTTACTCTCTACTCTGAAATTACCGAAAAAATGAAAATGAAGCTGAAATTCTCAGAGTATAATGAAGGCTCTGTCTGTGTTCTCTTGTGTAGAATTTCTTTTTTGCTTTCCTTGTTTTCTTATTGCTTTGCCCTAAAATATTATTCCGAATAAGCATAACTGTTTCCTCTTTGTGTATATGAGAATAAAGACACAGCAGCCTGTGGCTGCACAACAGAGGTACTATAGAATTAAAAAATCCATAAATAGTGTCAGAACAAAGAACTAATTATTTGGATTCAGGCAGAATGAAAAAATCAGATGGCTATTTGCCAATATTGAAATCTTCAAATTATGGGAAATGTGAACAACTAGAAATCAAAAAACATGTGTAGATGGGAGCTTGAGAATGTAAACCAAATACCCACCTCCTCAAAGCAGGACTAGTAATCCCTAGATGATACCAAGAAGGTTTAGCTAGTCTGTAACTGAAAATTCTAGTGATAACATTTCAACAACCACCATAGACTATTTAGTTCAGTGCTTAAGTGTCTTTACATTTAGAAATATTTTCCCAATGTCCAGCATGAATCTCTTTACAGGAATGAAAAACTATCATTTCATGTTCTTCCTATTCTGAATGAAAAAGCAATTTTTTTGCTTTCTCTTTTAAGACTGCTATCACATCTCTTCCCAATCCTCTCTTCTAGACTAATATACCTACAGAATATTACAAAGTAATTTCACACAGATTATTTCAGAGGTAACTTGGGGAATTTGCTTTTTTCAACCACGATGTAAAAATCTCAGAAAACTTCAGAGCTTAAATCCAACCATAAGCATAGAAGAACTTTGATAAAGATACACATTAGGAAACGTCCCTGTATTGTGGTTGAGATTAAGCAAATGCATTTTTTTTTTTAAATTACATTAACTGTATGATGATAAATATGGGAAAAAGGAGACTGAATAAATAACAACTTGTTGTTGGAATTAAATGAAAGATCAGTATTAAGAGGGTAAAAGGCAGATCACTTTTTGCCATCAGCACACTGATGAAAATTACTGTATTTCTGTATGTATTTTTATGATTTATTTAATAATGCCTATCCATCAGTAAATATTTACTTCTTTAACACTTAATGAAGCATTGACAAGTAGTGCAAGTAGGCAACAAGAAGACAAGCAGTCATACAAAAATGGGCCAAGGATTATAGCAATATGTATTTTATTTTCTTCAAAATGAAAGTGCCTTGGATTATCTCTCTCAATTCTTTTATTTGCTTTAAGTAATTTATGCAAACTTTGGGCTGGTGCTGGACTGAGGTCTTCTTAGAGCAAATAACTTTTTTATAAGGCTGTTATTTCTTAGTCCTAGTCTTGCGGTACATTTTCCTAACTAATATGTGTCATATTAAACACATACATTTACCTTCATTTTTAATAACCATACATGTGAGTATTAATCTTACTGAAAAGTCTCTGCATAACTGTTCAACATGTTTTTTCTTTTCTTACTATGAGAACAATGATTTGTGGTCAGCTAGCCAAAAACCACCTCATTCAGCCCTGATGGTTCTCCAGGAGGCTCGTGAAGTGAGTTATCTCAAATTAACACTGTCCTTTCACTTCAGAATTTTTTTTAATAAAATAAAACTTTTTTAGAATCACATACCAACAGTTCTTAATGCAAAACATTAGAATAGCCAACTTAAAATGCTACAAAACATTCTTCCGATGCAGTGGCCAAATTATGAGCTTAATCTGAAAAAACTGGGCTTAAAATACCTAAAATCTTTATCTGCTACCTAGGTTCTGCTGTCATATTGCTATTGCAATATGGTATTACTGAATAATAGGCATGGATATGTTTTTATAAATTATTCACTGCTAATACTCAATTATCACATCCTATAATACTATGAACCAATAGATCTTCAGCTACGAAGAAACGAATAATTTTTTCTGGCACATACTAAATGTTGACAAATATTTCCTCTCTGAAAAGGTGATCACAAGAATTAACAACTGACATAATTTTGGCTGATGTTCAAAAGCCAATATTAAAAGCTGGAATTTATATCTTTTAAATCTGAAATCCATGGATACTAAATATAAAATAAATGAAGCATAATACTAAATGAAAATTCTGTTGTCATAAAGGCAGCATTGAGTTGCTAGGAGTTAAATGATTTTGAATAAACTGAAGGTAATTTATCTTGCCAGTTGCAAGAGATATTGACTCACTTGATTCTTGTCTAGATTACCAGGGTACAACTGACTACTTCAAAATACTGTTTCAAAGTCCTCTACATGACTGTAGATGCTGGCCATTTAGAAAGGAGTCAGCTGTGCTTTCATAACCCTCACTGAAGTATCCATGGAACAATAAAACAATTCCTGTTTTCTAGACACCTAACAAATAAAGATATTTTCCACGTAAGAATGAAGTTAAATTTAGTGATGAAGTTAGAATTCAGACTACTGTTTTGCATTATCAACAGAATTCCAAGATAACTGAGAGCATAGGGTGGAGTTACATTGACATGTGACTGATGAGGTGGAAGTATGAGTGTGAGAGCCATTGAACACCATGAATTTTCACAATATATCATCATTATGAAAACACCTGTGCTGAAGGACATTATGCTGATACACAGAAAATCTCTTTTCTGTGGTTGACAGAATTTTCATTTTGCCCTGCAATGGTTAGAAAGGAGGACAGTAGTGTCTGCTAGATAGAGTATTTGTAGACTATGTAAAAGCCTTCTACACTGATAACACATTTTCTGGCAAAAATGAGGCTGGAGGAAATCTTCCCCTTCTTTCAAGTCATTGAACTGAAAAGGAGCTGCTTCAGCAGCTATTTTTGAGTGACTTTGCAGTTCTAATCTTCTGTCTGTCTGAGAGATGAAAGGACTGAAGGTATAAAAAAAAGCTATTAATTATCTAGATGGGATACAGTGCATCTTCAGAAAGTTTGCAGATGATACAAAGCTGCTAAGGGTGGTTGATACACCACATGGTTTCACTGCCATTTGGAAGGACCTCAACAGGCTGGAGAGGTGGGCCACCAGGAACCTCATAAAGGTTAACAAAGGGAAAGCTGAAGCATTGCACCAGGCTAGTAATAATTTCATATGCTCATACAAGCTGGAGGCCACCTGGCTGGATACCAGCTTTGTAGAAAAAGACCTGCTGGTCCTGGTGGACTCCAAGTTGAACATGAGATAGAAATGTGCTCTTGCAGCAAAGAAAGCCAACAGCCTCCTGGGCTGCATTAGGTAAAGAATCATCAGCAAGTTGATCCTTCCCCTCTACTCAGCCCTGGTGAGCCCAAATCTGAAGTGCTGCGTTGGCTCCTGGGCTCCCCAGTACATGAGAAGCACAGACATATTGGAGCAAGTCCAGCAAAGGGCCACAATGATCATTAAGGGAACGGAGCATCTCTCACATAAGGACAGGCTGAGAGCTGGGGCTATCCAGACCAGAGAAGAGAAGGCTGTGGAAGGACTTTGTCAGCATGTATAACTTCCTGATGGGGAGAGAGTGAAGACAGAGACAGACTCTGGCAGTGGTCCAATGACAGTACAAGAGGCAATAGGCACAAACTGAAATACAAGAAAATCACACATAAGAAAAACCTTTTCTACTGTCAAGGTGGTCAAACACTGGAACAGGTCGCCCAGAGAAGTTCTGGAAGCCCCCTGCCTGGAAGTGCTCAAGGTGAGGCTGGACAAGGCTCTGAGCAACTTGTTCTAGTTGAAGATGTCCTGCTCACTGCAGGGGGGTGTGGAACTACATGATCTTTAATGTCCTTTCCAACCCAAACCATTCTATGATTCCATGAAAAAATTGAAGTTTGCCTAGAGTGAACATGGATTCTTTACCCCCAATGATATTCAAAAGCGAAGTGTACATGGTGCTGGGCAACCTTTTGTACTTGGCTCTGGTTTATGCAGGTATATAGGGCTAGGCAATTTCCAGAGGTCCCATCCAACCTCAACTATTTTATAATTCTATGAAAAATGGCCTCACAAACCCAGCGTTGCCTGGTGCCATTGTCCTGTTTGAGTTCAATACAGTATTTATGTGGACTTAAACAAACGTTGTCTGCAACTGTACATGTTGAACCCTCTGTGTCGAAAAGACAGTGAAGTACTGCATTTTCTCCAAAGTACATCCTACAAAAAGACCACAGAGTAAGAAACAAGGACAAAAACTAGAGACAGCAATATAAATAAACATGTCCATTCTTCAAAATTTTTTATAGCTGAATGTGTAAGACTATTCCCTGTTTGGGTACTGTTAGTGATCAAGAAAGTACATAGCTTCTTGGATATTCTGATATTTTTAGTCCAGTACCTGCAGAGAGCACTGTAGTGAAGATCATCTATTGTTTTGACACCATCATTGCTGGATATGATTACATGTTAAGTTAAAATATTGTCCTCTGGACTGAAAAAGTTGTGCTGTTGCTTCACAGACAGTATCTCCCTTATCAGTCATCAGTAAAAATGACACATATCTTACTTTGGAGATGTTCAGCAAATAATTTCTTAAAATCATTTCTTTCACAGAGTGTGAAGTAGAATCAGAACGGCCTTTCTTGGATATCAGGATTTTATAGTCTGGGAACAAGGCACTCCCAGCTATAGTACAAAAAAGGACACTGGTTCAGTTGCTGTTCTATTTTGTGTACCTACTGTATTCAAGCAGTTTTGATTGATGGACTGGTCAGGAAAACACCAAAGAGTTATAGCTATAAGGACAACAGAACAAAAATCCCTGCTTTCATATTTCATCACCGATAGTGCTTAGCTGTTAAGGATAACTGCAAAGTTGGACTGAGGAGAATGATAAGATTGCCTATTTTAGCACTGCACATATATGTTGAAAGCGGGACAGTAATTGTATATGAGCTCAAAATATTATGCCTACCATACCTATCAACAATATTAAAGGATTATAAAGCTTTGTAGTCTAGAATTCAAACGCCAACCACTAACATAGATACAGATAACTGTAAATATCCACCACGGTCTAGTATTTAATTAGACAGTGACAGACTTTTTACTGTTTCATCCATTGCATAGAATGACTGGCACTAATTCTATGAAGTATTCATAATTTTTCTTCTTTATGTCCAAGGTATAGCCCTACCATAATGACAGGTAGCCGAATTAATTTTTTCATTTAATTTGTTATGAAGACACAGCTCTGCTTTTCATGGTTTTTTATGATGTCTATTGCCAAAGAATACAATATTTTTTCAAACTTCCCACCAGCTTGTGAGCTAACTACATAAAATTATCCCACCTTCAATCAAAGCACAGGTGTATTGAGGTTGTCTCTCAAATAGAAGGAGGGTCCTAATGTGAGATACCCTGGATGTAATTTTTAAAATACTTAGCTCTTCTGCTATTCACAGCACAGCTTTCATATTTGCATCATAAGGTGGGGGAGGGGTATACTTTGTGACTATTTCTGATGTGGTCAGTGTCACATAAGCACTTTCATCAGAGGCAGCAATGAATTCCAGTTTCCTGCCAATAATCAGTAGGAAGGTGAGAAGCTGCCCCTGTTCAGCTTGGTAGACCAGAATACACAACTCCCCTGGAAAGTCAGCCAGGTGTGTTTCACACCCTTTTTAAGATAAGTTGAACCTAGGAGCCAGGTCTTTCCCTTCCCAGCTTAGTGCTCTAATGACTAGATATTTGACAAAGACTGGATTCCAGACTGCAGGAGCCTCTATCCTGAGTGAATAGAGGTGCTTACTATTTCATGCTGAGTGAAACGTTTGTCCTTCAGCGGGTAGCAGTAGGCCACATGTACTCCCAGATAGCTGCTGAATTAATATGGATTTCTAAGGATCCTCCTGATTTGTAGAGCTCCTTTGATTTATTATAAACTACTCTTTTGGGGCACTTTCTTCCCAGTTTGGCTGTTTAGGAAACTTATTCTCTTTCCTTCATTTGTCCTACTGGCATAAGTCATTGTGCCCCATGACTTGTAAATGCCAGCAGAGTAATTCTGTAATTTTGTGTCAGTCAGTCCTTAAGTATATTACATGGAACTTCTCTGAAATCACCACTCTGCTAAGCAGAATTCATTGCTTTAGACAAACAAACAAATAACATCATACTTCTGGAAATTCTGATCAGGAGTGATTTTATTTAAAAAAAAAACAACATCAAGTTAACTGTATTTGGTGCTATCTCTTTTACTGAAAGCATGCTGATTGATAGCTCCCAATTGTGATTTTTACAGTTTAAACACCTCATTCACTCAGAATAGGTTTATAGGCTTAAGTGAAATTACTTTTTTTCCTGTGGCAGAGATCCAGCATATTTTACAACAGATTCACAATAAAAGCTCAGAACACAGCTCATCCACATGCCACATTTCACACAGTGTTTACCTCATTAGTGCCAGTGGAGAAAGCCCAAGAGCCAAGGCATTTTCAATATACTATTTTTCAATAACTTTACAGAAACAGATTTTTGACTAGTATAACATGTAGGATTAATGTATGTTGATAGGCAAAATATATCATTAATGTTTTCCTAACTGTTCCTTCCTTATTATCCTAATGAGCTAACTTCTAGGTTGCAGACTTTCCTTGCCATCAAACAAGCAATTCTAGCATCACAGATTTATATGACTCTGTAGCATGACAAGCTGATTCTGCTGATAGGAAGGGGGAAGAAAGATTAATCATGTACCAAGAGATGTTGACAGAATCATTCCCACTTGGTATGAAGGTTATATGAAAAATAGAATTTTTATTTCTTGGCTGAGTCAATCCACTTCTTTTCACTCTATATCTTTAACAGTCAAGCCTAGTCCTGTTAAACACATGCTCTGCTTCTGCTGACTTAAATGTTCAGCATTTTTCAGGATCAAAACCCAAGGTAACAGAATTAAAGATTCACTCCAACACAGTTTCCTTTTTTTTCCCCCTTCTTTTTCTTCTTCTTTTTCTTTTTCTATTTTGGGCTTCCAGCAATGATTAAAATATGCTTGAACCCATTATTCCTATCAAATTTTTATATTTATATATATATATAAATTAACCTAAGTAACGTTTCCTAAACATGCAAAGATAATAATATAGATAAGTCCTTGCTGAATAATACACTAAAATTGCACTAGTTGAGGAGACTGAGCAAGAATACAAGTCACTCCTAATTCAGACAAATGGTTAAACAGTAATTCAGACAAAAGAAGTCCTTTCATTGAAAGGGACTGTAATCTTCAAAATCTTATCTGTTGTGATATTCTGAAACAACTTTCTCTTTTTGGCTTTTCCAGTCTAGTCAGCTTACTGAAATAAGCATGTGTCTCCAGCTAATTGAAAATAATGCCAATAAAAACTGGATAAAATTGTTAAAAACACAAAGAAATATGGATTTTTTTTTTCTGCCTGACATAATTTAATAGTGTAGATATACTGAATACCTGTCTTATAGGATAATAATTTTAGTTTATTACCTTTTGCAGTTTCCTTAGGTCTGTGCTCTCTTAACTGATGACTCTGAAAATATAAAGAATGATTACATGAATACAAAAAGTATGATTTCTTTTTAATTTAAACTACAAATGAATGTTAACTATGTATCTTTTAATTTTTAAGATAACTTGCTTATACTACAGGGAGTCACTACAGAAACTGGCATGGTACACACTAAAAGCACATTTGGGTGGTCTCTAGTTTTGATACTACTTCAGTAAAACAAAGAAAATTTTAAAAAAAGCCATACAGTCCCCTCCAGAATAGTTGTTGTCAGCCATGGATAAATTAAAAAGATTGAACACTGTTCTGGGAAAAATGAAGGAACAGAGCAGTGAAGAACATTTAGGGCTGTCCTACATAAAAGCACACCTGAATAGTCATATCTAGTCAACAAAACTGGCAACACATCTCAGAGCTTATACAGTCAGCAGAGAAAAACGTTTCTTTAAACAGTTTTTATGATAGAGAAGAGCCAGAGTTCCTGTGTCTGTTTCTATCCTTTTCACTTCTTATCCTCAAGTTGCAATATTTTCCAAACACCCTTACTTTCTCTTTCTTCATCCTATCCATAAGATTTGCAAAGAAATAGTTGAATATGACTCCAATTTGTTGAGCAAGTCTTTGAATTGCCTTTTCAAAGGATAAATTTTCAAATAAGGGATGCTGACTACAGAGAATATTTAGTTTCACCAGAATTATGTTTCATATCAAAACTCAGTGATGGGGGGCAGCGGCAAAGTTTTCCCACAAGCAAGCAAGGTATTTTCAGAAGAGTTCATTCCATCTTCTTCAGAAATATCTACTGTAGCCACTGTCAAACTTTATAGATCACCAATCCGAGTCAAACTGGAAAGTCCTGAATTATGCTCATGTGGAGCACTGTGCAAAACAAATCCAGAAAGACTTCTGCTCAAGACCAGTCTCAATATACTATAAAAAGGCATATAATTTGTAGCTCATGGACTAAGTTTCTACTAACACTAATTCAAGCCGACATGAATTTAAATAGCACTTTGTAGTCCTAGTCTGAATTATTCAAAGTCTTTATTTGGCTGCAGAATGGCATGATTATTTAAGTAATACTGAAATAATGAAGAAATAAATAACAGCTTATTACAAATTACAGGTTAACAGCTTAAGTATTAATTCTTCTGTAATAGACTTCTGAAGATATTTTTTTCAAAGCAGTAATTTTCCTAATAATACAGAAAATACTGAAATAACTATGACTCCTTAGAGAAATCAGCCATCACTTCTATTTCAATTTTTATCACAATTTATAGAATTAATAGATTTCTAACATCACTTAAAGATCAGTTACTTCTAGGAATGCATAAAGTATCATCTTATTTTTTCAGTGTTTCTCATAACAACAGCCAAATAGCAGTCATTCTTCTCTCTTTTTGTTCAGACCTTTCCCTCTAGTTTATATTGCTAATGAAGTATACTTTTCTGCTTCAAATGTAAGGTAGTTTAACAGTCCTTAAAATGTAATATGACAAAGTCAATAATACTTGGAATTTTCCCAATACCCTACTAACAGCACAGATGTTGAAAGAAACCTAGACGATTTGCTGAAAACTGTTATATTTTTTTCTCTTAACATGCAGTCTTATGAAATCTTTCTTCTTTCTGGGTGAAGAAATCATGCCTACGTTTTCCTTTTGCAGAATCCATTTGAAGGCTATAAGTTTAACTTATTGCCTTTCTTCTCCCTCATACGTTCCTATGGATACTGAACCTAATCCGGAAGGAAATTATCCTTGCTTCAGAATTTGTATTGTTCCTAATATAAGTGCTGTATAAGTAAAACAACCATAAAAATGAAGAAAACATTCAAAATACCTGTTGCATCTTTAGCATTTTTTTAAACAGATGCAGGGGGACTTCTACAGAAGTCCTGCAAGACATTACTTTCCAGTTTCCTAAAGCTCGCACTCAAGTGCAGTCACAGAAGTAGTTCCTTGTTAATGTCATTGCATTGAAGATCTGGTATTTGGAATTCCTATCTACCCATCTCTTTAAGATTCCTTGTGGAAACCGATTCTGAGGCATGGAAAAGGTGTTGTAAAATTTGTCTGGATTTGGACTTAAATTGTAACATGATGTTATATCCATTATACTCTGTTTGACATCCTTCAGACCTCTGAGTATGGACTCTCAGCCCTGTAGAAGGGAGGAAAAATCTATCTGTATCTGTGAAATTATTACACTCTTCTATGGAGAGTGCAGCCTGCATATGCCAAAATGTTCTAAGCTTTGTGACTATTCCCACTATAGGAACACACAGTCAGGGATGCAGATGAACCAGGAGAAAGCACAACAAGCATAGGCTAATGAGGAAAGGTAATGGTGCAAGCATAATAAAGTCAGATTTCAGAGCAGTGTTTCTAGCCTTCCAATATGTGAAAATCTTAGACTTGTAAGAAGTTGACACTGATTGGCACCTGACTAAATATAATGCTAGTAATTCCACTGATGGAAACAAATGGCATTACTATCACCTTGCAAGGCTTTAAAACATGTGCAGGTTCTCATCAGTTACAGTAGTTTACTTTGCAATGTTACAAAATGCCTATTAAACTTGGAACTATTAGAAAATCCTGCAGAAAATACAGTTATTCAAAAATTCAGTGTCAATGTTTACAGAAGCCAACTTTGTATTTTAGAATATTTGGAATATTTGTGAGTCTTTCACTGAATAGATGTTTGCCCTGGAAGTAGAATAGCAGTAAGTTTACAGTCTGACAATTGATCACACTATTTTTGCTATCTTAATGGTGCTGGTTATGGCTGAAACTTAATTCTATATGAGCATCATTTTAGTATCTAGTATATTACTAGTAAAATAAAACAACACTGTGAGCCTTAACAAATAAAAATAAGACATAGCTGTTAAGTAATAGGTTTATATCTGTGTATTAAGCTAAACATGTATTACTACTCCAAACTTATCACTTTGTATACTGAATAAAGTCAAAGAAAAAAAAACATATAAATCATAAAAAGAACTCAATCATAACTGGTTTGTTCGTTTTTGAAAGCTGTGCAGGCTTGACAGATTTATTCTCGGGTCCCAGTTGCTGACTGTCTGGCAAAGTTTTAGCTGATGGCTTTGCCTCAGGAAAAATACTTTAAGAGATAAGTCTGTCTGAAAATGCATATTTTTCAGTTATCACTTACTATATATCTATATATACTATATTACTATATATACTATATAGGCAAGATCAAAACAATGTTCAGACATTCAACAGTTAAAAGTTATTTTAAAACTTATTTTACAGAAGTAAATGAGCAGAAAGGTTCTTAAACAGTCTTTACTCTGATAGAGCTCCTGGAAAGTTTGCAGTATGATTCTTCATGAAAGGAAATAAACAGAGGCATCTAGCTATACAGACTTAGTATGATTCTTAAGTATAAAACCCCACAATGAGTTTCTGGAAAGTTCTGATTAATTGTAATGAAACAGAAACAACTTTGTGGTTTCCTTACATTTTGCATATATTTTCTAAATTAAAAATAAATATTACATTTTCAGTGAGGACCATTTTTTTCTTGAGGAATTTCTGTGGTGGTTTTTTTGTTTGCCCAAATGACTTTTTCATATAAGTAAAACATAAATTCGTCCAACCACATAGGAAGAGGTACCAAATAATTCCTGATTTATTGAAGGGATGCTATCACATTTAAAATTTTTGCATTTTCCTGAAATATCTGCACCATCTACTGCCCTATAGTTAACCCTGAGTCATACGTGTCTATTAAGCCGTTGTACAAATTTTTTCTGAAGTAGCAATTTAAGATTACAAAAGCATTCAATATTACCCTTCCTGAAAATAGTTAAGAGGAAAAAACTAAATTAAGAGCCAAGCCATGTAGCTGTAGTTCCATTTGTTCACTTTGTAATTTTGGCAGATTTTGTATAAGGCCAGTTTCCTTTTCTAAAAGCCTCAAGGCCACTATAATGTCAACCTTAAAAACCATTTCTGCTGCGATACCTATCAACTCCTCTACAATGCTAAGATAAGCACACCAAGCCTTACTAAGAATTGTTTTTTTCACTCTACATTCATCCTCCCACAATTTCTCCCCTTTCATTTCTCCCCTCTCACTATACTTTTTAGATATAATAAGCCCACTCACCCACAGACAGTCTTTATTTTTTAATCTGTATAACCAGTATCATGGAGCCAGCATGACTAACTGAAACCATTAGACAACACAAACAATACACGTAACCAATGATCATTCCTTGCTGGTCAGTTGATTGCTTTCTCTTTTGATGGGAAGTCATCTCTGATTTGTAGGGTTTTTTTTAACCAAGTCCTTATTAGTTTAAACAACTTGTAACAAGTCGGCTATATTTCAGTTAGGGAACTTTGAAAATTATAGAAAATTAAACTTTTCCCTTGAACTGATATGTTTGGTTTTCTTTCTAAAGACTTATTTCCCACACTGCTTTTCACTGTTACAACTGTCAACAAACATATCACTGAGTTTGGCCCAGGAAACTCAAGTTTTGTCCCACTTTGTTGTCACTGCTAGAAACAAATCTTCATCTCTTGCCTGCTACAGCAATGGCAAAGCAATGATAAAAGTTTGGGAAAGACAGTGGCCATGTCACCAACACAACAAAAATCTTTCAATATAACTCTCACATGACTCACACTCAGAGATTTCTTCTAGACCTTCCAGAAAATGTAAAGCTTACATTAGGAAACCCACCTGACCAAAACTGGTAGTGAACAGTACCAGTGCTGGTCCTCTGAGCATAGATGCTTAGGCAGCACAAAGGTAATTATAACTATGTGCTTTAGAAATGTATCTCCATGCATGTATTGCTCTGCAGCCCCACGTTCTACAAGATTAAAAAAAACCAAAACAAAACCACAACATTTTAAATGGGTTCAAGTTTTACTGCAGCTACAGAACACACTGAATTGTATTCACAAAACTTTTCCTTATCTCTGGCTATCTCAACTTCTGCTGCTAGAGAAGCACCTTGGGTCAATGTCAATGTTTCCTAAATCTGTAATGCAAACTTTTTTCCCCATTCTTAAAAGTACTGTGGAGGAATTGTCCTCCACCTCCTTCATATTCTTTCCATTCAGCTCTTCAAATAGGTCTTACAATAAAATTTCTTCCCTGATTCTGAGTCACAGCTAGATTCCTCACTTTGCTGCTGCTACATCAGGCATATAGAGCGATGGGATTAGATATAGACAGGTACCTCTAGGCTCCTCTACAGGTGACATTTACCTTTTCTTTTCTTCATAAGATGAAGAGAGAACCAGAGTTCAGAGGATGTGAACTACTTAGCAGAGCTGTATTTCTCTGCAAACAGGATCTATAGTAGCAGTTTTGGTCAACTCTCTTTTGAAATTTGGCCTTTTTTTTTCTTTTTTTTTTCTTTTTTTTTCTTTTTTTTTTCTTTTTTTTCCTGGTATGTTTTATGATGGACCAATAGCCTATGGAAGAAAATGCAGAACTGAAAACTCATTGAGCTGTGAGAGTCATGTAAGTAAAACAGTACTAAGTCACAATATGAAACCACTCAAAAAGGGAAAAAACCTATAAATAATTTTATAGCCAAAATAGATTTAAATCATAAAATTTAATTAAATCTTAACATTAGAAATAGATTACAATCATAGCATTTAAATCATTAAAAAATTGCATTTGCTCTAGATCTTCAGGATCTTTAATCCAGTGTCATTTCAGTACACTTCAAGGGGACTATACTTACATACATAAACAAACGACAGTTCTTTATTTCATTAGTTAAGCACTTTCCATACTAAAACAGTAATAATTATCTTGGTACATATTCCCTTAAGAGGTGAGGGTTTGTAATTAAAACCCTATGTAAAATTAAGAGATCCACCTCTTCCTGAAGTGAGCACAAGTTTTAGATGTCCTCCTTATTTCACAATAATATGCCAAATCATGGAAACATTCTTCCAACAGCAACACACAGCTTCTTGGTAAGGTTATTTAGAAGTTGTACCAAATACTTACCTTTCCCTGGGTATGCATGTTTGTGACTGATATGGGTTATACAGTCTGAATTTTACACTGTTAACATATTTTCTTTAGACATAGCTTTACTTTGGTTCCAAGCAAAACCTCTATTTTTATCTGACCAACAATCAACGATGCACACAAAATTTTCTTAACTTGGCAATAGTCCAAAGTTTCCTAATCTATGGCCAGAGGGTACAGCTGGCAGCCATACAATTTGGCAAAGAGCAATAAGACTTTATTTAGTTGTCCTTCCTGACAACGTTTCCAAATGTGTACCTTTCTTCAATTTTAGAAAAATTACCATAGAATCATAGAATGGTTTGAGTTAGAAGGGACCTTTAAAGATCATCTAGTCTAACTCCAAATTTACTAGTTTTATCTCCATGAACAGGAATAACATTTTGATTCAGATTATAGTAGCATATACTAAAAACAGAGCTGCAAACTTGTCTTTCCACCCGAATCAAATGCAGAAACATTCCTTTAGTACATCTCTAGTTTAATATATTTCAGTACATCTGTCCTGGTTTCAGCTGGGGTAGAGATAAATTTCTTCGTAGTAGCTAGTATGGGGCTGTGTTTTGGATTTGTGCTGGAAACAGTGGTGATAATGTGGAGATGTTTTAGTTGATGCTAAGTAGCGCTTACACTGGTCAAGGACTTTTTCAGCTCCCCGTTCTCTGCTGGGTGCACAAGAAGCTGGGAGGGGGCACAGCCAGGACAGCTGACCCCAACTGACCAGAGGGATGTTCCATACCACATGATGTCATGCTCAGCATATAAAGCTGGGGGAAGAAGGAGGAAGGGGGGACGTTTGGAGTAATGGCGTTTGTCTTCCCAAGTAACCGTTACATGTGATAAGCCCTGCTTTCCTGGAGATGGCTGAACACCCGCCTGCCCGTGGGAAGCAGTAAGTGAATTCCTTGTTTTGCTTTGCTTGTGTGCATGGCTTCTGCTTTCCCTATTAAACTGTCTTTATCTCAAACCATGAGTTGCCTCACTTCTACTCTTCCGATTCTCTCCCCCATCCCACCAGGGGGGAGTGAGCGAGCGGCTGCATGGGGCTTGGTTGCTGACTGAGGCTAAACCATGACAACATCATATGAGAAATCCAAACAAGAAAGGTGTTGAGGAATATGTTTTCTTTTTAAAGTTCATGTAATTCTCCTTGACAGAGATAAAAATTCTGTTTCTGTCATTATTGGACAACACTTGCTGTTTGCAACATAGGTAACTAAGAAAGAGAGATGCTTTCTATTCATCAAAACTTAGGTTTTTATTCATATAGGAGAAGATGAGGAATTAATTGTAAAATATAAATATGCATAAAAAATAAGGGAAGACAATTCTTATGCCCTCAGGTTATCTGCTGGATTGAGAGAGAGAAATAAATAACCACAGCAGATAACAAAAGGCATTGGGGAAAGAACTAAAGAGAGAAAAGATGAAAGAAGAAGTGAGAAGAGAGACTGAGAAGTGAAGAATTCAAGCAGTTAGTGTAACCAAAAAGGAAAACCCTAGCTGACTGAAAGCCAGAAGTGATGCATGAAACAGAAAAGAAGCACTTTTAAATATACCTGCTTAGATACCTCAACAGACAGAAGAGTAGGATTATTAAAATGCTGTAATGTCCCAAGCAGATGTCTTCCAAGATACAGCTCATTCTCTCTTTTCTCCAGCTTATCTATCCACAAACTTATTTATCTATACAGCATTTTTTCAAATTACTATGAGAAGGTTGGTTGTTTGTCTGTTCAAGCTAGGGTAAAATAATTAAACAATAGAGACTACAGCTTTAGATCTCCTTGGCATTCAGGAAGGGGTTAGCAGGGCAGAATTTCATGTTATTTCTGAGAAGGTAAAATAAGAGGGAAGAGACTGTGTCATCATTAGGAAACTGGGTGAGATTATTCTAAAGCATAGAATAGATGCAGAATTACACTGAATATAAAAAAAAGGTGGGGGGGGGAGACTTGGGCAGAAAGTAAGACTACTATTATTTACTTGTCAGTGTGGCCATAGTCTACTTCTGTCCCTTTAATTATTTCATTCTAAGCCTTCTAGTAAAAAAATAACTCTCAGCTTTTATTTAGGCCATATTTCTTTTAAAATTCTATGTTATTATGCCCAGTTAGAGTTAGAATTAGAATTTATGAGGACTATTCTGTGGATGCTACGCAGAAAAGAATTGTCACATCTGTATATTAAAAGAATTGAAAATTCTGCAACCGTTATCTTGCAACCAGACAAAACCTAAACTACCATAGTACACTTAATGATACATGGTGCAGCCCAATATAATCCCCTTTTGGTACAATATGTACTATTTTTCTTTGCAGAGGCAATTACTTCAGAAAAAGAGTATCAGAGGGAAAGATATGACTTGAGGAGTAAATCAGAGATGGGCACCATCACAGCCCTGACAGAGAAGACTAACAGGAAATCTACAAACTGGACACATTTCCTAGTTCTTTGGTCTTGTTTTCTTACTAGAAGTCCTGACAAATACGTTTGCAATATTCATCACCCTCAGGGGATTAAGAACCATACAAAAATGCAAACTCTACCTCACTTCATTGCATGCTGCTGCTAGGACTCCATAATGAAATGAAATAATTAACTCTTCCTATACATACATTTTGTATGTTTTGCTTCAGAAGACCTTTTGCAGGCTATGGTATTGTACAGAAATTAGACATTTAGAAACACAATAAAAGACAATGATCAATAAAGGCTTTCCACATATAACTATCAGTGACGCCTGTTCTTTCCAACAGTAGATAATATAGAAACACACAATTGTTATACCCTTTTCAGACAAACCCCTTTCAAGAAGCCCAAGGAATGAGCTTTGAAGTACTAATAAGCTTTCCGAAGTTAAGAAATCTAGGAGATGACAGACCATAAGGGATCACATCACAGTGAAGGCTCCTCCTGAGAGCACCCTGCTAGCATTCATTTCTCATTTAAGAAGACAAAGCAAATGGCTTGAAGCCACCCCACGATATTTAGAAAAATCTAGGGGTTTTTTTTTCATACTTATTTTAAATAGATTTAAAAAAACAGAAACCCATAATTTGAAATCTCTAATATGGAACAAAAAAAAAAGTTTATGCTTCCTGAATAGATACTCACCACCCATTCTGGGGGAAGGGGCAGGAACAATAAAAAAATACACAAAATTCAAACTTTCTGGAACTTGTACAAGCCATTTCTGACTCCCTGTTCTGCCTGTTTCTGAGCCTCACCTGTGACAGACCAACAATCATGCAGCTCCTCGAGATCCTGGTTGAAGACAGGGATGTCAGGGCACCTAGACTCTTTCCTGTTCTAGGCTATGTCATGCAACCCACAGGCTGTGTGGAAAGCAAGAATTTTGAAAGCTTGCTGTCATGGTTTAACCCCAGCCAGCAACTAAGCACCAAACAGCCACTTGCTCATTCCCCACACCCCAGTGGAATGGGGGAGAGAATCAGAAGGGCAAAAGTAAGAAAACTCATGGGCTGAGATAAGAACAGTTTAATAATTTAATAATAATGATAATAATAATGATAAAAATAATAATAATAATAATAATGAAAGGAAAACAACGAGAGAGAGAGTGAAGTGAAACGCATGGAAAAAACAAGTGATGCAACCACTCACCACCGCCGACCAACACCCCACCAGTCTCCAAGCCGTGATCACTGCCCCTCCCCAGCCAACTCTCCCCACTTAAGATACTGATACATATGTCATATGCCATGGAATATCCCTTTGGCCAGTTTGGATCAGCTCTCTCGGCTGTGCACCCGGCAGAGCATGAGAGGCTGGAAAAGTCCTTGACTAGTGGAAGCACTACCCAGTAACAACTAAAAAGCATCAGTGTGTTATCAACTTTATTCTCATACTAAATCCAAATCACAACACTATACCAGCTACCAGAAAGAAAATTAACTATTTCAGCCAAAACCAGCACACTTGCTAATAGCATTGCTATGTACTAGTGAATCTCACCTAAGTTTTGTTGAAAACTCCTTAAAACCTGTGAATGTCTACTCGGCATCTTTTAACAAGCTTGACATGGAAATTAAATCCTGCTTCGCCATTAATTTCCTTGGCCAGTCTAGGTGATAGACAATAATGGAACTGGAAATCATTGTATTTCTAAATCATGCAAGAGAATTCACTGTACAATATGTGATCCCATGGCTGTGAGTGGCTTAGAGTGCACTATACAAAGAAGTAACTTCAGATCTTGAAAATAATATCATTTAATTCATTTGCATAGAATAGGTCTTTCTGAATGTCAAAAGTCTATTAAAAACATCGAAAGCTATATATTACAAAGGGTGTTATTGCCACACAGAAGTAGAGGGGAACCTATTTGATCTGATAGTTATTAGTTTTAATTTGCACTGATTTTACTTAATCTTTTTTTAAACCATTACAAAGAATTAAGTAAATTAAATTTATTTACTTTTTAATTTAAAATTCTTCTGGTTCATCACTATGTGGTACCAGTTTTATAAAATGTGTCATTGATGATGTGCCTGTAAAATTCTGTGGAGCCTGTGACTGACAAATAAATCCCTGAAATGTAAGATGGGTGAGTGCAAATGGGCAAGGGTGATGTGCTTCTGGCATTCAGAGAATAATGTGGTGTGTGACTGACCACAGCTGTTGTGAAGAAAACTGACTCTATCTCAACACTGAGGGGACAAAAGGGTGGCCTTTGTTTTAGATAAACAGCTATGTCAGCTGAGTGGATTAACTGACTACATCACAATTGAGTGGGTCAGCTGGTGGTGTAAATGTTTCTCCCTGCGTTAGACAGACCAGCTTTTGGGGGTGGTGGTAGTGAATATGTGGCTCAGCTAAACATAGCGTACAAAAACTAAACAACTAACAAAGTCATTTTGAAGAGAGCAATGGGCTTGGGCTGGCTTCAATCCACGTATTCCTTCCTGGCAACTGGGGATCCCCACCATCGTGGCTGTGAGCATGTTAGAGAGACCCGTAATGGGAATCACATTTGTATTGTGATTGAACTGTGTATTGTAATTGCCATATTTCACTAAGTGTAACTTATATTTGTATTGTGGTTTCAGTATATTTTATTTCACTCTGCCAGATTAGAAATCCTATGTAACATCATCTGTCTTCAACTAAGTAAATGTGATATGAAATATTGCACCCTCCACACATGCAATATCTCGAAGCCGGTCAGAGAGTATTGGACTGTGACAAAGGCATATCTCTACAGCCTTTTCGGTAGAAAATGCACCTACTGGCTACACCCAACCATTTGAAAACTGTACTATGATATTCCAAGATATATACATCATTCCTTGAGTTGCTAAGTTAACCAGATAGGGGGATGCCTACACTTTTTCACATTGTACTATAGAAATATTATAAAATAACATAACTCCATGTGATTTTCCTTCAGGAAGAAGTGGTACAGTAGCATGTGTATTTAGTCCCTTTTCATGGCTTGTTCCCATAAAATATTTTTCTTGTAAGAGGATACTAGGGAGGTATATGAAGTTCTGCACATCTCCTTATTTTTGGTTTTTGAAACTACGAGAGTGAACTGGGAGCTACAACACACAGCTACAAATTGAGCTTCAGAATGATAAATCTCTCAAATCAAGAAAGAGAACATACTTTTATTTATCGGAAAGGAATATAAAAGGCACCCTCAGTGAAAGGGGGCACTGATATTAAGAAACAGTTATTACATGCACATACTATGAGACAAAGATCATCCTGTTAATTCACTTAATGATATAATTTTTTTTCATATTTTTGCCTCTTTCTACACTAATTACAGCAGAGCATCAGGAATAATATAATATTTATGCTTGGAATATTTATGCACAGTAGAGGGTGCCAGACAGTATGCAAAAACACTTCCTACACTAATAATTTCTACAACTAATGATTTAAAGTGATGGAGAAGGAGGTTAGTGTAGAAATATTTCTCAGTTGCAGCTTTGTTTCCTAAGGATAGCAAACAGAAAATCAAGTCTTCTTTTATATGTTTTAAGGTGCTTTTAAGGTACAGCCAGCAAGTAATAAAATTGACAGATTTTAAGGACATAGATCTGAGACAATTTTGATGGCTGTATCAACATCTATTTTTACAGACATGTTAAAGCATGACTGCTTTCTCTATTCTGTCGTAACACTAAGTACAGGAGTTAGGAGGAACATTTAATCCTCTTACAACAATGGTCTGTTCCTGTGGAGAAAACATTGGATTCAAGGATCTGTGCTGTAGTCCCAACTGAGATCCTGATCATCTTGTTATTCTTCCTGAGGATTTTTAACTCATTGTGAGGTCACCAGACTTTATCAAGTCATTTTCTTGGAGATAATGGTATTGAATGCTTGGAAGGACCGATGAAAACTGCTACATACAAGTATTATTATTACCTTTGTATCTTTATTGTTAGTTAGCATTTTAACTGCAAACCTACGTTATACCTATAAGACTGTCGATTTCTCCAGTAAAAACAAGGCAAACCACTAATAAAAAACAATTTTAATGCAGAGTTCAAATAGTGCATGGTACCACTTTTTCTTCTGGAATTTTTAGTCATGCTGAGATCTCTGGGAACTGAGAAACAGAGTCCTCTACACATTCTGAACTCAAAGGTTTTCAGACCCAACATTTCTCCCAGCTATCCTAGGGGTAATGACCCAGTCCGTTCCAAATATGCACCCATAGCCCATTCTAAATTTTTAAGCAATTTATATTTTTCAGGAGGAGGAGTCCAAGTCAATTTGTAAAATTAAGGCCAACGCTTCTATTTGGCAGAGTAAATTTGGGATTCGGGTAACCTGTGCTGAACGAGAGATATACTCAGATGCTGACAATGATACTCCCCCAAAATAAATAATCTATTTGCTAACTTATGCAATATCCTTCCCTTTCCCACAATCACTCCTATGCAGTTGGTAAATTTATTTTTACCAGACCTACAGACCACTGCTGTATCTCAGCCCTCAACTTAAAATTTGAACATGAAAGGAAGTTTATTTCTGATTATAAACCTCACTTCTGAAATAAGACATAATGGATTCTTCTGTGTTGCTGGAATAGAAAAACAACCTCCAAATCTGCTTATTTTACAACTGCAGCTTTGTCAAGCTTCTCTAAGAACCCTTCACTTTTCAATATATTTACACTTTACATGGAAGGTATAGGTGTGGAGGGTGCAGAAAACTGCTGGTGACTATTCCCAGCTTGAAGCAGGTGAAAGCAGAAGGCAGGGTTAATTTTGTATTGCCATATACCTTAGCTTTGAATAATAGCAATTATTTTCGAGAATGTGTGGCAAATGTTGGAAATCTAAAGGTCTGGAGGAGAACACAAAGAAAACTTTGACCTGCAAAGATTATAAGACTGACTTAATGCACACAAACACACTGTAGCAAATTTCTAAAAATCTGTAAGCACGGAGCGGACTATGAGATGATAAGAATCAGTCAACATGAACTTTAAAATTATGTTGACCTAATTCTCTTTTTATGAGGTTATTGGTTTATAGGAGCAGCGGAAAAAAGTATCTGATTAACAGCTGATTAACAGCCAATTAACAGCTTTCTTAAAAATCTGACATGGAATTGCCATAAAACAGAATAAAACTATTGCCTAGATCAAATGATTTTTTTAAAAGGTTGCATGACTACACAAGAGCTGAAAAAGCATTATTAGTAAATGTATCTCAAACTGGATTGATAAATCTGTGGGACTATCAATCACAAACTTTAGCCCTGGTTTTATAGTATTCAACATGCTTTTAATATATTAGATAACAGCAAAGTTAAAGCCTGCACTTATAACATCCACAGAGGTTGCTAAGAAGTTTGGAGAGCAGTGTTCAGTTCAAATATTTCTTAATAAGTTTGTGAAATGGCCCAAAAGAAGAAAACTGTATTCAATAAAAAACGCATCCTAAATGCATTCTCTCAGAAAAAAATAGTAAGTTTCTGGAGTCCAAATAGGAAGTAACAGTTCAGCAGGAAAGTAAGGGCACAGTTATAGTGGATCACAAATCCACTAATCCATTTCCTAATAAAGGGGAAAAAAAAGGTCATGGATTCTGCATCTTTATATACAAGATTAGTATCTGAGTTTACTTTGCACTTGAGACTTTGGCAAAAGTTCAAAAAGTTGAAAAGCTTCAGCCATAATTTAGAACTATATAGGTGATGTAAGGAAAATCCAGAGGAGAAAAAAAGTGGATCTAAGCCAGCAGATCTACTCAGGGCGATGCATCACAAAATACACTTTCAAAAAGCAATTAATTTCTCCGAAACACTGTAAACAAGTATTGATCTATGAAATTGTGCATGTACATAACAACTTCATTCAGAATTATTCAGAATAAAGTTTTTAGATTTTACCTTAATGAATTGGTTTCTAAAACAAAAGGAATTTTCATAAATAGGTAAAAGAAACAATCAACTTGTTCCAATATCCGTTCTTCGTCAATCATACAGCTGATGGAACACTTGCAATGCAGATTCAGCTTTTTGTTCTCAGACATTTTGCAAAAACTAAAAAGCTGTTGGACTTTTTTTTTAAAACTTTGTTCAATATTTACCATTATTAACTAATATTTTATTGAGACAAATGTCAGTCTAAAACTGACATAGCTCCTGACTGATCTCAGGAACACTGAAAGAGTAACTGAGTATTTATTACGGTTATTTAACTTAACTGACAGTTATCCAGAATCAAAAAGTTTATTCTCACTGACTAGTTTTAATTTCACCTCCAAGAACCCTTTTTTCTTTGTGTATTCTTTCTTGGAGGATACTTGCACACAAACAAGTATGTTCTTTCATGTGTGAGTGACCTCCAAATATTTATGTAAATTAAGCCAAATCTAATCCAAATATTTAGAACTTGAATTTATTTTCAAGTGGTCTTTTTTTTTCCATTTTATTGCCTCAAATGTTTGTAGCTATTCATTATTCCTATTGTTAACACAAATTAATGACAACTCCCTGCTATTCAACAAAATGTCATAGATAAATGTCTATGCACATAGATATACTTAAAATGGCTAAAATAGTCATAAAAATGGCCAGTTCTGTGTTATTTGTCATATTGGAAATGGTGAGAATTAACATTTTCACTCCTACTGTTTGAATTTACCTGTGCCTACTATGATGGTAAAAGTACATTAAAAAAACCTGAGGCATACTGAAAGTATGCATATTTTTGCTGCATAATTGGCAGGCACAATATCACGTTACCTAGTATTGCATGAATTTTGTACTTGCAAATTAGCTAGATACTATTTGTCACCGCAGACATAGAACTGTGCTACCAGTTACCCAAAGATCAGGGCAAAAGTCAGGGCAAATGTACACCACTTCTAACATGTTCTTTTGATTGCCATGCAGTCAGCCAGTCATTACTTGTTTGAAGCCTGTTATCCAAAGTTCATTCACACACACGCAGCCATTCTCCCAAATGTTAGGAAAACGTGATGTTACAACAAACCTGCTGCAGCTCTTATATTGATTCACATTCTTTGTCTAAGCATTCACCTTTGTGAAAATCTCTCATTTTTTCCTACTTTTTAGACACGAAAAGAGCTTAAAGGTAGAGATGTGGTTCTCACAGCACATACTGAAATGTGTACATGCTTGCAGCAAAGTGTAAAACAAAAGGATTTTCAAGCCAAACAGTTCTACAGGAAAGTTGTTTCTTCAGGGGATGCATACTGGTAGCCTCCATTATAATATTAACAAGAACTGAATGTATGCACTGATGAGTCTCAAATGAATTGAATAAGGCAAGAAAATAACAAACATCTATACTCTTTTTTCCTCGTAATTTTAAAAATAATTGGTAGGCTCTACAGTGAGAACTCTACACTTGCCAGATATGCTAGGGTTATCCAAGACTGGAAAGAGAGCTTTACAAACAGGTTTGGTTTTGTTATATTTAGTCTGTTCCTTCAAGGAAAACTTCAAGAAAAGAAAATGACAAGAAACTCAAAGTTTTCTCCATAAAATTCAAGCAGTTAAGTCAAGCTTCAAAGTGTCAGCATGTTGACTATGCCAGCTGCATATCGGTGCAAGTGAAGCTTGAAACCAGAAGTAAACACTCAAGGTGATAAACACAGCATCCTGGTTCACTGGCAAGTACACAAAGAGTGTACCTACCTATGAGAGTGCTAGTCTAACACTTAAGCACAATTCCTTTCTGACATGCAAAGACACACCCTCTAGCAGTCCGGGCAAACCTTATGGAAGGCTTTCTTTTCTGAGTGGAGAGAAAGACATTAAATTATGTGAATGCATTAGAAATATGATGAAATAATGCAAAAAAAACCCCAGGGTGTAAAGTTACAAGTTTATTCTTACTGGTCAGACTTGAAGTTATCACAGATTTTTGTAATGCCTTTAATGAAACCATATTCTTTAATCTTTGCTCGGTTCTAAAAAGACAGACCTGAAAAATGATGAAGACATTTATTGAAATTATGAGAGGTGCTGTGTGAAAATAATTCGATACAGTACAAGAGCACTGCAAAAGCTTGTACCATCTAAACTCATAATTACGCTTCACACAGTAGTATGAATTGAACACTATGTTCTGGCAGTAATGATAAATTTGTTGTTACTTTAGTAAGCATTTTATCTGAGAGAGTTTGCCTCCCCAAGCTTCATACCACGCAGAAATGCTGTCCAGCCTTGCAGTTCCTTTCAGACCAATGTATTACATATTTAGCAAATAACTGGACTAACATGTGCATCAGGGCATAATGACTGAAGTAATTTTGATATACTAAATCAATGAACTGAAGAGAGGAAAATGTCTGTTATTTGGACTATAAATTACTTGCTATCTTTCTTATTTAGGTAGGCACTGCAGGAGAGGTGAGTTCAAGCTAAAAATTCAGACTCTAATTCAGATATGTACCAGAATTTCTTCCAGTTACTGTAACAGCCGAGCCAAAGATTTTGAGTTGAGCCATCTTTATATAAAAAAAATCCCAACAGTATTATTTAGACTGGAATGCTTTATTGCCTGATTTTGTTCCTCCACCTTGTATAGCACCCTTACAACAATAAGCTATGCACAAGCTGTTCAAAAGGAACAGAAACCCCTGTTTACTGGTATACCGACTGAAAACCAGCAGTGTGTGATGATGGGATATTTGGCAACTGTGTCACCTTAGGCATTGAAAGGTCCTGTTTAAAAATTATGTCTGGAGACTTAAGCATTACCCGTCAAAAAGAGCACATTTAAAGGTAATTCTCTTATCATTAGAAAAAGCTTAGCAAGAAACTGTAGTATAAAGCTTTTCTGTACATTAACAGAAATCTAAAATCCCATGAATAGGACAGGGAGAAAAAAATGCTCCTTTTCTCCAGTGTTTTGTCAGCTTCAAGCTTTAAACTGAACCGTCCCAATATCTTTCCTGACATTTGCTGAAGCTATGAAAGAGAAAAAGCTAATTATTTTGATTATAAGCTAACGTTACTTCTGCGCTTTTGGAGGGGATTCTCCTGTTTTGGATACAAAGTGGAATTAAAGGCTACCTTCCTCCACCCAACTACTTCTTTGAGAAGCACAAATGGAAAATCTAATAACTACTTTTTGTGGAAATTATCTCTGAAAATTCATTTTTCATTTGATTTCCTTTCAGTACAAAACAATGCCAACTTCTGGACTAAAATCAATGGCAGTATGTTCAAAGATACATAACAGAGCAAAAGGAAGTGCTGATGGCTTTTATTCTCAACATACTGACACACTTTTTGGATGTACTGGGTTTGGTCTGTGTCAGAGTACCCAAGCAGTCGTGAAAAACTATTTTGCACCACAGCTGAAGGAAGCTAATTAACTCTAAAACTCTGGTTAATGTATGGGTGGTTTGAGACAGTCCCTTACAACATACACAGAACTGTTTTGACCAGGCAAACTAATTATTACTATTTCTAAACTCAGATATGACTGCATAACATCACGATGTATATACCATATCAGATTTTTTCTTGCTGTTGAAATATAGAGGATATATTTGACTGTATCTGTAATCCTATAGGAAGTTTTAATGATGAAATAGTGACATTAGAAGACAGCAGAAATAAATTATATACAGTACTGTTGTTTTAAAAGTTTCCTTCTACAGCAGCAACTATTCAGATTATTACAAAGATTATGCTAGTAATTACTTATTTAGAAATGTCTGCAAGGAAAGAGGAATCTTTTCCTTTTGAGAGTCAAATCTTTGACACATTAGAATACAGCATGGAAATACTATAACCTCTTAAGGAGGCAAAAATGAAGATGTCTTGAATGAACAAGAGGCATAAGTAGAGACACTGTGTAATACCCTTATCAATTTACAGAAAAGATGTACACTTTGCTCAACTGCTTTGTGAAATTTATGTTGTCTCCTGTTTTAGATAACATTGAATGACACATTTCCTACCTACAGTATAAATGTCAGTTACTGTTTATTAGTCATATTTATAAAAAGCTTTTCATCACCCAGTCACAAAGCAGAAGTAATAGCTTGTGAATCAAACAATACTAGTGTCTGCTGTGTTCTTTTATTCCTCAGTCAATAATAGGACATCAGGTAACATATCCTCAATAGGTGCAGAACTTCTGAAAATTAAAATACTACTACTACTAAAATACACTACTGAAAATTAAAGTAGTTACCACTGACTACACACTACTCTTTGCTTTTATCTAGCTTTAATAAACAATTAAGCTTTTCAGTATAATCACATGGCTCATTTAAATTATATGGCTACTATATATTCTAGAATACAGCTGGAAAAGCATTTCTTCAGATTAAATTGTCACACTAGATATATACATATGCCAGACATAGCAATAAGCATCCAAAATATGAATGTTTAAGTCAGTGAGTAGCAGTGTACTAATCTCTGGTATGAGATCTGAATTTAGAGTCTCCAAATAATAAAAGGAAATCCTTTAGACCTGAATGGTTGTCAAGAAATTCTCATCCTTCAATTTAAGACAAATATGAAAGTTAAAAAATCTTTAACTTACAGTTTAGAATACTTTTTAAAATATAAGTTAATAGTTACAACTTAGAAAAAACCGTCACTATCGTTTTTAAGACCGCATAGTTGTAAAACTTTCAGTATCCCTCACGGTAGCATAATTGCGAGCAGCAGAAATCCAGCTGACTTACACAAAACTATTCTGTATCCTATGTTAACAAATACTGAAATTGTACTACATCTCCTGGGTGGAAGATCATTGCATATCAGTGTTACCTCCCATTTTTTAATCTCTTTTACGTAGGAATATGTGATGAATTAAGTGTTCATATTTAGCCTCTGCTATGTAAGTATAAAGCATAACAGGATGTGATGACCCTGATGTGTTTGCCATTTATTGGTCCATATTTGTTGTCCAAGCCAGTGGCATATCTGTTTTCCAGTGGGGTCTGTTTTTACACACTTGTTTTTATCAATTTCACAGCTGGGTTGGCTGAGAAACAAGGAGGTCAAACATCTTGTCAAAGCTTGCAGAGTCTATGGCTCATTTAGGGTTATAATTTGCTCTGGGCAACTGGTGACTCTGTGGTTTGCACTAAATGTTAGATAATGGCACCTAGATATTTTGAGATGCCTGGATATATTTATGGATTGTAAATGAGACTTTGTTACTAATTACTTGCTAGTATTGTACAGTAAGCTGCTTTGTAGCTGGTCTAGCTCCATTCCTACTAATCTATAATTTGTGCATATGTGTATTTTTCACCATGACTAAGATTTATGTCAGAACTTCAATGTCTTCCAGATCAACTCAAAATTAAATAGCTATCCTAGAAGAACACATCATTTAATAAAAGAGATTAAAATCCTGCATAAACTACCCTTAGGGGAATAATCAGAACTTTTTTCAGGATGTTAATATTCATTCCATGTTTGAGAAAATTCTCAAATATCCAAAGTACATTCATAATGTTGCTCAATCAATATTTATAGCTCAAAAACATATTATTGTCACAAATTTTTCAGGTCAATGAAAAATACACACTTATACAGGGACTACATAACTAAGCTAAATAGAATGATACAATTTATTTGTACCACCAGCTGAAGAGTCCATAAGTAATGAGAAGTGTTAAGCTATTAAGGTCATGTCTCTCTACGTAAGGAAAACCTAGATTAGCCTGGACAATTGTCTCCTGCTGTGGATTTCATACACTGAAGTTTTTTTAAAACTGTCATTCCTGTACATTTCTATATTACAAAAGTCCTAAAGCTAGAACTCCTATAACACATATGTGAAGGCTCCTGCAAAGACTTTCTATTACTCAAGTGGACTTGCATTCTGTAATTCCACTGAGCCTGCAATTCAGTTTTGTTCTGCATGAAAAGGTTTGTTCTGTCTGAAAAATAGCAAATAATTGTTCTCTATTTGCTCTTGGCATGCAGTTCATGATTTTACAGATTTCTGTGGCATCCTCTCTTAATAGTACTATTCTATTTTTTCAATAATATAAATGACAAGACAAATAGAAAAAATATTTTTTAATTTAACAGTTTCTTCTACTGACACATGATTTTAGGAAAAAGTCCTCTGGCATATCTTTCACCAGTAGTAGAAATGCCCTTTATCTCCTTTGAGTGACTACCAAGTCACATGATTCGTCTAACTTTTCTGGAACAGTCTTACTGTTATTGGACAAACTCTTTATGGCACACTGAGATCTAGTCATCCCTCAGGTCAGCATTCAGTTTTTGTAAATATTGTTAATTTTTGCAACTTTAGCAAGTCACACCTCAACCCCTTTTTGACCTGCCCTGCTGAGACTAAATTTTTTCTTCTATGTTCCTCCTTCTCTTGAGCATATGCAACACAAAACAGTCTTTACTTAAATAACCATAAAATATTTTCCTCAGAAGGTCTTCACTTCACTCAGTCTCTAGTGTGAAACTGGTTCCTGTGCACTCCAGCCAGTACGTATTCCTCTATACTACCTGCAACAACATGAGTAGTGAACAGCAGAAACTGCTTCCCTGTTCTCAATATATCTTTTGAACTTTTACTTGACTCCAAAGCAGCCAGGAAATGTCAAAAATCTGTTCATTCCTTGCTTGGAGTGGTACAGAGATCTATTTCTTAGTTTTACAGCTTCAAAGCAGCAGAGTCCAGAAACTGCTAAGGAACATAATTTGACAAAAGAGGTGAACAACAAAACACGCACCCTTGGTAAAGGGACTTAGTTTTTATTTAGTCCCTTAATGCCAAGTTTCAAATCCTTAATTCATGGTATGATAGCAGCAGTGTCTTTTAGCAAAATGGTTGAAAGGATTTAACAAGGACAAAAACCCCCTCCTTTTCTCTCATCAAGCTTATCCTGAGAAATTAATATTTTGGTCAAACTTTAATAAAATTAATTTAGGCAAATGATTAAATAGGTGCCAATGTAAAAGCTGTTGAAAACAGTTTCCTATAACAAAATTTGTTACAAGCTTTATACAGCAGTTTATACCTTGAACTGACATAGCATCATGTGTCCTTAATTCACAGACACCTAACAATAAAAAGACCATTAAAAACAGAATATTTGGGTGCATATTTGTGCTTTTATAGATTCACTTTGTCACTCACACTAACTGGATGAAGGCTAGGCTCTAGACTTTTTGCTCTGTGACGTCAAAGTAGCTAGCAAATGTAAATAAATAAGTGAAAGACAGCACAGATCTGTTACCATCTACAAAATACACACTTTTTTTGCCCCAAATTTTGATGTATTGTAGATATGGGGTGAGAAAAATGACTTTTTCCTAAACATCTGTGATAAATTCAGGTGCTTGTTTAAATCATGTAGCTTTAGTTTTTTGTTTTTGGTTTGGTCTGGGTTTGGGTTGTTGTTTTTTTTTTAAATTTACTTCATTACAGCGGATAATTTTTTCTTTTCTTAGAACTTTTTTTGTTCTGAAATAGAACTTAAAATTTGTGTAGTTCTTTTTATGACTAGTACCATTTGATGAAATAGTACATTAGAAAAAAGGAGTACAATTAAGTCAGAGAATGTCATGGAAATAAACACATCAAAAGCAAGCTCTGTTTGAGCACATCTTCCAAGGTATTTGCTCTGTTGGAATTATACCCAGAGAAGAGGGATCTGTTGTCTCATAGATCATTGATGAAATGCCAGTAAGACTAATGACATGCTGCATTAATATTTCAGTATTAAAAAAACTTGCTAGATTAAAATATTTTTGAGTGTAATATGAATAAATATTCTGTAACTATCTGACACAAAAATCAAGCAGATATTAAAGTTCCAGAAAAAAAAATTTCAGCACTTCTGAAAACAGTTTGGGGATTTGCTTTAGGAATCCCATGAGCAGGATTTAATATAATAGCCAGAATGGCTATTACAAATAGTTTAATTCCCTACAATACTGTATCTACCAGAATTCCACTGTTCAATCATTTTGATTTAATGTTGTCACATTAAAAAATAGGGATCTGAATACAGAGGTTTTATAAGTCATCTCAATTCATCCTTTGTATGATTTAAAAGCTTTGAAAGGGTAAAAATTGGGTATTTACATAAGAATGAATATCCCCCTACTTGTCCTAGGAAGAGTGATACCCTTACTGACGTTCAGCTATTTCTTCACTTAATTACTGATGCTTCACTAAGTTCCTTATTTCTGTAGGAAAAAATGAGGTTGGCAAGGCAATCAGCAACTTAAACCCCCATAATAGTTGAAGGAAGTGTCCTTGACTATTTGTTCTTTAAATTCAGTTTATCTTTTTAAGATCACTTCTGAAAGCATTCAGTTGTTCAGAGTTCACTGGGTATACTTTTGGCTTGATTGCCTGAGTATTTGCTGAAAGTAAATTTTAAACTGAACAGCTGATTATCAAATTTGTAGTTTGCCTTCATGCTGGGTTGGTTAGTTACCATGAGTCACATGGTATGTGGATTTTGATTGCCTGGCATATATTGCTAACACCTATTATAATCAAACACAGTTGGAAATTCAAACTGAATTGCTTAAGTTCGTCAAATACATGTGTTACTGCACAGAAGTTAGAGCACAAACTGATTGTAATATTCATAATTCACAATTAAAATGACACACCGAGAATTATTTGCTAAAGGAATTACTGAATCACTTTGAATAATGAATAAATTTGAGAAATGAATCACTCTCAAAGATAGAAAGGTGAAATTCGTCAAATTATTTGCTCTGAATTACTTTTAATTTTCAATATTAAAACTTCATTATAATGATATAGGCCAATCAAATAAAGAGTGAAGAACTGGCTATACACTGAGGATAATACTCTGAATACTCCAAAGTGCAAGAGCAGAAGGCAGAGATTGACAGCAGAACTACAGAAAATTATAAACATTCCTTGCCTTGAGCTATAATGTAGATGTTTTAGTAATTATCTACCCTGTAGAGTTACTTTTTAGTGGGGGATGGAGGACATTTTATAGTTTTGTATGATTTCAAAAAAATTTTATCTGATGTGTAATTGATAAGAAATATATGCACTATGCAATTTCACTTAATGTCCTATAATGAGTGTCTAAATGTTCTTTTCCCAGAATTATGTCTCATGGAATATAGACTAAAAGCATGGTAAATATAGTTATTAACTACTTGTTGTCTCATGTGATACACTATGTAGATACTTCATACTTTTCATGTTTGAAAAGTACGTAATGGAGGGTAGGAAATCAGTTTTGAATTGAAACATCCTTAAAAAACTTTTTCTCCCAGTCAAGCAGACTACCCTAAATTAGACTCATTCTCTTCACTACCTAATAGTTACCTGCAAATCATTACTGAACTAAAAAAAAGTAAATCTGCCATTGCTGTCTTCAGCAGAACTAGCTAAACTTTTACGATGGGACATCTGAACAGCTGGCAACTTGGTTAGAATCCATAAGGACCTGTGGCTCTGTCTTTCAAGTTAACAGACAGAGCCAGGAGAAAAAATTATTTCAGAGCCTGAACTGAACAAATTTTTAGATGACAATTTCATGGTTAATCAAAAACATAATGCTTTAAAACAACACATGCCCATTCAACTTTACACTGAGGCTACACAGATGACAACTTCCTTATCAATAAAAATTACGTACAGCATCCTGTGGAGTTATTCAATCAACAATTCCCGGAGATCATCTTTGCTATGGAGTATGAAAGATCTGGGAATCCTTTTCTAGAATGTTAGATTTTATGGAGCAGCACCAGCACGTTTGCAAGTACTTGATATGAAAATGGCATTCCGTCAGACACGTCAGGGAGCATTTTCAGTACAACACACTGAGATTTAGCTGCTTGATTCTCATTAATGTTAATAGGAGTTGCATGACTACATCCCAGTGGACTTAACTAAAATGTTGCCCCCTTCCAGTTCACTTCTGCATATCACATGCGTATTCAGTGCAGCCTGACTATTGGGCTAGTTCTTCACAGAAAATACAATAACAGGAGCTTGCTCTGCATTAAGTAACTGAATTGAGGTAGAGATATCATGAAATGAAACTTTAAAAAAGTCATTGAGAAACATGTGCCAAGAAAAATGCAATGTAATAGAGAAGTCTCCAATAAATATGGATAGTTGTACTTTAAACAAAAGTCATTATTTGAGGTAGTGATTATAAATGGCCACTGTGCACAGCAACAGGCTAGGGCTAGGATGACCTGCTCTCTACTCCTAACTCTGTGCGACTTTGGATAAATGGTTTCATTTTTATCTTCCCTGATTTCCATAGCTGTGAAACAGGAATAGCGAAACTCAACTCTTTATTGTATCACTCACCAGAGAACTCTACAGAAGAAGAACTATTTATCCCTAACTCAACTGAATGTTTGTGATCATTGATGTGGTAACCTAAGAGAAAAAATTAGATATATTTAATGTTAAATATACAGAATCACTGAAATGAAACTACTCTCAAGTCAAATTCAGACACAGTGGACACAGAGCTAGGTTTAAAAAGATAGCCCTATTCAGACTACAGAATACATGCTTTTAGCACGCTATCAAATGATTTTAATTTTTAACACAGCACAAAATGAATGTGTCTCTACTCAGATTTGCAAATATTGTTTAGTCAAACTGTTCAAGAAGAGGTAAAGCACTTAAAGTGCTTAACTTGGGGGAAAAGAATCTGGAAAAATCTGAAGATCAGAGAATTTAGAAGAAGCGGTAAGTACGTAGTCTTCATGGTCTTGAACATATCAATGACATACTGGAATTTTAGTCAGGTTAGCAATGTTAAGATGGAGTGCAAATGAACTTTAGAGGGCTGTCTATCCTTTACGTTGAATGCAGAGCATTCTAATTCCTGTTGTCTGTAATAAGTGCCAAGCACCAGGCACAGTCTAATTCTTGAATCAGATTATTTTTTCAGCTTCCTTTATTTATTTCAGGGAAACTAGATATTTAGAGAGCAATTCAGAATGACTTTTATGGTCCTACAAAAAGTCATTTTGCAATAAGTGCTGATCATAGGTCTACCAAGCAAAGGAATGAACAAACATTCATCATCAATTAAATCAATAATTTTGGAAAGTACTTTGTTGCCCCTTCCCCCATTTTCTTAGAATACATGGGAAATTTTGCATAATCCAGCCTATATTAACTTTGAATTAGTCATGGCATACCATAAAAAGAAAACCATTACTAAATTCATTGGAACATGATGAAGAAAAAGATACACGTTTTAATACTGATGTTACCAAACTTATTAAATCCTGCAAGAAATAGCTGAACTTGAACAGCTAAACTATTAACAAACAGTGGGAGCCAGGTATACTTCTGATTAATGAAGAGAACAGAATACTGCCCCAAGAGTTTTTATGCAATGCTATAAATCTACTATAAAAAAACCCCTCATGGATCAAATAGGACTTTGACCTATCAGCTTTCACTATTCCTCCTCAGTTAAACTACTTAGACATCTAACAATCTGCATAGATTTTAAACTGCTTTTCCGCTTGTGCTAATAGCCATAGCTGTTACTCACATGGGAAATTTACAATAACAAAGCAACTATACCCAAATTATTCACAGCAAGCCGTAAGTTTGCCAAATATGTTTTTTTTTCTTCCCCTCAAAAACTGGATAGATTCAGAAGTGTAATTTTGTATATGATGTGATGTTGGTTCTTAGAGAAGCAAAACTAGAGTTCTGTAGATTTAGGATGCAGAGGGTCATCAAAGCATACAGACATTTTGATGCATGTCTAAGAGAGAGCTACACATTACAAAGTGAGCTTGAAAAAATGTAAACCCTGAACATATGGACACTGTTGCAGATCCATGACCCTACATTAAGTGTTTAGGGCCTGTATGCAATTTATGAGTCAAGTTATCTGGTCAGGCAAGATTTATCAACATCTTTCTGTTGAGTACAGAACTGTCTAGCCTACACTTGAAAAAGATATGTTGGCCTCATGTACCTAACATGCACTGTATGATATTTATCCCTCTGCTGACTTACTGCCCAGAATTCATTGATGAAGCTAAGCAGCTATGAACTTTTTTTTAGGAACAGAAGAATTTACTCCTATCCAACTGTAAAGGAAGCTTCTCTTTCTCATATATCCCTGATTTCCCCAGACATGCCATTTCTTCATTAGTTCAATGGCAAGTGGTATTGCCCAACATGTGGTAGATCTCCATTCAATTTCTTCCACTAGATGGATTCATAGCCTCCCTCGAAAATATCACAGTCCCCTAGAATGCTAGCTTTAGGCTGTTTTTGTAGGGAAAGCAGCTGTAGTATTGATTTCTTTTTCTTGTCTTCATATGGTAGAATACTAGTATTCATTGCATTTTGTGTGTGCTCCCAAAACACCCATCAGCTGAAGCCCTCCACATTCACGTGAGTAAATTAATACCTACTTTTCTGATCAAACTTTGGCCTGAATTCAAAATAAAATTGCTCAGCTCAGCAATGTAATCTCAGGACTGATACGATTCTTGTTTCTTGCTAAAAGAGAACCTTAGACTCCTTATAGTATTTGAAAAATAAGGTTGAATTACACTTTATATTCAGTTACCTACATTGCACTTCCTAGATTTATTTTCATTTTAATTGAGTACTTATCTATCAGAGTAAGGTCTCATTAGGATAGTTAGGACATATTTAAACTTTCCTATTCCTCTTGAAACCGCATTGCAAGGAAATGTAATTTATTTTAATACCTTAATATTTGGTATCAAGTTTGTTCATCATGTCCATCCTTTAATTGCATGTGAAATGCATGTTTTATGAACTACAGTGACAAACCTTGAAAAGTGATATCTTTACAGTAATCTGCCCATTACAGCCACCTTAATACAGTAACATGAGTTAAAATAAATTTTGCATTTTTATCTATATATATATGCAAACCTCCTACTATCACACTATCCTCAAAACCAATGAAAATTATTTGAACTCAAAAACCAAGATACAAAATCGTGTGTCACTTAAACTTGTGCTCACATGTTTAAACCTAAATTATTACCCAAATAAAAATTTTCCAAATCACTGCTTTTGGAACAGTGTGATTGTTTCATTAAATTCAGGCCAATCAAGATACACTATGAATTCTCCAAAGGACAGGTAAAAAGAGTATCAAAATACCTGCTCTATTTCATTTGAATTAAAACTAGGAACACCAGTTCTATAAGAGAATATCTTGGGAAATAGAAAAGTATTTTGACACAGAGCCTGTACATATCGTGCTCAGACATCTGATAGCCTTTTTCTGCCTCAATCTCCACCCAGTTTAAATACCTGATTACATTTTGAAGCAGTGTCTTCATTTAAGGTCAAGAAAAATCTTAAACATGTTAATCAAAGTGAATACTTATTGTCATATCTCAATTCTGAGATTTAAAAGAAACCATGCAAATGAGATATGTGACTGAATTACTAGAAAAGGCTATCAAATAATGAACACAGAAACACAATGAACCCCACTATATTGACTGAAGTCCTTCATGTGCCTCCTCTAAAGTGCAAATTAGACTTAGATTTGTGAACTTTGAAGTTTAGGTACCCTTGGATGTATGTTCCTTAATGCATACTGATGTCTATATAAATCAAAATTAAAAGTGTACCATTAAACAAAATTACTTGCTGTGTGTTTCCTGTGCTTGTAGACTCAGAAGCGAAGAGCTGGTAAGTTGAACAAAGTTGTCTGATAAACCTGAACATTGTCTTTTAAAACAAAAACCATTATTATGTGGTGGTTTCCTTTTTTAATATTTGACTTTACTACTTTCCTCTGATCTGATATTATTAAAAAGTAGCATATTCTTTAATTCAGAGGCCACTTCTTTCTTTTTATTATTGAAAAAAATATTTTATCAAATAAGGAAGCTAGCTTTCTCATTACAGGACTAAATATGTACTGAAAATATAAAGATATTTGTAGTAGCCAACAAAGGGTGATGTTAGTGAGGAGGCGTGGTGTTATACATTGATTGAATATCTTTATATCATTTTCTGATCTTTAAACTCCAAGAAATTTAAAAGGTCATTCTAAAAAGATGGAACTTTATTTTAATTCCATTGAAGTTTTTAATTTCTACAGATCGAGTCTGTTGGATTATTACAGATCCAATCAACTGGTAGACAAAAGGAGTGAATATTGTCTACCTTGACTTCAGTAAGGCTTTTGACACTGTCTCCCATAGAACCTGTTCTGGTTTAACCCCAGCCGGCAACGAAGCCCCACACAGCCACTCGCTCACTGCCCATCCGGTGGGATGGGGGAGTGCATCAGAAGAGTAAAAGTGCAAAAACTTGTGGGGTGAGATAAAGACGCTTTAATAGATAAAGCAAAAGCCACGCACGCAAGCAAAGCAGAACAAGGCATTCATTCACTACTTCCCATCGGCAGGCAGGTGTTTAACCATCTCCAGCAAAGCAGGGCTCCCTCACATGTCATGGTTACTTGGGAAGACAAACACTATCACTCCAAACATTACCCCCCCCGCCCTTCCCTCTTCTTCCAGCAGCATTATATGCTGAGCATGACGCCATATGTTGTGGAATATCCCTCTGGTCAGTTGGGGTCAGCTGTCCCAGCTGTGTCCCCTCCCAGCTTCTTGTGCACCCCCAGCCCACTCGCTGGTGGGGTGGGGTGAGGAGCAAAAAAGGCCTGAATCTGTGTAAGCATCCATGTGTTACCAACACTGTTTTCAGCACAAATCCAAAGCACAGCCCCATACTAGCTACTGTGAAGAAAATTAACTCTATCCCAGCCAAAACCAGCACAGAAGGCAGAATGCAGACTGAAAGAAAGCTGAGCTTTTCCCTTTTTCTTTATGTGTGGGATAAATACTGTGCTGCAGACTGGAAAGCAGTGCTTTGTTTTTGGAAGTTTTTTGGTGTGGGTTTTTTTTTTTCTCATTCAGTGTTTTTGCAGAAGGCAAAATGATCCATATATTGTAACTGTATCCCAGCCAAAACCAGCACATTTTCCATAAAGAAGCTGAAGAAGTATGGGCTGGATGAGCAGAATGTGAGGTGGATTGCAAACTGACTAAATGACTGGCCCCAGAAGGTTATGATAAGTGGCGTGAATTCTAGTTGGAGGCCAATAAGGAGCAGTGTACCCCAGGTATCAATACTGGGTCGAATCCTTTTCAATATCTTCATTAATGATGGGGTAGAGTGTACCCTCAGGAGGTCTGCAGATGACACAAAAAACTGGGAGGAGTGGCTGACATACCAGAGCGTCATGCTGGCATCTAGAGCAACATCAAGAGACTGGAAAAGTGGTCTGACAGGAATCTCATTAATTTCCACAGGACAAATGCTGAGTCCTGCATCTCAGGAGGAATAACCCCATATACCAGCACATGCTGGGTGCCAGACACCTGGAAAGCAGCTATGCAGAAAAGGACCTGGGGCTACTGGTGGGCATGAAGTTGAACATTAGCCAGCAATGTGCCTTTGGGGCAGAGAGGGCTACATTAGAAGGAATGTTGGCAGAAGGTTGAGGAAGGTGATCCTTCCCCTCTGCTCAGCACTGGTGAGTGCACACTTGGACATGCAGCTACTAGAGTCCAGTGAAAGGCCACTGAAATGATTAAGAGACTGGAGCACCTCTCAGATTAGGAGAGGCTGAGAGAGCTGGGACTCTTTAGTCTAGGCAAGAGAAGGCTCAGGGGGATCTCATCAATGTGTATAAATACCTGAAGGGAGGGTGTAAAGAAGATGAAGCCAGGCCCTTTTTTGTGGTCTATACTGACAGGAGAAGAGGCTATGGACACAAAGGGAAGTTCCAGTTGAACATTAGGAAACACTTTTTTATGTGAGGGTGACTTAGCACTGGAACAGGTTGCCCAGAAATGTGGAAGTTCCACCCTTGGAGATATTCAAAAGCCATCTACACACAGTCCTGGGCAACTTGCTCTAGATGGCCTTGCTTGAACAAGGCATGCAAATAGATGACCTCCCAAGGTCCCTTCAAACCTTATCCATTCTGTGATTCTGTGAGTCTGCGTGATTCTGTAATTCTGATCCTGTAATTCTGTTTTACACCACAACAAATAAAAGTAGAAGCAGTTAAGAACTACCTTATAATGAACTACAAGTAAAACATATTAAGATTTGAGACTTGGTCAGTGAATTTAAAGTCAAAGCCTCATGCAGATTTGGTTCCAAATCCTAGATATAAATCAGGAAGTACAGGAATGTAATTTTGCAAGCCCCAGGTGAATTCTTTAAATTCTGGACTTAGGGTAAAAAGGCAGCAGTTGTCACTGTTTGGAAAAAGGCAGCAGTGACATTGCATTTGTTCTTTGATAAGACTGGCCAAATTTCTGCTTAAAAGTTTACAAACTCTTGAATCTTCAGCAGGTTTATTAATGATAATATTCCTGTATCTCCCTTTCTGTCATCTAATCTTGCAGAGTGTGGAAGACCTCCTGCTGAATGTTCTTGCCTCTCACAGGTGCCAGTGGTAGCTGATAGCATGCAACAGTTCACAGATACTCAGTAGCAGAAATATTTTGCAGGTCTGGCATCCAAGCCAATTTCAGGTCAGGCAGTAAAAAATATAAACCAAATGGTTACATATTCTTATTTAGGTACCCACTGGATGATTTTCATACATTAAAGATCCTTAATGCTCCTAATTGCTCAGGCTAATATACTCAAGGATCTAGCTTCCTTTGGTGCATAGACCCTTCTCTTTGGTGCTGCATAGACTCTTCTCTTTGGTGCTGCATATGGACCAAAGAATAAACTGAAGACTCCTACATGAAATAGTTAATTCATCTAAGATGTAATAACTAAGTTCAAGTTTTCTGCAACTGTTATCTCTAATTAATTACATAAATTATTTACTTGTTCTGAAGGTTCTATTAACAGGTAATAATGAACATCACTCTTTTCCTTAATTAAATTATGCTTTAATATACCTCAGTGTCAATTGTTGTTAACTATGGTCATATTGTCAGTAGTAAATTAATTACAGCTAGGTGTTTGCTAATATTTCATCTTATTTACAAACACTAGGAAGTATCCAAGAAAATTAGTGTCAATTACTTAAGAGCATTTACTATAAAAACGTTTTTCTTTTTCCTTGTGGAATCACAGCTTTTAAATAGAAGACTTTTACTCCTTCAGGAGTATAAAAAATTACTTATTAACAATACAGTTGTGACAGCTGGAATTAGAGCTAGCACACAAAGAGAAGCCAGCAGAAGCTGTGAACCTGTAGGACTAACAGAGGGCTCTGACTTCAAAGCTGACTCTTTCTTCAATATACACTCACAGATATTCTACACAATTGGAGATTGTGAATGCGTATACACTGGGTTTCAGCCTAAGCAACTTATCTACATTTAATAGTTGTTGAACTAAAGGAATTTACTTCTGTTAAGATTTACAAGAAAGGACTCTGTTATAAATTACAAAACCTATTTTACCAGTAAACACTTGAATCTCAACACAAAATAAATTAGTATGACTAGGAAGAGAAGTAGTTAACAAAGGCATTGCCCTGAACGTATAAGCAATAGGAAAGTAGTCAGAAATAGAACCCCATATCATTAATAATACATCTTTCTAGTAAAGCAAGCAAAAATATTATTTTAGTATATTCAAGCATTCTAAAGCAATCTATTTTTTTACCAGTTTTGCAGAGTCTAAGATCAAAACATGTTATTATAGTCCTAATTCTAAAGGGAGAAAGATTTGTATAAGATGAGAGATAAAGGCCATTAAACACACCCACACACACAAAAAAAAACCAAACCCAAACCAAAAAGTTTGAACGTTCCCAGAAGTCACTAATCTTCTGCTTTCTTTGGATGAATATTATTTGTTCATCTGTAAATTTACAATACAAAAATACTTCCTAAAAATTCATTAGAATATGACTAGCAAATTCCAAGTGTGTTTATTCCCATTCTTTTCATCCAATAGTCCTTAGCACCAGATAGAGGCATTGCAGAGGTGAGGAAGTTAATTTATAAGACAGAGTCACTGGCAGTGACAGACTAAGACTTTAAGACGATATTACACAGATGGCTAAACATTGCACCAGTAGACATGTTCTCATCAACTCTGCAAACTGATAAACATGTTCATCATATAAAGATGATAGAAATCTGGGCCAATATCCCTATTTCACTCAATACCTAGAATGACATAAAATCCTGGCCTTAATTAAGTATCTGAAGTATTCCACCACTAGTACCCTTTTCCTTTTGACTGCCAAAAGCCTCTCATAACCTTAGTCAGCATGATTTACAATTATAAAAGCTTTTTTTGTAGATCATCATTCTGTCATTCTGTGAAAATATTACATCTCTACAAAATTGTACATCACAATGTTTCTTATAATAAAGGCACAAAAATCTAAGGGTCTTATCTAGATGTACTGGTTTTGGCTGGGATAGAGTTAATTTTCTTCACAGTAGCTAGTATGGGGCTGTGCTTTGGATTTGTGCTGAAAACAGTGTTGGTAACACAGGGATGCTTACACAGATTCAGGCCTTTTCTGCTCCTCATCCCACCCCACCAGCGAGTGGGCTGGGGGTGCACAAGAAGCTGGGAGGGGACACAGCTGGGACAGCTGACCCCAACTGACCAGAGGGATATTCCACAACATATGGCGTCATGCTCAGCATATAATGCTGCTGGAAGAAGAGGGAAGGGCGGGGGGGTAATGTTTGGAGTGATAGTGTTTGTCTTTCCAAGTAACCATGACATGTGAGGGAGCCCTGCTTTGCTGGAGATGGTTAAACACCTGCCTGCCGATGGGAAGTAGTGAATGAATGCCTTGTTCTGCTTTGCTTGCGTGCGTGGCTTTTGCTTTATCTATTAAAGCGTCTTTATCTCACCCCACAAGTTTTTGCACTTTTACTCTTCTGATGCACTCCCCCATCCCACCGGATGGGCAGTGAGCGAGTGGCTGTGTGGGGCTTAGTTGCTGGCTGGGGTTAAACCACAACACCAGAACAATTCTGGATTTGTGGGTTACATATGCTTACATTTTTGTATACAAATTGTAATAACACGATATATTGCAATAGCCAGAAATATTAATAGGTTACAAAATAGAAGGAGAAAGGTCAGATTTGGTTCCACTAAACAGCAAAATTCTTATCTGATATTAAACACTTTTAAAAAGTAAAATAAGTCTTTAAGAAGGAAAGCAATAATGAACTAGATCACAAGTAATTAAACTGTATTCTCCATGCACACAGCTACCTGTGGAAAGGATATGTTGGAATATTTTACAGTTCCAGCTTTTAAAGTTAGATATAGAACCCATATATATTTATATGTAAACAACAATTTCCTATAAACAAGATGAGTCAAAGACTCTCTTATACACTAGATCCATACAAGGAAGGTGAAGTAAATGGCTTGCCAAAAAGACCCAGCTACAGCTGCACAGGGTTTTTAGTGTCTAGAAAATTGATTGTTTAAAAAAGTCTGAAGTACCTTGGGAGTCAATGGTTACCTAGGAAGGCAAGATTTAGTAGAAAGAGCATCATCTTTGAACCTGTTTTCCTTCATATTTCTCTTCCTTTGTGCAAAAGAAAATGATACTTCATCTAAGTAACACGTCTGATATAACTACAATTTTACATCAATGATGAATAACCTTGCTGCCTCTGGAACCAAACAGACATTTCTTAACTGCAACAAGGGACATGTGATATTCACCTCAAACATATTCCAAGATAATTAGGGGAACTTAGAACTGATTCAACTGTTTCACTGCAAGCACAAAGAATAAGCTTTTCAGTCTAGAAGATTTTTTTCAGTACTAAGTAGCAGCTGCCCTTCATGATTTAAAAAAATAAAAGTAAAAATGACAGACTTTATTAGATTTAATTAGTTGTGCACCATTGCTACTGTCATGTCATTATACAGTTTTTGACAATTTGTACTATGACATGACAGTGGAAGCACACCATCAGCTAGAACAAATGCGCTACATAGAAAAATAAAGACAGAACAATTTTAAGACAAAGACTTCTAGAAAGCAAAAAGAGATGATTTCAAAATAAATGTTTTCTGTACAAGTTTCAAAAAGAATGTATAGATTTTTAAATGCTGAAGATTTTAATGAAAACGGACTTTTTCATGGGGAAAATGCCTAAATTTCTGACACACATAAAAAAACCAAACAGTTCCAGTGAGAACCACTTTAGGGTTGACTCTGCAATCAGCAGAGTACATGTTGTTTTACACACAAGGTAACATGCATTAATTAGCTGATGTAATATTATGACTAACAGATGGGATGCATAAAAAAGTGCCAACAACACTTCAGCAGTTCTTATTTAATACATTCACCTTTAGGAAAGTCATGAAGATTCAAGGATAATGTCATTACCTTTTGCTTTTATGTCTTCAGATGCCCTGCTTCAATACTGATGTTTAACTGCGAGAATTCTATTATTCAGGGCGTCGCCTTGATTTGTTCAGTCTAGTTGGTAAATTATACCTGCAGTTTAAAAATATTGGATATTTAGAGCAAAAATACATGTGTTAATATAATTTAAATTTAAATCTTTCTAAGAACAATGCTTTCCTCTTCATTTCAATCATAAATGTTGGTATAGACTTCAAATGGAGAAGGGATCCTGAACTGCGAAACTGAAAGAGATGTCTATGCTTAGTCTACTGCCCCTTGAAGAAGTTTATGTTATTTTTGAAACAAAAAATGCCATGTTTTTACTGGCAGTTATTGTTGCATTACAGATGGTCAAAACGTATGTAGGCAAGAGAAAGCACAGCGAATTAACTGAAATGGACTAAAAGCTGCAAATAACTACTTTTCTCAAAAGCTGTAGATAACAAGTAAGCTCCATGGATGATTTCCAAACATGCCTATCACACTGAAGTATTTATTAAAATGGTTCATGCAAACATTTGAATTTTAGAGAAGTAGAACTCTGAAAAAAGGCTGCAAAAGCCTTGCAAACTATGATCTTATCCAGTGACTACTAGGAAAATCAAATACATAAAATAAAACAAAACCTGGGAGTGGAGATCAGACTTTTCCCTTCCAAACTGCAGCCCACAGACTAAACCTATGTTCTTCCTGGGCTCCACATTCCAGCCCCAGTTTGCACATTGACAGAGCGTGATAAATGGAACGTTCCATCTTTGCTTTTTGCTAACTGGGAAACTACGATAGCATCACCAACCTCTTGCACTCAAATTACAGAATGGGCTGCTTGGATTACCACTGACATGTTACAGGCAATCTTGCTATCAACAAAAGGAACACGCTGTACATGCAAAGGCAGGCATTTATCGTTGATCTAATTAAATTCCTTGTACTCTAATCAAATAATTATTTTTAGTTCACTTGCAACAATACTAACATTGATATTTCAAATTACAAAGTTAAAATTATACAAACAAAAACTGCCTAGTGTCTATCCCTTCCTCTGGTGATATCTTCTTCCTGTCCACCGTCTCATTGGGTTTTAAGGTAAATGACCAGTCCAGAGGAAAAGGGTGTATAGCTGTCATCAGCATCCTGTTTCCATGAGATTATGTTATGAAAGATGGAACAATCTCTATTTCTTCCAAAGAGAGTGTTTTTTGCATCTAGATATCTTTGTTTCAGGAACCTACTCATGTTTAGATTTGAGCTAGGCACCTATAACAGCTGTGGATATGCAAAACAACAAAGTCCCCAGGACACACAGAAGTCTAGTTTCAAACAAGGACTTTCAGCATATTCAGCAATTGTCCAGTTTTGACTATTTCTTAAATCTTGTTTTAGGCAACTTTGCTTTCCTTTAATCTATTCACAAATGGGTTTCTGTCCAAGATATGGGTGTTACATTCTGCATAAATGTGTTTACCTCATCATGTGTTTGCATCACAAGCTATAACCAATTGTAGAGACTTTCGCAGAGTGCTAAAGCTTTTTTTTTATTGGTATCAACTTGCACTGCTTTCATTTGCCTGGATTATTGCAATCCACAACTAACAATGTTTTACAAAACTCTGCATATTTTATTCTGATGCCCCTTTAACATGATAAAACAACGTTGATTTAAAGTTTTAAGTGCTTTAGAAAATGGTTCTTCATGAAGACTGCATAGAACTGCATATATAATAAACTAGTTCTATTACGCTGGCCTTGCACACTGCCTTTTTTTTAAAAAACAAGGTAAGAAAACGAAAATCTGAGGTGATCACTATAATTCATAGATGTTCATGAAATGCTTAGCTTTTTTAAAAATCAGCTTTTTGAGCATTTCACTTTGTTTTTCAAATGCAGGCAAATTATTTCAATGTAAGAATATTACGAGTATAAGAATCGTACGAGTATAAGAATCAGTATTCCATTTGGCTGAACAGCCTCTTGAAATACCATTTAGAAACTTTAAATTAGGTAGGATCTGACGAACTATATCATTTATGTTGAGTTAAATAACTGTCTTATGCATAGAATTGTTTTTTAACCCTCTAATGCTTATCCCATTAATGAGGAAAAAACAGCAGAGCTTTAAAAAAAAAAGAGGGAGAAGACATGATATTTGTCCCTCTTAATGGTAAAGAATGTACCTATTTTAAACTGTACTGTACAGCTTTAATTTTGATTAATGATTTAGATCATCTTGAGCAAGATTAAAAGGTAAGGCAGGTGATTAAGACATTTATTTAAGGTATATTTTATGCCTTTTTCTTAATGAAAAAGAATATATAATTGGCTTAGAATGGAAGGCAATACAAATCAATAGCTATCACATATTTAATGAAAGTCCCAGTTCAATTTTCTGTTATAACCCGAATCCTTATTTTAGAGGCCTGAGGTCACAGATCATTCCTATGAACCAGAATGTGCAGGACATTTCCCATATCTGGCTAAAATTTGCTTCTATGTATGTAGGTTAGACTTCCAGAACTAGTTCTATATGAGGGTAGAATTTGGCAAGTTTTTCACAATTTCATTGACTTCTATGTGAAAAATAGGTCTGCACTTTATACATGCACTGGAGGAAGAGAGCTTCAGGTGGACCAAACCGATGGAGTTCATAATATAAACTTATAGACAACAAAGTTGGTGTCCCCTATGCTATTACAAGTGAATACTTCATTGTCTAAAAGTTTGGTTTACTTTCAAAACAATCAGTTCTCAGAATTTACTTTAATACAAATTTCTTGCAAGGATTTCTGGATGCTGGCTGCTAACTTCCTGTTTAGTTTGTGCATTTGATTCCTTTCAGTAATTATTATACCTAAAAAGTAAAGCTATCCCTCAGACACCAGAGATACAAAAGTCTTTTCATTTTATAGATGCAAGAATGACGCACAGGAAAATTAATGACATGTCTGAAGACACATAGGAAGCATTTGTCAGACACATGGGAATGCCAGATTTCCTGAACAACCTGTCACCGAAGTAAAATGGTTACTAAAAATACAAAATAACCTGGGACAATCACCAGTTGCTTCAAGACCTGGACTTCAATCCATCCAAAATGCAAGCTTTAGGACTATATGTTTACACCATATCATTCATGAAGCTGAGATCCACGAAGATATAATTCTTTAAAACTGAATTTGAAGTTTATAACAAGCACCACTCCCCAGACCCCAACTACATGTCAAAAGTCTGTAAGGACCTCCATTTTTGAAATGTGGTAAATGCCTCAATGTTTGCTTCAGCAAACATGTCAGTTTGCCACGTGACACCTATCGTAGGACCAAGATACCAGAATCAGATCTTCCTCCACCTCCAGCAGGAGGGAAAACCCAGTCCGAGGGACAGTCAGTTAATGTCACAAGCATGGCAGCTTCCAGGACACTTCCCATCAGAAGGATGGCCTGGGGGAGTAAATTTTTTTCTAAAATGATTCACTTCTTCCCCATAAAATGCCCTCAGTCCTCTAATGCTTGCCCAATGAATCTTTATTTTATTTATTTATTGGGGATGGGGGGTGGTGCTAAATGATTTAGTTTCACTGGAAGGGATTGAAAATAACCACCAGGCACAACAGGAGGCACTGTGAGGGTTAATGTAGGCTTGTGGGAGGTGAAAGGAGGAGGCCTGTCTGCCTCCTAGGGACCCCTTGTTCACCCATACTGGAGGAAAACACAGCCCTGTAATCTCACCTAAGTACCTTCACAGCATCAACCCACAGGGTCACTGGGCTAGACACCGCATTTTGCTGCCACACATTTCTATAATTCAAATAGTCTAATTAAAATTTGATTCTTTATGAGGATTTTGCAACACTTTACAGGCCACCTTCTGCACCTTGCCCTCTGTGGACTCCCCAGTATTCATACTACTGCACAATCAATGCCATAAAACACAGAAAAGTCTAATTACAAGATTCACAAATATATTTGTCATCAATAGTGTGGGGTTAATTTCTCAAGTATGAAGGTTGAGAACTAGTTAGTTCCCTTTGCTAATGGCCACATAAGCACGCACTTTCTTCTAGCAGGAATGATTTAAGAATTTATTAATTCACTAATTCATCTGTTGCTCAGGCAAGCAGCTCTGGTGTCCACAGGATCTGAAGCAGAGCGCTCTAGCACAGTGCACCGGGGCGTTTCCCAAACCAGGGGAGCCAAGAGAGCCGCCAGGAGCCCACAGCTTGTGCAACAGCAACTGACGAGACCTGGGCAGGGGCAGTAGCAACAGTGGCCAAGCCCCCCCCCCCCCACATATAAAAGAAGCCCTTAGGGAGCGCTAGTGACCAGGAGCATCGCGAACAACGCAGGCAGACAGGGCGTGGCACATCAGCAACGCTGTGGCATAACAGTTTGCACAGAAGGGCATGCAGGAAGGGTGCTGAAGCATCTTCAGGTAGGCAGCAATGAAGTTGCAGCAACCAGTCCAAGTGCAGTCAGGACTTCAGGGCCTTGGGATGTCTTGTTAAGGGATCAGGAGCACAAGTAGTGTTCTCCTCTGTCCTTCCAGTTGCAGGGAATGATGAGGGAAGAAATCAGGAATAGCCAGCATATCAATATCTGGCTCCAAGCCTGGTGTCACCAGCAGAATTTGGGGGTTTTCGATCATGGGTTAGTCTACATGACACCAGGCCTCCTGGCAACAGATGGGGTACACCTGTACCAAAGGGGGAAAAGGATCTTTGCGCAGGAGTTAGCAGGGCTCATTGAAAGAGGTTTAAACTAGATTTGAAGGGGGAAAGGGGTAAAACAAGGCTTGCTAGGGATAAGCCTGGGGGCAGCATGCCAATGTTTGAAGGATGGTGTGCTAGCAGGGTCCTTCGGTCTGCCATTTCAGTGGAGGTAGGGGACGGAGAGCCATGTGGCAGCAAAGACGCAAGGGTTATTGTCGCATTAGAAAACATGGAAGCGCCTGAGAATGATCATGCAGGAGTTAGGACTTGTCCCCACAAAGAGGTGGCAGGATCAATAGCCCAAGTGAAGTGCATCTACACCAACGCATACAGCATGGCAACAAACAGGAGGAGCTGGAAGCCACTGTGCAGCAGGAAAACTATGATATAGTTGTCATCACGGAAACACAGTGGGATGACTCGCACAACTGGAGTACTGCAAAGGATGGCCCTAAACTCTTCAGAAGGGATAGGCAAGGAAGGAGAGGCAGTGGGGTAGCCCATTATGTCAGGGTGTGTTTTGACTGTCTAGAGCTTAATGATGGTGATGATAGGGTTGAGTGTTTATGGGTAAGAATCAGGGGGAAGGCCACCAAGGCAGATATCTTGGTGGGAGTCTGTCACAGACCACCCAACCAGGATGAAGAGACAGACAAAATACTCTATAAGCAGCTGGGAGAAGCCCCACGATCGCCAGCCCTTGTTCTCCTGCAGGACTTCAACTTACCAGATGTCTGCTGGAAATACAATACAGCAGAGAGGAAACAGTCTAGGAGGTTCCTGGAGTGTTTGGAAGATACTTCCTGACACAGCTGGTGAGTGAGCCAACTAGGCAAGGCGCCCTGCTGGACCTGTTGCTTGTGAACAGAGAAGCCTTGTGTGTGATGTGATAGCTAGAGGTCATCTTCGGCACAGTGATCATGAAATGACAGTTTTCAATTCTCAGAGAAGTAAGGAGGGGGGTGAGCAGAACTGCTACCCTGGACTTCCAGAGGGCAGATTTTGGCCAGGTTAGGTTGACAGAGTCCCTTGGGAGGCAGCCCTGAAGGGCGAAGGAGTCCAGGAAGGCTGGACATTCTTCAAGAAGGAAATCTTAAAGGCACAGGAGCAGGTCATCCCCATGTGCTGAAAGATGAGCCAGTGGGGAAGACGACTAGCCTGGCTGAAGAGAGGTTTTGCTGGAACTCAGCAAAAAAAGAGAGTTTATGACCCTTGGAAGAAGGGGCAGGCAACTCAGGACGACAACAAGCATGTTGTGAGGTTGTGCAGGGAGAAAATTAGAACTAGAACTTAACTTGGCTACTGCCATAAAAGACAGTAAAAAATGTTTCTATAAATACATTAGCAACAAAAGGCAGGCTAAGGATAATCTCTATCCTTTATTGGATGTGGGGGAAACACAGTGACAAAGGGTGAGGAAAAGGCTGAGGTACTTCATGCCTTCCTTGCCCCAGTCTTTACTAGTAAGACCAGTTGTTCTCTGGATACCCAGCCCCCTGAGCTGGAAGACAGGGGCAGGGGCAGAATGAAGCCCCCACAATCCAAGGAGAAATGTTTAGCAACCTGCTATTCCACTTAGACACACACAAGTCTATGGGGCCAGGTGGCATCCACCCAAGGGTACTGAGGGAGCTGGTAGAAGTGCTCACCAAGTCACTTTCCATCATTTACCAGCAGTCCTGGCTAATTGGGGAGGTCCCAGCTGACTGGAAGTTAGCAAATGTGATGCCCATCTACAAGGAGGGCTGGAAGGAGGAACTACAGGCCTGTTGTTGCCAGGGAAGGTTATGGAGCAGATCATCTTGAGTGCCATGACAAGGCACAGACAGGATAACCAGGTGATCAGGCCCAGTCAGCATGGGTTTATGAAAGGCAGGTCCTGCTTGACTAACCTGATCTCCTTCTATGACAAGGTGACCTGCTTAGTGGATGAGGGAAAGGCTGTGGATCTACCTAGACTTTAGTAAAGCTTATGACACTGTCTCCCACAATATTCTCCTGGAGAAACTGGCTGCTCATGTCTTGGACAGGTATACTCTTTGCTGGGTAAAAAACTGTCTGGATGCCTGAGCCCAGATTGTTGTGGTGAATGGCGCTAAATCCAGTTGGTGATGGGTCACAAGTGGTGTTCCCCAGTGGCACTGGGGCCATTTCTGTTTAATACATCAGTAATTTGGACAAGGGGATCAAGTGCACTCTTGGCAAGTTTGCAGATGATACCAAGTTGGGCGGGAGTGTTGATGTGCTTGAGGGAAGGAAGGCTCTGCAGAGGGATCTGGACAGGCTGGATCAATGGGGTGAGGTCAACTGTATGAGATTCAGCAAGGCCAAGTGCTGGGTCCTGCACTTGGGTCACAACAACCCCAGGCAATGCTATAGGCTTAGGAAAGAGTCACCTGCTGCCCAGGTGGAACTGGACCTGGGGGTGTTGGGTGACAGCCAGCTGAACATGAGCCAGCAGTGTGCCCAGGTGGCCAAGAAGACCAACAGCATCCTGGCTTGTATCAGGAATAGTGTGGCCAGCAGGAGTAGGACAGCGATCATGCCCCTGGACTCAGCACTGATGAGGCTGCACCTTGAATACTGTGTTCAGTTTTGGGCCCCTCAGTATAAGAAAAACATTGAGTTGTTGGAGTGTGTCCAGAGAAGGGCAGCGAAGCTGGTGAAGGGTCTGGAGAACAAGTGTCATGAGGAGCAGTTGAGGGAAGTGGGGTTGTTTAGTCTGGAGAAGAGAAGGCTGAGGGGAGACCTTATTGCTCTCTACAACTACCTGAAAGGAGGTTGTAGTGAGGTGGGTGTTGGTCTCTTCTCCCAAGTAGCAAGGGATAGGACAAGAGGAAATGGCCTCAAGCTGCATCAGAAGAGGTTTAGATTGGATATTAGGAAAAATTTCTTCCCCAGAAGGGTTACCAAGCATTGGAACAGGCTGCCCAGTGAAGTGGCTGAGTCACCAGCCCTGGAGATATTTAAAAGACATTTGGATGTGGTTTAGTGGTGGACTTGGCAGTGCTAGGCTAACGGTTGGACTAAATTTTAAAGGTCTTTTCCAACCTAAACAATTCTATGATTTTATGATTCTATGATAATTCAGTTCTGCAATGAAAACTAACAGCATTTAAAAGATTTTTTTACCTCAGGAGATGTCTAAGACTTGGGACTGTCCAGGAAGAGTAGCTGGGCAGGACATCAGGGGCAGCAGGAGCAGGGCTGCTCTCCAGGGCAGGCAGCCATGAGGCGGCTGGGCCATCACCGCACCCACAAGCACTGTCCCACAGCTGGCAGGCAGGGCACCCAGCTTGTGGCAGCAGGGCGGATTAACATTGGGAAGGATGGGAATAAGCCATGTCTGAGATCAGCGCAGGAAATCAAACCTCCCTAGGACAGGACTAGTGGCAGGCAGGCCTGGGGCACGGGCTGAAGGCCCCGGCTGGACTGAAATGGTGTCCTGGGTCCATTGGGCATGGAGCTGGCCCTGAGGGAGGCCGGCCTGTGCCAGGAAGGCCCGTTACTGCACTGAGGGACCCAAGGCAGAAAAAAATCTTGCACTATGTCTCTGCTTGTCCTAATAGAGAATTTGTAAGAAGATAGCAGGTTGAAGCATTATGGAGCCCATTTGCTCAGCTGCCAGGATTTCTCCTTCAACTATAAGTCTTTTTGACATATATATGGTCAGTCAGACAATCCAGCTTTTTTCTTTTTTTTTTGTCACTTAAACGTCATTTGCTGAAATACAGTCTTACTTTACTTGCAAACAAAATTCTTAATTATTTTGAGAGAACTTTTAATTAAAATGACATTAATATATTTCCTTTAAAATAGACTTTTAACTGTGTACATACAGTTTAACAAGTCTACTTTGAAATGTCTGTTTCCCAGAAAGTGTTAAGACTAAATATTTGGTCATGAAATGTAGCAGAATGAAAATGTTTGCTGTCTTTTTTTTCCACCAAGACATAACAAAATCACTGGAACTGAGCTATGCAGCTTTCACATCTGCTTTACTTTTAGAGTTCAGAGATGTAATGCAAATCTGAATCTCTCTAAGAATGCATTATTTTTATAAGTATTTATTAGTGGCTTACTCATATATGATACATTTATAATATTTGTTGCTTGTATATGAAGATGATTAAGCAAATAAACTAATGAAATATTAGATCAAAATAAAAACCATGTATTTTGTCAGATGGAAAGAACAGAGCACTGGCAGTTATGGGGATCAGGGTTTTGATGGCAGACCAACGTATCCTACAGCAGTGAGGAAAGGATAAGGGTTAAACTGTGGTTCTCAATTACCCCAGACTTCTATTTTGAAAATAAACATACCAATCTCTCAGGGAAGAACCTGCACTGCAGCTTGCTTCTAAGAATTAGACAAGAACTAGCATTACAGAGAGAGCTGTCAAAAGGGCTGGCTCGGAATCTGTTGACTCTGAAGATACACATTGCAGAGGTTCCTGATTCATAGCTTTTGCTGAGGCTTCTGAAGAAAGCACGATTTACTTCTGCTGCTGAACTTAAACTGCTATCCTTAAATTTTCCCCTCCTACGAACACCAAGAAAAGGAGTTTGCAAAGCAGGATTTGAGGAGGCAAGACAGGTTCCCTGTTAATTAATCAGGCAGGTCTTTAAATACCATTTTCATGAGGGAATGTTTTAAATTAACAAAACTGATTTCACTGAAACTCAGAATATCACCGTGTCTTCACATTCCTATTTAAAATGATAAGTGGCTAATTCTATTTCTCTTTGACAAGGAAAATCTTTAAACATATGTATCAGAAGAAACATATAATGAGTTTGAAAAATTAGTTACTCTAATTGGAAACATTATTGGTAGTTATTAAAATGCAATTTTTCTTAATTGCCATATTTGTACTGTAATTTCAACTACTAAATCAGTGATCCAGATTTACAAACATCCCCTTCTGTGTTTCATATATCCATAATTTATAGTCTCACTTGCTTCTGTCCTTCTGCTATGCAATACTTCCGTCTGTTTTATAGCCTGAATCACATGGGCTGGCTCGATCATTAATCTAAGCCATCCCACCCACCTGCAGAAGACAAATAGCTGCTGAAGGTTTTCCTCTTCTCCTTATATAGATTTAAACTTTGACCCTGGTTTAGCAGCTCAACAACCAAACCAAGCCAAAATGCCGTGTACACCAGACTAGGAGGTATGATCCTATCAACAATGCTTTTCCTAAATTCCTCACCTTTATAATCCTAGCTTCATATGTGTACATTGATAGGCTACCTAGTGCTGCCTGATGAACACTCTCGTCCCTGTTGTGTTACTTCTACATGTAAAAGTACTGCCTTACTAGTAGCCAGGGAAACTCCTGCATTGTAACACATCCAGTAGTGGTCAAAATGAAGATATTACGTACAAATCTTGTAACAAAATTGATAACTGCATGTGTGATATTTTTACCTTCACTCCTAAACTGCTGTGTCATGTCTGGAATACTGTGCCCAGCTCTGGACTCCCCACTTCTGGCACGCACACGCTGCCCCTGCGGCCACCCTCCCCCCCGTCGCCCGGGGAGTCCGGGGCTCTCGGCTCGCTGATCGCTGGCCTTTCGCGCCTCGTTTTCGCGCCCTTTGTGCTTTGCCGCGCCCCCAGGCACGGGCGCGTACCCCCCTCGGTAGGGGAGTCGGGGAGAGGCGGGACCCCTCGGCCCACAGAGAGCCCGCAGCCAGCGGGGTGCCTCGATTCTGAGAAGCTTCTGGGTCGCGGCCGATTATGACCACAGCGCAGACCCGGCCCGCGGTGTAAACGGGGCGCCGCCGGAGCGCTCCTCGGGGCGGTCCGCTTGGAGCGGTGGGGTTGTGCTCGAAGCTTCTGCCCTTGGGCTGGGAGGGCGCCTGAGGGAACTTCCCGGGACTGAGTGTCCTCGCCTTCCTTTGGGTAAGCGATTCCTTCTGGATACATCCTTCAGCGAGCCCTCGCGCGGGCGAGCGATTGTGGCCGCTGGGTGCCCGGGAGCGGGAGGGAGCTCCCCTTTGGGAGTGTTGCCTTTGTGCGTGTTGCGCGCGTTTGTGCGTGTTGGGCGCGCGCTTTGGACCGCTCTTCGTGTGTACAAGCGTGTAGTAATAATACTCTGACAACTCGAACTTGTTAAGTGTTATTGGAGGGTTGGCTGATTTCAGTTTACCCCTGTTCCTCTTTGGTTTTTGTTGTGGTTTTGGCTGTTTCGTGAAAAAGGGATGTTCGAGCTTGCATTATGTTCAGTGTACCTCTGTGACACCAGTGCGAGAGAGATGGAGTTACTGGAGAGAGTCCAGCAAAAGGCTGCTAGCATGAGTAAGGGATTGGAGCATCTCTTAAATCGGAGATTAATATTACACTGTACTGTTCTCTTACTTGGATAACTACAGCTGCGTGTCTCTCGGTGCCTTCCATTTTGAACACTGATTTGAAAAACTATAATTCCTGTTAGGTTAAAAATCTAGCTTTGAATTATTGCTACAAGAGAGAAATTATTTAAAATAATATACAACTCTTTCGTATACTTTTAACACAATAGGGAGGATAGCAAGATGCTACCAACATATTTTGACCCTAAAATATTCAGAAAATCTTGCAAGAACATGTATTTTATGTATCATGTGTACTGTTTATAGTAGCAAAATATGCCATTACACATGTTCCTTTTGATTTTTTTAATACTTCAGTGTCAAATGGTTGGTAGGGTGCAATATGGATCATGTTAAATAATAATTACCACTGCAGAACTAATTCTATACTTTACTTACTAAAGGTGCAGAATTTTTCTTGCGTATCTGAGATTCAGAAAATTTTTAAATTCTAGTTCTGTGGCAGTTGTTCGTCATGTACAGTGTATGTGTGTGTACTGATAAGTGCCCATTAAAATTTTGATTGTCATGTTACAGTCTTTATCTCAGCAGATTATTCTATATGTACCTCAGTGTGGAAAAGCTTATTAAAACAGACAACTGTTGATCTGTATATGTATCTTCCAACTGCTTTTAAAGAGAACAATTAATTTGCATATATTTAAGAAACGTAGTAAGTGTAACAGACAGAAATGAAGATAATTAACATTCTCCATCAAAGGAATGGAAAACCTTATGAGGCCTGAAGAGTCTGTGTTTTTTTTCTTTTTTGTTTTTTTGTTAGCAAAATTCAGACTGAGAGGGTCTATGACTGCTTTTTTAAATACATCATTGGGTAACCACTTAGGAGGAAAAAGAGCTATAGAAGACAAAGCATTTTCTTGGCACGAAAACAAATGTGTAAGCAGTAACTAATAATAAATTTATGCTAGAAATAAGGAAAAAAATCTCTAGTCATCAAGGAAGTAATTCTCTGGAACATTCCAAGAACAATATCTGGTGACCCAGCAGATCACTCCTCATCCTCAGTCTTCAGTTTTTATATGTTTAAAACGTTGTAGGCTATGGTCTCCCAGCCCTCCCAAACAGCTGTGACTTCTTGCTACATTAGCTAAATGTCACTTTAAAGAGTACAGAGGAATACAAGGGGAAAAGAATTCATGCAATACAAAAGGAAAATATATTTTTAGAATAACACTAAAGCTGAAAACTTCATTTTTATGGATTTCCAACTACAGTTTTTCAAGCTTTTTAAGTATTTTGCCAGTTTGTCAAAGGTAATGTTGTCCTTGAGGATTTGCCCTGCAGTTTTATAGCTAATAGCTTTCCTTATTTACAACTGCATTAAGCAGGTCGCCTGATAGTAGCATAAATGGGTAAGAAGCAGTGGCGATATTTAGTCATTCCTAATAAGAATGCCGGCCAGGAGATATGTGTTCCAAGGGGCCAAGAGAATATAGATGAATTACGTTCTGGAATACAGAGCATGGAAACCCCAAGCTATCAATTAAATTCACACCATTTCAGTGGAAAGAATTGTGGATTATCAACAAGATTAATTATTCTGAAATGCTAATGTTGAAACCTCTGGTAGACTATTAGGTGTTGTCTCTGTTACAGACGAGTAACACAGGGGACAAGGAATATGTTGGTGGGAAAGGGAGAGGTTTATCCTCCAAGCTAGCACTGGCTTTTGACAAGGCTGCATAGCTGTTTATGCCTATGTATCAGTAGCTGACAGACCAGTTTCCTCTTTATAAACAAGCATTACTTTTATTGCAATCACCACTATTTATCTTTGGTTGTTTGGTTGCATATTTCTACCTAAGAGGACACTTGGGCCCCAACAGTGTACTGAGAAGCAAAAACCTTGGAGATTGGCCTGAGCTAAGGTAGCTGCACTGTAAAGGCACTGCAATGACTCGGTCACTCCATCCATCTAGGAAGGCACCCACAAATGACCTGAGTGGAGTTATGGTCTGCATCTCAGCACAGAGCTGCAACATCCCTCAACTCTTCACATAATCCAGGAAGGACAAAGGCTGTGTGAAAGCACCTTTGTGTTCCACCCACATACATTTCTGGCAAGAAATCTCAAAAGGATGTTAGCATCACTAGCTTGTTCTAATGTACAGCATCTGTGAATTTCACTCCCTGGGGTCATTGTCTTAAAGAACATGGTTTTCTCACCCCCACCATCTACTTGTATTTTCAGATCTAGAAATATGCAATAAGCACTGGAGTTGCAATTCTTAATTTAATTGGCAGTCTTTCAAGTGCAATTATATCTAAAAGGTTGGCCTTTAATCTTGCTACACTGCTACTTAAAATGCCTGGGCTTTTTTTATACACTGACCATGTTCACTCATTTTAAATATCACTCTGACAGCTCTATACAACAAAAATCACTGGGTTTGAGAAGTTCATTCAATAAATGGTTTTAACATTTAGAGTAATACAAAGTAGATATTTTCCCTGTAAAAACTTAAATTGTTTGGTTCTTTCACCTAATTAGCATGAAGTCAAGGAAAATAAAGAACTGAAAATATACTTTGTCCTTTATCTACCCACTTTTGAAAATAGCTATTTTCATTACTTTCAGCTAACTGTAATTTAGTCTAGCAGGATTACTTATTTCAGAGAACACAGTTGCTGGGAAGGCCTCTCCTGTTTTTCCACTTGAGGGAAAGACAGATAAATATGGCTGCTATTCATGGTCTTGCAGTTGCTGGCAGTCTCTGCTTCTTGAGTCATATTTGCATCAGATATTCAGTTTTCTTTAAAAGGAAAAAGAAGAATGTTTGCAGCTCTGAGTTTGAACATTTTTTTTTCCACCCTAGAGAATGTATTTAATCTAAGAAGGTAATTCCAACTGCAAGACAACAGATTTAACGAGACCAAAGTATTCAGTTCCAATATCTAAAAAAAATAAAACTATAAATTGAAAATAAAAAAGGCATTTTTACAGACACAGAATATCCTGCAAACATTTTGTGAGTTGGGATAAATAGGCTTATTTGGTTTTATTCATATTCAAAGCCAATGAAAATATTTCTGAAATTCCTACAAAATTATATATTGATTTTCTTCAACAGCTCAAAATAATTTGTACGACTAGTGCTCAGCTATGTCTACAGAAAGTCAAAACCCAACGACCCTGCAAAGTATGAACTGACACATTTGTCTCATGAGAGTATGGTAATTCCTCAACCTTTTAGAATTCTTCAAGCTATTACAGCGTATTACAAGCCTCCATAAAATGCCAATAAACAACTCCATATGGGAGAAAAGAATACAACTAAGATGAGTGACCTCCTTAAACAGCAAGCTGATACATCTCTGCCTTTGCAGGGTATAGACAAAACGAGGACACCAACAGTTGAGAAGAAAACAAAAGTTCTTCAGAGATAGACAGATGTCTGTCTGTGCAGGTGGTATGGTAAGTTTAATTTAACATTTCCAAATCTTCAGAAACTGAAAGATAATTTATCTGTTATTCACGAAGTTGTTGTGGCTTTGTTTTACCACCTTCTGTTCATTTTCTCTTTTCAAAGAGGCTTTATTATGTCATTTTCATCACATGCAAGATTATTGTGACGGGTGTGTTGCTTTTAAGCATGGGGGGAATGAAAATTTTAATGTACGGTACACATGATGTAATGGATCAGCAATAGGGGTTTGGTTTTGTGCAGGTTATTGTGCATGATCCAGCAAGTACTAAGAAATTCAGATTTAAAATCAACTGAAGTGAAGCAGACTGAGAAAAGGAAAAAAAAAAAAAGAAAAAACCAAAACTTTATAATTTGAAAGATCAGGAGTATGTGAGAATGAAAAGACTCTTAATTTGGTAAAGGTGATAAAGTGTTCTGAGAACAATAGCATCCTTCTAACTTACTAATATTGCCTCCCAAATAATGTGTACAATGATGAGCAAGAGTTGTGGAACCACTGGTTTTACTCCACTTATTACCATTCTGTCTCTTCTTAAATCAAATTATTTAGGGATGTAATGAAACGGTGGTAATGGAGTACCACAATTAAAAATAAAACCTCACTTTGCAGTTCCATTTTACACACTATATTTGCTATGAAAGTCTTAAACTCTTTCTTCATATAATCTTATTTATTTCTCTTTCTGTGTTGCTTAAAGGAATTTATCCCAAGGCAGACTCTAGCCGGTTCCAGAGCCTACTGTTTCACAATTTTTTGACAGGAAAGTGGGAAAACTTAAGAAATAGTAAGAATCATGAAGCCTATCTGTTCATCTACCTGAGAGGTGGCAATACATGGTTTTTCTGTGATCAAGTATGCTTGTTCTCAGGAATTATGCCTCTCTTGAAAAGCCATAGCCTTGAAGGCACTGATTGCACTGGATTCTACAATTTAAGCATATTTAGCCATATATCAGATGTATAGAAACATTTTCTCATAATGATTCCAAATGTAATGCCATCTACTCCTATTATATCCGTATGATTAAAGAATGAAGCGGCCAAGAGGACAGGCTGACTTGTAAATATCTCCAGCTAAGGTTAACAGAGAAATTGTTCTTGAATAGTTTCCCAGAAAGTATCGAAAAGGCCTTGTTTTAGAATGTTAACTAGTCTAATCTAATACATAGTTACTTTTAAATTTATTTTTATTTCACTCTTGTTAATTGTCTTTCATTCTTCAATGTTCTTGTTGACATGTCAGCAAGAACAGACCTCACATCCTGGATGACAGGATGCAAGTAGTATGACATAATGCCATCAAGGCTTTAAGTGCTCTTAGACTTCATAAACTCAGAAACAACAGCTCAAATTTGTCAATGATAAACTGTTTCAGAGAAAACAGAAAGCGCTTTATTTATCCATAGTATATTCTATATAATATATTTAATATTTTTATCTTCCTTTAAAAACAAGCAACTGAACACATCAATTGTGATAACAAAAATCGATAAATAATTATAAGATGAAAAAGCATGCTGAGAGCCAAAATAACTGGGCAGTGTTGTCAGTCTAGGGCATTTTGTTTCAAGTGTTCCAGTATTTGACATGTTTTGTAAATGCTCAAGTCCTGGAATCATGCTGTCATAAGAGTCTCTGGTTTTAAGCTTTTTTATTTATGTAAAATAAACTCTGAAGTTCTTATGATCATGAAAACAAGCTTGAAAATAGGACCATGAAGGATAAAAAGTAGAAATTGCTTTGAAAACAGAGGGTAAATAAAAAGATCTAAACTTTTATATCATTTTGAGTGCTATCTATGAGAAGTAAAATACTTTGAGAACATAGGTACTTGCCTTAGTATGTTGAGCACCAACTCAGTGATGTGAATACTAGTAAACTTCTTGCTAAGTACCTCTTACAGGCAGATAGGTTTGAGGTTCTATTAAGCTTTTGGGAAAGTAGGCTGTCCAAAATATGTGGATCTTCAAAGCATGCCCCACGTCACCTCAGAGCTTCCTGGTCCAGTAGTTAGCTTCCCTCTTTTCCTCTGCTCAGGAGCTAAATTCAGCAGATCCAGGCAAAACTCAGAGGATGAGACTTTGCACAGTTTTTCTCTAATCCTTTGCTATTTCATGAAACTTCTGAATGCAACAGATTCTAGTGAGCTGCTCTAGGATACCGAAGAGATGTAAAAGTTAACTGTACTGAAGCTAGCAGCAAAAAACCGGATCATTTACTGCAACAGGGTCAGAAGTCACTTCTCCTTGCTTTGCAGTTATTAAGTGAGAAAAAGGATGTTTCACAGATTAAAAGATATCGTGATCACTCCACATATTCTGTTTTCCTGGACTGATGATGATGATAAAATGGCTTTAAGAAGAGGTTCTGTTTAGTATTATTTAGGGAATACATTATTTAAACAGTATGGCAATTTGTCATAGAATAGCATATGCACTTCTAGTTAAAAAATGTGGTCAGCTTTGAAACTGGTCACTTTTAAACTAATGGTGTATTTGAGATCAAGAGAAGGCATCACTAAATATTTTTATTGTCAAAGTGTTCAACCAATCATATTTAAAAACATTCAGACTCCAGAGAGCATTTTACATATGCTATAACTGCTGTTGTTGCTTCTGTTACTATTCAATTCTGTTTTATCAATAATCTTACGTAATATTTAGCTAAAATGCCAGTCCAAAGGTTAACCATAAAGAAATACAAGAAGATTTGCATAATAATTACTCATCAATTCAACAGAAGAGAAGAAATAATGAGTCTTTTAAAACCTTGGAAATTTCAATGAGGTTATAAATCCAAGTCTCCTAAAAATATATTTAATGTGTTTTTTTCCAAGACTGCCCAAAAGTTCTTTTAGAAGTCACAGCACAGTATACTTAAAAAAAAAATCACCTGAGCATAATAATTCCTTTCTTGTCTTGGGAGATTCTTTTAATTAATTAATAATGATAATAATCCATGCTTCTGTATTACTTTCCCTCTATGATTAATGAAGTGTTTCATGGGCATTATTAAATTAAATCTCCTAATACCATGAGAGATGAGTAAATAGTATTATTTCGGCTACAACATACAGAAAAGAAGTTAGGTATGGAAAGGTTAAATAACTTGCCTAGCAGAGTGTGAATAAGGATAACTATTAAGAAACTGAAAGTAATTCCCATCCCTAGAATTATGAAATGGGTTTAAAATCATGTGGTTCATAGTTCTTAATGCTATTTTTTATTTGTTTTTCTTCCTCTGGGTTTTGGCCTTCAGTTGTTTTTCTAATAGTTCTTTTTAAAGGTTGCTCTCTACAATGACAGAGTCTAGAGATTTTTTTTTCTTAAACTAGACAGAGAGAAAGATAGATAAAATCCTCACCTAAAAACTCATCCCCAGGGGCTTAGACTTCAAGCAGAGCAACAAATAATTTGAGACGGAAACAAAAAAAGCAAACAAACAAACAAAAAATCACTAAGAATCCAGTGCAGCAAAACTGAAAACAAATAATTTCTTATTTTTTTTTTACTTCAGTCCTAAAAGTGAGCTTTTACACCTGTACTCAGGTGCCTACAGAAGCAACTTGACTTTTGCCAGCTAGTTACACACACAGTGGTTTTCCTAGAGTTAACCGGCAGTTAGTGGAGGCTCAGAACCCCTGAGCACCCAGGCCATTTTTTTTGGTGTGTAATTAAAGGGTTCTGGGCTGGACTTTAGGTTCCAGCTTTGAAAAATCTTAACCTGTATCTCCTGACTTCTACTCTTGTCTTGAGGGAACATTTTTCTTCACGTTTTTATTTGTATTGTACTTGTCACCGTAGCAAATTAGGGTAAATTAAATTCCACAATAATTCATCAAAAACTGAGTTCTATTTTAAGATTAAGAGCAGTTGGTTAATTATAATAAAATATTTCCATGTTAACTGCATAGTCTAGGCAATGTTGAAATTATTTTTACAACAAAATTAACACTTTTGACACATACAGCACAGAAACCATAAGTAAAGGGGAAGTTAAATAAAAAATATTCTTCCTGAAGCTGTAGATGCTTTGTGACACTTTTGTTTAAACAATCCTTAATGGATTTTTTTTTTTCCAGCGTGTTCTCTGTCTAGTTAAATTCACTTTCCTCTTCTGCAATGTAAACAAAACACATGTAAATTCAGCAAGCTCACAGTAACACCTCTGGCAGAATTTCTCAGCATGATGGTGTCCTTTAGCCTCAGTGTTCCATTCAGCCCTTTGATTGTAAGTCCTGTGAAAGGAGGAGCAGATAGCTTAATATTTTTGACCTCCAGCAAAAGTTTGAGTGGAAACTACACGAGCTCAGGCACAATTAAGCACTAATATAATTGTCTTCATATAGCAGAAATAAATTGTCCTTTCATTGTAATACTTCTGTTTTATACTTGAGAGAAAGGCCAAAAAGGGATAAGGAATGATTGCTTCAATGCCCATATAGATCAAATATGAACTTTAGCATGTAAGTAAGCACATATCTAAAGGATTGTGCTCTCTGATTTACTCCTGGGCCTAGCACTGTCATAAATATAAGGTCAATCTCTTTTTCAGTGTCTGAAACAGCCATTACTTTTTACTTTATGAACTGTATACTCCATCTCTGTACTGTACAGGACTAAACCTCATTTTTCTCTGTTTCCTAAATAATTGATACACAGCCATTATCACAACAGAACTCTTCCAGAAAAGTGTTTTCCAATGCAGCCTCACCACAAGCAATTTGACCTGCACTTGCAAAGTAGTGAGGCAATTTGTAATCCATTGGGAGCACTTTCCCTTTTAAACTAAATTTATTTAAAGACAATATAATCCAGATGAAAGCAGCAACATCTGGTTGTAAAAAAATAATCTGTATATTATAAATAATCATCATTTTTTGAAATATATATTTTAACTTGATTCCACTTGGAAAAATACGCTGTACGTAATGATGGTACGAACCAGAGTTCAACTCCTTTAATGAATATTTAAACAGACGTTAGGGATTTCATGGTTATCTTCTAGGGTTCTGGGGTTGGGCTTTTTTGCATTTCAGGAACCTTTTGCGATTGGGTGATATTCCAGAGCCATCTATTTGTTTCTTGGATGTATTTCTCAGTAGGGTTGGAGCTTTCTTTTTATTATTTTTATTTTTTTAGTAGGGACTATGTGGCAGTGAATAGCTAGCTGTATGGGTAAAGTCAACTGAAAACGAAGAGATTGTCAACAGGCAAACTTTCAAATAAACAGGGAAACAACACACTTGACTGAGTGACACATGCAGCGCCCTGTTCTCATCTTTTCCCCTTCCCATGCAGTAACTATTGATTGTTTTTCCCTCTTTTTCTCCTTTCTCCATCTCTTTTCTTCTTTATTGCTGTTGTTCCTTTGGTCATGCATTTCTTCTGCTGCATTATTCCATGCTCTGTTCTCGCATCTTGCTTGCATTTCCAGAATTGTCTACTTCCTTCAAGCTTGGCGATATACCAAAAGGAATAGTGAAATATTATTATACCTCCATTTCACAAATTGCTATAATTTTACTGCATAGGGCTCAAACAGACCTTCCTGTAATACTGTAATATTGCCATACAACTTGCAAAATCACCTACTACACAGGCATGCATATGTAAGCACAAAATGTCTTTCCAAGATGTGCAGAGATGCATTCTGCATAATGACCTTAGACAACAGGATTAAGCACTATAACTTTAACCTCTGTGAGTGGTACCGTAAGGGAAATTTTAAAACTGAAATATTTAAGTGTCTTTAGAAGTCCCTAAACGGTGTTCTTACTATCCATACTGAAAAGAATTCTAAAAGAATTTAGCGTTTAGCCATATATACATATATTTTTCTCATTTATGTTAAAGATTGTGCAGTAAAAATCAATGTGTGGAAGAGTAATACATGTAACAGCATCAATAACAATAATTCTTATATTTTGCTAAAGGCCAAACCACTGTCCAAATGGGATTTCATATTATCCTTTCGTCTTCTTTCAGATAAAAAATTATCCATTTCATTTCTGCAGCACATTTATTGTCATTTGTCACAGCTCTGCTGCATGTGCTACTGATGCTGCTTAAGCATATCTGTTACAAGAGTAACCTTGTCAGCTAGAATGGGACATATGCCCGTATGCTGATAAACTCTTTCAGTGTGATTTAGCTATAATGTATTTCACCCAGCATAAAAAGAAAAGGTAGAATATAGGACAATCTTACAGATGTATCAAGAGCCTGATCTAGATTTGCCAAAAGCTTATATATCTCTAAGTGCTTTTCCTTAAAAGAAATACTTAATATAGATAGCCCTATTTCCCTAGGGAGGGTAATATTTATTATTAACCATCAATGTTTTTAGCATGGAATTATGCACAGATGATTCAATCAAATAAGCAACCTCACTGTCTTGGATGTTGTACAAATATACAGGGAAGACCAGTCCCATGTTACTTAAAATCTGAAAAAGCCTAGAAATAGAGAGAGGCTGGGGAACAGACAGTATAGTTAAGCAAAACAGTTGGGATATAATGAATACAACTGGGATGTAATTAATAATTTTATATTGCATTTGTTTTCTTTGCGTAATGTATCAATTTCGTTTGTTAATCCTTGATCAAGACTGATGGGGAAAACTGGTAAGGGTAATAACAGATGGGCACGGCAACAGCAGATATTGTGAAAAGAGGGAGGAGAGAACAAAGTCTGGCAGCTGGAACTGGTCTGTTGCTGTATTTCAGTCCAGCTGTAGTTTATGTGCACGGTAAATTTTTCTACTCCTATTACCATTGCTCTTCAGCGTTGCTAGAAAACCTCAAATTTTTGGAGATTCTGCTTTAGTGATGTGGATACCTAAAGCCAAATTTGCTCCCAGTCTACCAGCTTTTACCTTTCCCACAGTCTTTGTACACAGACAAACAGTTATCTCCCGAAGTGTCTAGAGAGCAAGGAAATGTTTTTAATGACTACCTACTATCATTATGGAAGAAATTTGAGATATTCAAGACTTCATATAAACAAATAATGGTTTTGACATGGTTTTTAGTGGGCAATGCAAGTATTTCTTACTTTCACCTACTGTTGACATTAAGGGGAATAGCCCTTATCCTCTTCCATGTAATCAATATAAAAAATATTGCTACATCCCTCTTTCTATGACCTACAGCAGATGTTCCTCACTTTGCAAGCTCAGCTAATACTCTAGTACCAGAATGCAACAAAAGCCATTCTGTGCAGCTCTTCTTAAAGTATAGCAAGACAATGGCATGAAGTTATTATTTCTGAAGTGCCAAACACAATAATACAGGTCAGTTGAAATCAAATTTTTAATCACTGTATAAAGCCAGAAATTATATGCAGTTTGATTAGTCCACCTGGATTACGTGAATTGTTTAAAACAAGAGAAAAAAACAGCCTTGAACTGAGAAGCTACAAGCAAATGAAAGCCAAAAGTCTGTGATTTGTATATATGACTTAGAGGTGTGTGCCATTTTACTTCTTAAAAAATGTTCTCAATTTCTCAGTGATAACTCTAGCAGCCAGTTCTGTGTCACAGAAAACAAGATAGGCTTGGCAATCAAAGATCACATTTCATTACTAAAGTGTGAACTATAGAAATTAAGATAGGTTAATTAGAATGTCTGCTTTTACATGTTGACTTTTATGTAGCGGACATCTTGGAAACTGGTTGGAAGGATATTAATGAGTGAGATATTGTGATTCAACGGAGCAAATTACGTAAGAATGACACAACATTTCACAGGAGTGTTAGAGTAACTCTCTCCATTAAAGATTTTTCTGAATTATTCCTATATAGCTTAACAGCATTTCTTGGTCACACAGAGAAATTAGATTGCCCAGTTGAAAACTGATCCACAAGCAAGATAACTATGGCACTCCTGTCATTTTCCACTACAGCATTTTCAGAATATCTATGATGTTCACAAAAAAAATCATATCTCTTGTCAAGAGTGATCTTTTCAAGACATGGTGGATGTCGTCCACAAACTATAACATCTGTCAAGACCCTCTGTCATTACGGACAATATAATTTGCATATTATTTTCCTATATCATGGCAGCATCATTACCTGTCTGAAATACCTACAAAGACCAACCTTTAGATTTTCAGTCCAAGCATACTCAAGCCAGTACTCCTCCAAAATTAACTCTCGAATATGCCATCAGCAAGAAGTAGTATTCTCTAAACAAAGAACCTGTGAACATGAAGATGGATTCATAGCATGACCGTATCTTCATGAGTTCCCTGAATAATTCCATATACTTGAGTACCAAAATTAATCCGTACGTAAAACACATAGATGCCATCTTCATGGTCCGAACCCAAAACTTGGAATTTCTCAGTCCTGCAGAAATTCAGTATCTCTGGAAGACTCTTATTTCTCAGTCCTGCAGAAATTCAGTATCTCTGGAAGACTCTTAAAATGACATGACCTTTCAAAGTATCCTGAGCCATGTCAAAATGGGAACCTAAAAAATTCAGCATATAGCAAAATCATAAAATCATAGACCAAGCGATGAAATGCAAGATGAGCGAAGTCAGGAAAAGGAGTACTGCAACACAGAAAACAAACAGCAGGATTGGCTCTAAAGCAGCCTTTGTGACATGAAAACATGTTAAAAAGAGTTTGAGAGAACAAAATCTGGCAGCCAGAACTGGTCTGTTGCTGCATTTCATATGAAAACATAGAAACATTTCACTATGTGAAAACATATTTTTGAATCACCATGGACAATTATTTGAAAATATTGCCTAATACTTAGTGGTAAGCAAGATATTTAGATAGGATGTTAGGAATTATTAAGAAATTAATACAGAACAAGCCAGAAGATATTATTGTGCTATGAGGTAAATTCACAGTACGCCTACATTTTGAACACTTGCAGTTAGAGTAATCCTACTTTAAAGCAATATAGTTGAATTTGAAAATGTCTAGGCAAGCACAACAAAGATGATCAGAACGGCTATTAAAGAACAGTTTTGACTCAACTATAAACTCACACGGACCTCTCGCTGACTGCTTGGAGTTTGTGGGATTGCTTTGAGCTTAGTGTTTCATCTACTTTTTTCCATAGGCAGCCACAGTTGGCCACTGTCAGAGATAGGATACCAGTTCATAGGAGGTTTTGATCTATTCTCGTATTTTCCCTTTATTCTTCATTGTTAATCAGCATTTCAAATTGGAGGGTAAACTCCAATCTGAAGTGATGAAAAAATGATTTGTTTGTTTTTATAGAAGATAAGACTAAAAAATTCTAATGACGTGTGAGCTTGAAATTCTGCCCTTTACAAATAATTAAAAATTAGTTTGGGAAGATTCATCAAATATATATGGTCTGCTATTCATTGCGGAATCCTACAGTCTATTCTTACAAACCCTCAAGCCTTTTTGGAAAAGAACAAAGGAAGATTACCAAAAAATGTTAAAGGTAACTCATCTCTTTCTTGTAAAAATTCTTTTTTGATATTGTGATCTCTAAGAAATATGGTCATTAGTATCTAGTATTTTTGTAACTAAGCATAGCTTGTGTAGCTATAAAAATTATTAAAATGTTTTCAGTTTATCTGATGTTTTATTTTCTGAACATATGCGGTAGTTAGGGCAGAACAGTACAACAGCCATTTACTAAGCTAAAACTTCCACAGTTGAGCCCAGTGAAACAGATGTTCACAGTTGCCAGCATAATACCCCAAAATCACCACCACCAAAAAACGCACAACTGAAAGCTGTGTAGTTTGCTTAGCTGGTTTGTTAGATAGTCATTGATAAGAACTTAGAATGAAGATTTTACAAAGTCTTTAAGGACGCGGTTTTGCAATTTGAGCATGGCAATTTTCACTTTGTATAATTTCTGTCACTCAGTGAGGTTTCGCTTGCCTTTGACAGGTACGAATGAACTAGAATTTCTTCTGTAGTAATAGGCTGTCTTAATGGCTGACATCTGGTTTTCTTTTGCTTAAAAATCGTGTCACCTTTTGTCATGGCCCTGTGTGCACAGACTTGCCTTACTGGACCTGAGCAGCCTCTCCTGGGGCGTCCCCCCTCCCCCTCCACCCCCTGTCCATGTGCCCAGTACCCCATTTCATCTCAGCTGTCTCTGATCCTGCCTCCTCAGTGGACCTCAGCCCTCTATCGTGGGCACTTGTCTCCTGGATGTTCCTGTCAGAATTACATGATAGCCTTGTCTCCAGCCCTGTCCTTGGCCCCATCCCTTTTTGCTCCTGGCTGAGCACCCTGGATGGCCCCTGGAACTGGTCCACCACTTGCCATATTGGGATCCAGGTCAACCTCATCTCCCATCTCACCTGCCTTAGAGAGCAGCCAACCCTCACTGCTCCCTGGCAGTGTCAGAAGACTGTCAAGGAGCTTGAATGCATATGGTGCCAGAATTATTCTTCTAGGTGTAGACCTCAGGTATTGAAAAATGAATTAACCCAGTCTAAGAAGTATTTGTATTTATATTTTCAGTTTTGTTCTAGTTCCGCTTACAAAACTAACCTTGGATGTATTCAATTTCTCTCTTGATCTTAATTTGAAAAAAATAAATCACTATAAAATAAAGGTCCACTGAATTAGCAGTGGATTTATGTTCACCTGTATTTGTTTATTTTCAGTACAAATTCTCCAGAAGTCAATATGTTGGCCTGAACGTTCGCACTAATCATATGTACTTAATAGTGCACAATATACATACACTGGAAATATGCACTCTTATATGTGAATATACTATCCGAAGTTCTTGAGGAAAATATTAAGCATCTAAATGAGTATTGAGAGTGTTTCTTTGTGGACCATGATACACCTAGAAAATTATATGTGTGCCCATTTTCTAGAAAATTCTAATGCCAGCATTTTCTCTTTTTGCCTAGAAAATTCCTTCTAAATTCCTATTGTATTTTTTACTCTGTCCTGAAGGAATTTCTCCCAAGATCTTTCTAAGTCTGCTTTTGTTTTTCCAAGCTCTGCAATTCCATCAGCTCATTTCATAAGCAGTTGATACCTTTACAATTCTAAACCTTACAATAAGCAATATAAGATTTATTTTATACATATAATTGAGCTAAAGCTGAATGTACACAGTTAGACCTTAACACAGTTAGACAAGTTGAGAGCAGGGAGTTGGAAAAATAGCTCTTCCATCATGGTTTTTAGGTATCTCATGCCCTTCTCCAAAATATAATGTATTTCCATATTTTCAAAGTCAAATGTAAGCAAAGCCTCTTTTACAGTATCTTTCATGTAATTCAGTTTGTAGTCTCTGTTGCTAGGCAGGTAAGCCTGTTTCTTCAACCTCTACCTGGTCTAATCCAATTGTAACAGAATATTTTACCTCACTGTCTTCATTACACATACCCTGATTTTAGTCCAGTGTTCACCTTACTAGTCTTTTTTTTTTCTATGTAACATACTTATCCCCATTAATATGTTCAGAAAGATTTCCTGTGCTTACAAAACAGAAATTGAGCAAAGTTGTCTCTATCCTTCAGATAATGTCATGAACCCAATTAACCCTCTGTGCAAAAAGGAGGAAAAAATAAAATCTTACTTTAAATATTATTTGATTTTTTTTCTGACTGGACACACTAATCTCATTAGTTTTCAACAGGAAGGCTTTGTTTACTTTTAATTGTGTAGATACCCGGCTCCATTAACAGCTCCTATAGGACTGCTAAAAAAAAAAGTAAATAAATCAATATTTTCATTTCACACTTTTATAGGTATTCTACTAATTCTCTTTATAGAGGAATGATCCAGATTGCACCTTTCTCTAAAGATGAGGCCTTTTCTTTTTAACCTGCTTCCCACTCATTTTTCTATTCATCAGTCAGATGTCATGTAATCAACTGCCAGGTTCTGAAAAAAAAAAAAAAAATGAAGCAGGACAAATTTTTGTTTGAATTGTACTAGGAAATCTTTGCTGATACTGATGAATTTAATTATCTCCTCCCAAAATAGAGTAATAGAATAATTAAAAAAAAAAGAATAGCATACCAATTATGATTTGAAACAAAGAAACATGAATGGGCCTGTAGGCAGCTGAAATATAAATTATAAGTGTACTGCTATAATTAAGGAATGGTCATGAGCTTACAGTTACTGGTCAGGTGGAAAACATGCTTTTTCACACACGGGGGAAACAGCTAGATGAATGTAATGCCTATGCATGACCTACCATGCAGCCTTCTCACAGCCTGCTGCAACCCCTGCTGACAACTTGGAAGGACTAATGCTGCTCTAGGAAGGAGAAAAAGTAATTTTATTCTGTTTCTTTTTGTCTTCTCCGGCAGAATTTATATGTATTTCTGCAGACATCTTCAAGAATGGAATAAGAATATTTGGTCTAGAGTTTTAAAATAACCAAAGCTCATGTTAAAATAAAAATTAAGGGAAAAGGGAATGATGGGCACAAAAAGGAGGTATAGAAGGACTTTTTACAGAGTAGCAGAGGAATTCCTAGACTGGAAAAGGCAGACTGGGAAATGGACACAAGTCTGGCATATGTTAGAGAAAACCCCAAATGACTTGCCATCAGTTTGATACGTCCTGTTCGTTGAAACATACTTAGCAGCTAGCATGTCTGTGAGCATTCACATTTAAGTGGAATTACTTGCCTGAGTGCCTAAGGGCCTGGTTTTACTCGCATAAATGAGTAGAATAATTTTGAATACTTCAAAAGCCTGGGCTCTTCTGTTTATAAAAATGTATTTAGTAATTATCAATAACTCAGGCTTTATGAATGATAACCACTTCAGTTCGATGAAACCATTAACTATGCTCTTAAATTCGAAATAGTTTCATGGATTTGAATACTCCTATATCTTACCTTAGGCTTTAAAATCTTGTTAAATTAAGGCACAAGGGTACAAAATCCCTTAGATTAAAGGCAAACAAGCAACAACAATTGTTTTTAAAATGATTTTTCCATTTGTTATAAATTTCTGATCTTAAGTACAATACTTTAACTCTGAAAAAAAGTCACTCTCCTTAAAATCAAATTCACTTTCTAACAGTACTGAAACTTGAGAATTGGTGAAATTTCAGAGGAAGATGTATTTGCTGCTTTGTCTCTGAGTCCACTTTCTTTTGACGAGTTTTTGGTGCGGTTTCTTGGCTTATTTTCACTTACAATATACTGTACCAAATAAACAGGGGAATTTGATAGACAGATCATCAGTAGACTCCCACTAGAATTGTGCTGGGCTGTATACTCTTCACCATATTCATAAATTATCTAGGGAAGGAGATGAATTGCAAAGCAAGTTTGCTGATGCTAATAAGTTACTCTAGGTAGTGAAAATGAAACATGACTGAAATACTGCAGAGCATTGCATGCTATTGAGTGACCAAGCAGGAAATCTAAAGTTGATAAGTGATGGGCGTGTGAAAGAAACTGAGCCCCCAGTTCTATATGCACAGAATCATAGAATTGTTCAGGTTGGTTGGAAGAGATCTTGAGAGGCATGCTCTTCAACCTCCTGCTCAGAGCAGCGCCTGCTGTGAGACCAGACAGAGGTCAGCTATGTGTTCGGTCACTCAGACTCGCTACCCAGATCATCCAGTAGTTTTTCTTGCCTGTTAGATATTCCAGACAGAGTTCATGGTTCTGTTGCTCCTCTCAGGATTCCAGGAGTGTGCTTCTTCTGTCAAACAATGTTGTGTTATTCAAAACTATTGTGTACGTTTTGTTGACAACAGGGTCTGACATAATGTTGTAGATTTAAAGCAGGCGCATTGAAACTTTTCCAAATCTTATATAGGATGTGTAGAATTTCATATCCATTTTGATATGAGGCTTCTTGTCTTCCTTTTTTTTTAAATTTCATAATGTATTCCATAGCATAAAGCATATATTTACTACTGGTTTAATTCAGTTAAATATTGACTATTTGTGCAAGCATTTCTTCTGAAAGCACATTTGAACCCAGTATGCGTGGTGCCTAAATTCCTGTCAGGTCTCAAATGATAAAGTATTTTTAGGAAATCTAACCAGCTGAAATATCTCTAACTTAAGATTCATAAAAATGGAAAAGCTGACAAGCTTCAATATGACGCAAAGTGCAACTTCACTCATGATGTTTCTGCTTTCACTAAATATATTGTAGTTTTCAGCATTTTCAATGCAATCTATGCCAATCAATGCCATTGATAATCAGTTGTATTAAAAATATGAAAACGAAGGTCACATCAGTCTGTATATGAAAATAAGTGAGTGATGTATGTCAAATGAAACAAATACTTCAAAGTGTGGACTAAATGTTGCTTGGCAACGGAATGCTTGGCTAATGCTGGGGTGTCTATGAGACTTATGCAGTTGTTAAAACAGTGCTACTTAAAAGCAGGAGAGAAGGCATGATAGTAACGGTAATGAACGTCTCAATAATCATTTAAACATCCCATAGCCATCATTGCTACCGAAAAAAACAATCCTTGTGAAAATACAGCAGCTTTAAATCACAGTCTGTTTTCACTAGGATAGCAGCTGCATTCGTGACAGGTATTAAGGTAGACATTATAAGAATTTTATTTTCTTTTAGATTTTAGATTAATTTGATAATTCAATTTACAAAAATTGCTCAAACAACCCACAAATATTTGCTCCATCCAGGTGCAATACAGGTAATTTATTTCTTATCCAGATGATCTAAAGATAAGAAAACTGAACAAATGGAATATTTTCTGTCCAGAATTTTACGTAGCATACATTTTTAGACAAATTACATTTAATTTCTGGGCAGAGACTAAGAAATCAGATCATTTTTAAGGCCTTGAACCGTTGGAATATTTGCATTAATCTTAGAAGGTGCTGGGTCACCCATAACTGGAATGAACACTGGGCGAAGTTCTGCTACAGGTCCAAATTCAAAGGAAAACATTTTTAATGGACAATCTAATTTTAAATTGACTTAGCTCAGAGAGCAGAAAGACTTCAGTACACACTTTTGTAAGACATTTTATCTACCTTGCCTTCTAGAATTTAAGATAAAATTCTAGCTCTAGGGCACTGGGGTAGCTGCCTGTGTAGAACTGCTAAAATTAGAATAGTTCTCTTAAATGTATAATCTAAATATATCTCCATAATAGTCAGTTTGTGTATTTCTAGCTGCCTGTCTTGAAATAACTAAATATGATCCAATTTAATAAGCTACAAAAATTCTGAGCAATTTCCCTCTTCAGAGCATTTTAATTTGGGTTAAAAAAAATCAGAGTTGCTTTTGAAATGAGATTGTGTGTGACTTTAGTGCTCTTCTGTGGAGTTGTAAAATATATCAAAAGATGATGTCTTCCTATAGATGGTAAAAATATGCTTTGTATACCATGACACAAATTTCAGGGGGGTTATACCTGTACACTGTCACTGTTAATGGAGCAATGATTGGTATCAGAAGTTATGTCTTTATCTAAGGAAATTTGCTTTGCATTTCTTAATATTCCTTCAATTTTTCTGCATACTTATTTTGTATATTTCTTAATTAGGCAGGAAGAAAAGCATTTAAATGCATTTCTGGAGAACTTAGCAATTCAGGGCTGAAATAGAAAAGCCATTCTTATCTAACGCTACATCATAAACTCTTCTAGAGTGATACTTAGCTTAGGTAAAGTATCGCAATACTGAGACACAGCAAGATGACTGAAACCTGAAATTTTGATTTCAGCTCTGAACTTCCTTCCTGTTAGAGGTTTATGTTAGCCAGTGTTCAGTATTACTTTGATGTATTGTAGGTGTTTTTGATGCTTCAGTTGTTAAGTGACCATACGTAAGTGCAAGTATATACAGCAGAACTATCCAGTCACAGATTACACACATCAGTCACTCCAACAGCTTCACTTCCAACATCAGTAGGGAAATGAAATCATCACAGGGAAAAGCAATAATCTGAGGTTACAGCAAATGTTCTGCTCTAAATACAGAATTTTCTTGTTATGTACACTAATCTCCTATTTCATAGAAGGAGGAATATTTTGCCTGGGTGTGTTACCCTCCTTCCTTGGGTCATTTTTCAGGTATTTCTAGCCCTGTACAAAGAGTGTCTGCCAGCAAGATATATGTAGCTTAAAAGTGTAATGCAGTTATTTATTGGCTGATGCATACAGAGATATCTGGGATTTAACAAGCTACTAGACTAAGTACTAATATGCACTCTGGCATGATCAGACACCCAGAGTCTCCGCTGGTCAGGCAGGCACCAGCCTGGAGGGGAAGGGCCACCTTCCACTTCCCCTGAAACAGATCCCTTTTCACTGACTCCAGTTTTTTCCTGCAGGATTTTATACCATTTCACGCTGATGTTCTTCCTCTTGAAACCTTGAGCTACTAATGATCCAGTCCCAACAATCCTACTCTGTCGGCAGTTCTTATCTTGCATATCTCTACTCTTCAGACTTGCTCTCAACTTAGCAGTTTCCTTGGAGGTCTGAGCCAAGGTTATGAACCTGAGCCGTATCCAATCTAGATCTTCACAGGCAGCTGCACCCTGTGGAGAGTGTCAAGGCGGTTACAGAAGTGATCACAGAGAGAGATGGGTACAGGTGCAATTCAGTTCATGACCAAAGACAGCAGCAAAAGGGGGCCTGACCTTAAAAAGCTGTTAAAACTGCACAGCTTTCCAAAGTCCACTGACTCTGCTTTTATACCCTCCAAATCCTCAAAACAATCAACACTAACAGCACTCCCCACTTTGGTGTCATCTACCCCTGCACACACACTGAACCTCTTTCAAATGCAAGGGCCAAAACCATAGGTTTCAGCATAGCTGATCTCTTACTGGATTGTGTTATTTCTGTTTCAAATAGTGCCATGTGCAACTATAGTGCCAGAGATTAAAGTCTGTATAGGAAAACATGGTTTCATTCCTTTCCCTTCAGAAAAGATAAAGTGTTTTTGTTCTCTACCCTCCATATGGCAAACAAAGATAGTTTGGAAGTAATGAGATTTTTCATCCTTTTACCTCTTCCACCTCTAATAGGAGGCAAAGATAGGAACAAAAGGAAACTCTTTCTTTTGGCAGAGATGTCAGTCTTCTCTGAGATGACTACATATCTGGAGTTGCTGCAAGCAGCATAAATACGTCATTGTATCTCTGATTAAAAATCTAGCTAGTGAAGATTTTGCTAGCAGTTTATCGTCTCCTAGTTAGTTCTACAGTTGCCCACCCTTGAAAACTTATGAAAGCTTAACCATGAGATGTTTAGCAGAGGGGAGGTAAGCGATCACATTCCCCAAAATACAGCATTTAACACAATCACGTTAATTCCATCAGGTAATTTTCATGCTGATTCACTGTAGCCAATACAGGTGAAAAATGAGCACTATGTCCCAGATGCATGTGCCTGTCTGAGTTTGAGAGTCAGAATGCAGTCCAGAGGCTGAGGGAACTTTGTGCAGCTATTGTATAGTTGAATTATCTTCATTAGATAGGAAGCAATTTTCCTTGTTTGCAGGAGTATCTAAGATCCCAAATGAACTACAACAACAAACCAATTATCCTTCCATACCTTATCCTTTCCTGGTTTTAGCAAATGCCAGACACTTCAGACAAAGACAATTGTACAGGCAGTACTTTCCCAGAGGAAGACAGCAACTTCAGTTCACATGTTTAGCTCTTCTTACAGGCAATCAAATAATTATTGTATTACACTTTATTTTATGTCCATCCAATTAGGGTTGGTTTGGACATGAGTAAGTGTTTATTGACTAAATCAATAGTCTTAGCCATGTTACAGTGCACATAAAATAGTTACAAGAATAAAATCAGTTGTTACATTAACCACTTGCAAAGAATGGTCAGGCTAAGCTTTGAACCGTCATTGCCTCATTAAGTTGTATTCAGATTAAGAAGTAGACAGGAACAAAAGGAAGTAATTTTTTTAAAAATTAGTCTTTCATTTCCTTTGCACACTTTAGATTAATTAGAATTTACCACTAAAAGAGCCAGACAGTACAATTAAGTTTTACAGCAGCCATATTAAAGTTTTTAAAAATTGAGCTTCGACTTCCCTGTAAATCCCAGGGGTACTTACAATTAAATTAGGTTTTGTCATCTGAAATAACAGAATGAGATAGATAATATGCCACACACCCTCCAGTACAGGAACCCAGCTAATGAAGAGAGTGACCTAGCATATTGCTACTTCAAAAATACAGCAGCAGTAGAGCTCTACTCATATATCTGGAATCACCTCTCTACAGAAAATATATGCATGTAAAAGTTATTTCATGTTCCTTTTCCCTGGCATTAGCACTGAGCTAGAGCAGAACGAACAATGTATGACAAGTTACAGAATGGATTTTGCCTCTTGAACCCTTCCAGTTGTGGCATGTCCATGAAATGGTCAAGTTCCTTCCACAAGTATTAGGTGCTAAATAGAATGTGAATAATTTCCCTCCTCTGATTTTCTATTCTGGACTCATTGCCAAAAGCCTGCATTGTATTTTTAGTTGACAGCTCTTCATAAATACAAATGTTAGAATATCACTGGTTTTCACATACAATATCCAAATTAATAACTTGTTAACAGAATTATCTTAGAAACTTGGTAAGTGGTTTGGCTTGGCTGTTTTCTGAGAGAGTCTTATGGTTAAACGCCGAGTCATTGACCAGATGAGATGAGACAAGTCTGTTTGCTTGCCTCTGCTTTATACATAGTGGGCTATAACCTTTCTGAAATAAATTCATAAGGGTGCTGGAGTATATCCCAGCCTCGACAGCAGAAAATCAGTTATAGGAAAGGATCAAGCCAGAATGATGAGCCCAAGGCAGCCAACAGGAAGCACTCATCCTGCTCTCCTCTGGGGATTATGTGACTTCACCTAGTGGTAGAAATCTTTGTTTTCCTTCATAAAGAAAGCAAGAAACATCAGATATTTCTTTCAAAGTATGACCAGAAAAAGATTGTGGGGTAGTGCAGCCCCAAACAGCATTTGTCATTTCCAAAGGTGAAAGCTAGATCTGCTGCTTTGTCTGATGAAATATTTCACACCTCACAGGAGAGTAATCTACCTTTCAGGCTAAATTATTCAGTAGAGAGGTTTGAGATGAATACTCTCCTGTTATTCAATTAATGTTCTATTGATTAAGCTACTCAGTTAATACTAACTTAGGCACAGAGAGATGTGGATGAGAGTTAGGCATGATATACCTGTGCTGACCTGCTCATCACAAGCAAGTCTGAGGTATGTCTCAGTATGCCCAGAAATAAACCTTTAAGCTTCTGGACAAATGTACTGATGTTGCACAGTGACTTCTGCAGTGTATTCTACAAACCAGAAACAAAGCAACAGTTCTGGATTTGAATGAAATAAAGAGGATTTAGGAGAGACAGTCCACATCCTGAACAATCTCCAAGAAAACAGTCAGGTATTGTAAGTGCTATTTAGGTAGTACTTAAACATTTACAGTCTGATCTGGTTGGTTAGGTGTTGTTTTGGTTTGGGTTTTTTTTGTGGGGTGGGGTGGGTGTTGCTTGTTTTTTCTGAATCACTACATGTATTCTTGTGACATTAGGCATGGAATGTTTCTAGCAGATCCTTTCCAAACTGTTAGCACTGTACAGTTGCACATGTCCATAGCCCCGGCTCAGTTGCCTTTCTAGGCAGTTTTCTTTCGTTTCCAGGTTATCAGAATGTAAGCACTCAAATCCTGCATTCCTTGAACCTCATCTTGCTATGAATGCTTCAGAACCAACTATTTCTTGAAGTTGCTTTTGCTGCTAATGCAAAATAAATAATACCAGGGAACAGCAAAGGTAAGTTAGTTCCCTAACTAAAGACCTTTTAATGTAAATTTCCCAAAAAGTCCTTACGAAAGGATGTTTGCTTGCAGTTTGGATGCAAAGGAAGTTTTCCAGAGCTCACAGTGGATGAGAGAAATTATAGCCAAACACAGCAGAGGTGCGGTGTGTTTGGTTCCTCACAATGACGTTATAGTCCAGACAAATGTGGATACCTGATTGCTCATCTGGAAAATTAAGAGAGAGATTTTACTGCTTTATTACATATTTGTCCCCTTCCATAATTTTGAGCACAAACAGTTTGACCTAGACAGCTCTGATTCTAACAAAACGTCAGGAGAAAGCACAGATACTTGATATTAAAATTTAAAGAAAACATGTATTGTAATTTCTGCTTTGACAAGAAAAATACAGAATATATGCATCTTTGTTTTCATTCATTTTAGCATGAATACTTGACACTTCACCGACTATGGATTTTTTTAAACATTTAATATCTATCATCCCTGAAATTATATTTATCTTATGGCATCTGACACATCTCTGATGCTTTGCAGTAGCTGTTTTCATTTCTGTAGTCCCTACGATGGATGGCAATATATGACCAGCAATACAGCACCTTCAAAAGAACCATAAACTGGCACTTAGGAACTCAAGGAAAGATTATACCATTTTCTAGTGGACAGAGTGCTTAATTCCATTAGTGCCATAGGCTGATTATATCATCCTACATCACATTTCAAATGCAATGCAGCCATTTAAGTCAGCCCCTTTGTAGTTCAATATATCTTTACATTTCTATGGTCATAAAGATGTTGTGAAAATTTTTCTGAGATAACCTGTAAGTGAAATAACTTATTGCGCTATAGTTATGCCTAACACAGTTTTGTGGAAATGAAAATGATTAAAACATCTCCAATCAGGTGGTTTTTGTATAGAAAATAACTGTGTAATAAGTCTTAATTTGTACCCTTCAGAGTTTTTTCTGAACTACAGCAGGAAAGTAAAGGACTATGAGAACCAACCAACTGGAACAGAGAAATAAATAAGCTACTTTCATTTTCAGTCAGGTCCCTGTTGTGGCAACATCCCCTTGTAACTTTAATATTTTACCCGAATGATAATATCAGCAAGAAGACACTGAAAAGGATGAATTTGATCCCTAGTGTAACATCCATCTAGATCCATGTAGCCAGCACATTTCAAAAGCATTTCTGATTATTCGGTTGTTCAGTTTATTTCCACATTTCTAACACCACACAGATGCTACACTAGTATCACAGAAATTACTGAATGCTTTCAGCAGTATCTCCAAGATTCATCACATGCTCACACTGAATGTTATTTATCACAGGTTCCTGACTGAAATAAAAAAGCAGATCACATCTGTACACACCAGACAGCAAAGGTAGAAAGTTTGGCACTAAGAAATGTTAAGTTTCCTGACACAAACCAATTCTTACATTCGATACTTGAATTTTTAAGTGGGCTAGAATTGTTTAGTCTGTCCACTGCCTCTCATCTCTTGCCATTTTGCAAGCATCAGTGAAGTATCAACTTCTGAGACTTATCAAGACACTGTACCTATCCGGCTCAAAACAGAAATATAATAAATTCTCTGTTGTTCCCAGACTGATTTGCATTCTATTATCAGCCTTACACCATTATTCCACTAGTTTTTGCGATCTCCCTGGCAGGATCTCTGGAATATACTGTGTGCAGGCTTTTCATTCACAAAGTTCTTTAATCTTATCTTGATGGAAACTGGATGTTGCGTTCGTTAAAATGCCATTGCTTGATTCACATAAATGTGTTACGCCTTTGCTTTTTATAAGTAAGAGTTTGATACGTGCCAAGTATACTGGGTCTGGCTGGGATGGAGTTCATTTTCTTCACGGCAGTCCATATGGTGCTTTTTATTTTAAATTTGTAACTATAACAGCATTGATAGTACATCAGCATCTTAGCTATTGCTGACCAGTGCTCAGACAGCATCAAGGCCTTCTCTGTTTCTCACTCAGTCCCCATAGCAAGTAGGCTGGCGGTAGGGAAGAGGCTGGGTGGGGACACAGCTGCGAGACCTGAGCTGAATTGCCCAAAGAGATCCCATGCTATGTAACGTCTCACCCAGTAATAAAATGAGGGGAGTGAGTGAGCAGCTCATGAGTGCTTATTTGCTGACTGGCATCAAACCCACTGCAAAAGGCCTTAATCTTTGCACCATATTACATAGTTCTGTATTTCCGCAGAGATGTTTACTAGGAAGGTCTTATTCTTGGATTATATTACGCCCGACCCAAAACTCTGAAATTCTCACTTATGTAGTGGTAGACAGATCATTTCACACATTAAGAGCAGAATTGAAAAGGACAAGGAAATACACGGGAAGATGAAATGCACACGGGTTATATAACTAAGGCTGCCAAAGTGAAATCCCACCATCTCTAAAGTTCATGACAATATTCAAGTGGAGTTGAATGAAGCCAATGTTTCAACTATGAAATTTCACATCATTCCTATAATTCTATTATAGAAGCAGATAACTAGGGGGGGAATGTCATGTGTACTCATGCTAATTCCTGTGTCCTAGAAGAGTGAGAACAAGTAATTGTCTCAATTTCCAAGATGCATAGTAGCCATAGTAATATTGGGTGTTAGTAATATGATCTTGACTGACATATGAGAGGACACAGAAAAGTATCTGATCAATGTATCAGTAGTCAAAGCAGAGCTAGCATCAAAAAAGGACATTTTCATGGTGTATTTAAGTACCACTGTGTAAGTAGTATATAAGGAGGTCTTGTTAGCAGCTGAGAATGCTGGATAGTATTTTGTTTGGTTGTGGAGGTAGGGCTTCAGTCTGCCCATTTTCCCCATGATTTTTCTGGTTTTATAACTGGAGGTGCACAAATTAATGTGCTGCAAAAGTGGAGAGAGTTTCAGGGCAAGACTTCTTTAGTTTATTATTTATAGTTTGCACTGTGGCCCAGGAGAGAGAAAGAAAGAGAGAACTTGCATACTAAAATCAATACAAATAATAATAGCCTCTTACAAGAGAAGCCTCAGGGGCTGAATATCTCTGGGTTCCTTTTTTTACATAAATGATCTCGGTGGATTATTGTTTCAATGTTTTGTGCTGTCAGTCACAGTCAGCTACCAGCTCTCTTTTTGTCCCGTGGAAATCTGACTTCTATGTGCCAAAATAAAACAAAATTACATAGCAGCAGGTAGCCCACGATGGCTTCCCTGAATGTGTTCAGGGGAGCAGTATTACAACAGAAGCAGTAATCCATGCTGTTCATAGGCTCTTTTTCAGACACGCACCCTGTCGGTCAATGCTGAAGTGGCCAAATGTGTTCCTACTTTATATCTGAACTTTCGCATTCTGGAGCAACTTGGGGAGCTGGCTCAATTATTTATCTTGTTTTATTTTCACTTATTTGTAGCAAGCAAAACACGCTGGAAACCAAAAAATACTCATTTGGGCCAGAAGAACATTCATATTTGACAACATTACTGTCAGTTTAATAGGAATGTGTGTTAGGATTCTGCAGGATTCTGAATACCTTCATATTAGGCAAACCACAGACGTTCAGATATCTCTGTATTTTTAATGTGAGCGTATAGTAGCAATACTTAGTGCCTATATTTTTTCCCAGACTTTTTTTTTTTTGCCTGAGCAACCCACTTACTTCTGTTATCCTCCTTACTATTGTACTATGTACAGAGGAGAAATGACAATTTTTCATAATTCTTTTAGCATCATCATAATAGGTTTTTTCTTATTAGTCATCTTTATTTATCCGCATAAATATTCAGTGAAAATACATTTAAATTATTTTAAAACATTTAAAATTTTTATAATTATATAATTATATGCAGAGAGTACAAAATCTTGCATAAAATAAATTATACCTCTTTTTTAAAAATAGATTACGATAATCCTGTTTACTGAATTATTCAGTGCTTACAGAGAACATATTACAGTCTCTGCATTTTTACATTTTTATATTACTATTTTACTAAGACAATAACATTTTGCAAACAGAGGCATATTTTCATTGAATTCCTTTTATTTTTTTGTTCCCTTTTATACTCAGATAATTCAGGAACATAGGAGGGAAATTAATTAAGATGTCTGCATTTTCTGGATCTTAGAAGGAAGTTGAGCAGCTGGCGTTTTGACTCATTTTTGACAAGTAAAAAGTTATTTTCTCTCCAGGGATCTTTTCATGGTAACTATTCAGCTTATTGCAGAAGTTGTGGGTCATATGCAACAGCAGCAGTCTTACAAATCTACCTCAAAAGAAAATGGACAGAAAAGTAGAGGTTTTGACCAAAACCAGAAACTTTGCGGAAAGAAAATGAAAAAAACCAGTCTCATTGTATCACCCACCTGTGCGTACTCACACAATGTTATTTCTTTAAGACCCCACCAGCTGGAGAAATGGAGGAGTTTACTGCCAGAAGCTACACAGTGAAACTAAAAAGTAGGGAAAAGACCAGAATATCAAAGACATTTTGGCAGTTTTACCTGGATCCTCAAAGCTATATTAATGCCTAACTTCCATGGCAAGCAGAGCCTGAAAAACAAAAACAAAAGTCTTAAAGCAACAGAGGTCCTGAATGTGTTTCAAGCCCAAAGGGTAAGAAAACAAGAGTTCTAGCCCTTAGTGTTGCAGTGTTTAAAGATCAGTATTCTTCTTTCTTCCTTAAAAGGATCCTCGCTTAGTTCTAAGAAAACAAAAATAAAAAAGAACCTTTTTATCACAGTTATGTGACAGACTGTGTGCTGACTGATGCTTATGTTCAGTGTCTGCTTTGGCAGAAGTGTGTATGACTTTTTGAAGCACATGATGTTTTTTCTGTCTACATTATTATATCTAATTATGCTAAATCTATTTTTCTCTGATATTTAATGCCTCTTCCATTTACTGAAATCTTTTTCTTGCGCAGCCTATTCCATGCTACATTTAGGAGTCACATCAGACTTTCTATATTGCTTATACTAATCACAATTACTAATGTTGTCTCAAACCTTTTTTCTGCAGCACAGTTTGTACTTTATGGTTATATACTGTGTCCAATTACTGATACTTATGTATTTGTTTGCATTTATGAGAAATCCAATTTGTCATGCTCTGTACAATATTATTGAATTTGTATGTATAAACCAATAAAAGGTAAATGCTGTTTTTCTCTGACTTAATGGTAATTTTAAAACCAGGAAAAATAACACTAATTCTCATAAAGATGTTTTCAGCCAAGCTAAAACTAACGATGGCCACTGTAACTTAACTGAAGTACAAGCTAATTGCCTTTCTTTTCATTTAAAGCCCCTAGTTATATCTTTACCACAATAAGAGAGAATTTTTCCAGAGCTTTTTTTAATCTTTAAAGAAAAAGCGATACCAATTTACCGTATTCCGAGATCAGAATACAGAATGCCAAAACCTTTGCTACACTAATAGTGCTATTAAAATTTTTGTATTCTTACCAGTAAGTTAGCATAACTATGTCTTCTCATATCGTCATCTCATTTTCTCGATCTGTAACATTTTGGGCTTGTCAGATGGGAAATTAGGAGTGAGATAGCCACAAGAGCAGAACCACACCAGTTGAGAAGTCCTTTCCAAGCAGGATGGTAAAGTCTAAGTGCAGCTTCTAATTTATCACATTCACACACATAGACGCATACAATATGTACAGCAACACGCTCACACGAGGCAAGGCTTCCACTCTGCATCCAGCACCATGGACTTGGGGGACATCTGCACATGCATCTTGGCCCACGCAGAGCTGTTGTTTTCATTATTTATTGTTTCCAACTTAGATGGCTGGCATGAATTGCCAGTGGCCTTGTTGGTCATACCACCCCAGGTCAGTTCCTTTGGTGTTTCTCATGTTTAAAGCAGATTAGCTGTTGTTACTTAGGTTAATATCACCTTCTGGCTTCCTGCCTCAAATGCATTATAGGGATGTAGTTGTCAAAAGCTCATCTGTCATTCTTTGTTTTTTCCCCTGTGTATATCTAAACCAATAGAAATGAGCAGATGTAGTTAGGCAATCCTCCCCCATAACCACTGTATTTGTTTGGTTTCCCCAGGGTGTACCAGAATTACCTAAGGAGTGAAGAGGTGGGCAGATATGGTCAGGGTATCACTTACCTGGCAAAAATTTTATCTGGAGCTTGCCCTGTGGAAACGCTCCTGCCAAATCAGGGAACAATTGGAATAGTTTGAACTTATAAAACTATTTGCCTTGGAATTTGACAACTTTTCTGATAATTTCTGTAGAAATTTCTTTTTGCTTTAATTGCACATGCCCCAGTCTGTGTCTTCCAAAAATTAAATCTTAACTGAAGTGTCTGGATATAGACCAGTTCATATTTTATATGCTTACAAAAGAAACAGTTATAACAAAGCATCATAGTTTAACAACTCTGAATCTCAAATACTTTGCAATATAAGCGAGCATGGCAGGACCTTGCTCTCTGGTAGCCAGATGACTAGATGCTAGCTTACAACTGTTATTTTGAGTCTTCACCCAGCACTGTCCGTGGGCAGAGAAACAGCTGCTCAGAAGATGATTTAAGTGGAGGTCACCTGTGCAGACTCCTCCCCATTTTGACTGTTTTTGAGGCACCTGTGAAGCAAGATTTCCAGGGGAGGTGTTGCCCATGGACACTGACCAGAGATATCTACAAGGCACAAATTCTTGCAGCTCACTTTAACTTGTAATACATTTCATATTCTGCTATGCTTAGCAGACGGATGCTTTTTCCCTGCAAGGACTCATCGAGTGGTCAGACACAGCTTGTTAAATGTGTGAAGTAAAATGGAAATGGGTACCGTGCTAATTACACTGACTGGTAGCGTTAGGCTTTTCTGAGTTGTCTGCTATTTAGAATGCAATTCTCCACGTGTGGGCTTCTCCATCAGCCTGTGCACATGGCCCTGCTGGCAGCTGGGGGTTCCGGGCCTGAGGTCCACGGAGGCAACACACACAGTCAGGGCTGCTGCCTAACACTTAATGACCACATACGCACACACCAATAGTTTTTGGGGGCCAGGGTACAGATGGGAACTATATAATTGAAATGTAATATAATTTCTGCATTGGCAATGTTTACTTTTCCATTTACAGCACTCTGAATGTAAAATATTTGTTGCTTGGGGCCTTTCGTGCCCTCTTGGTGACAACACAAAAGATAATTGTGTGCCACTTTACACTGTACCAGAAGAAAGAGGAGCAAATTTGCTCCCATAACTTCAGAGAGCATATTTTAATGTAAAATAGGGTGCAAAACAAATTTTCTGTCTCTTGAAGACTTTGAGATTTATGTACTTCCATTTTTGTCAGCCGCAGACAAACAGAACGACTGGAACACTTTAAATGAGGCCACTTAGTAACCTCATGCAGCTAGCTGTCTCCTGAAGGTTTAACTCACTTTTTTTGTTCAGTTTATACATGAATGGAGCTGAAGATGGTAGCTGTCTCCTCAGCCACCACTTTTTCCTGATACCTAAGAGATACTGAGCTGCTTACCACTAATAAAGTTAGTAGCATTCTTATTTAGTCAGTACCATCTCTTTAGAAAAGTAAACAAATGTTAAACTGATGCCATCAAGTTGTGCCTCTTAACTATCCAGCCTGCATGTTCTCCTCTTGCCTCACTATCTGTCCTACACTGCTTTCAGCACAAATCCAAACCATAGCCCCATACTAGCTACTGTGAAGAAAATTAACTCTATCCCAGCTAAAACCAGCAGTTATTGCAGATAAGATTATAAAACTTTGAAGAAAATGTCTTAATTTCCACAAAACACCTAATACAATTAATCTGTAATCCTAACTACAGTTGTTTATTATTTTTTATAAATAATACAATAGTTTTAAGCCGATACATTCCTTTCAACCGAGGGCAGCTTAGCCCTTTATCTGTATATAGTATCTCTTTGTTTTCACTCATTATTCTTAATCCTTAAAACAGGTCTTATAGCATGTGAGAGCAATTGTAAACAAGCAGAAAGAGTGAATAAGGGAAGAAGCCTTTCCTGAGTTATCCTAAGATGGTATTTATTATGATAGTTACCTGTGATTACAAACAGCTGTCCCTTCAGTTCAGTGTTACTATAATTTCTATTATGGATTTAAAATTCTAACTTACTGCTATTTGGATCCTCTGTGCTGGAGGAAATACTCTGTATGTCAGAAGTTACAGTGTCTTTACCTAAAAATGGGTCAGATTCATACTTCTGTGTTGTGGCGTACAAGAATTTGATACCCTTTGCCCCCCCCCCCCCCTTTTTTTTAAAAAAAAGAAAAAACATCCCACCAAACATTTTTTCTTCATGACTTCACATAAGTTCTCTATTCTGTCATAATTTTCACTTTCATATTAATATTTTCTCTCCCAACATTAAAAATGAAACTTAAAAAGTGCATAAACAAGGAAAACCTTTGTCTAATCAGCTACTATGGATGATTTAATGTGAGAAATATTTTTAAAAAATGAAAACTAATTAAGTAATAGGATATGCTCTTCTGAGCAGAGTAAAGAGAAAACAGAACCTTCAGAAATATGGCTGTAAGGTGGAATGATTTGATGTCTGGATGTCTCTCCATAAGAACATTCCAATAAACTTGCCATTTTTTGAGTTGCAGACAATTAACATAATATAAAAAGCTTAGTTTTCTTGCTGAACCACCTTATCTCCAAGTGTTAATAGTATCCATATCTAATTTGAGCCAGTCTGTAAAGTTATACATTGAATTCTTTCTAAATGATAAAATGTCACTTCTCATTACATTGGAAGACTGCTAACAAAGAAACTGTATAAGGTTCGTTCTTATGCAGCCTTTGTGAGCTGCTGAATTCAGGGGAAGACGAATTCTAGAAGCAGGCACCAGAATTTGCAGCTCTTAAATAAGAAAAAACAAAAACAACAAACCAAAACCAAAACAACCAAACCCAAAATCAGCCATTCAAATAGTTATTTAGATTTCTGTACAGTCTGTTTGCTCAGCCTTGCAAAGTCTGAAGTTCACCCATGCTCCTGTTAGAAAGCTGCAGACATGCTATTGACAATTGCTTTTTTAAACCCCTACCCAGGCTTCATCAACACACTTCTATGATATCCTTTGTAACATGTTGAACTTAGAGAAGGTAAACGACAATAATGAACTACTTCTTTTCCTGAATGCATTTTTTTTCTTGTACTGTTATTTTTTCATGTTTAGCACAGTGTACTTGGTATAAAAAGTGCTACTCTTATTAGAGCATCATCTAAATCACATAAAGCATATTCTTTTCAGGATAAGAGTTGAAATTCAGTCATTTGTTGTAAAATCTTGTAAATTTATTAGTTATTATTGTGATTATTTCTAAACAATTGTGATCTAAAGGGTTTCTGTTTTAATGCAGAATATAATACTAAGCGTGCAAACCATTCTAACACAGCATGTTTAGCACAATCTTTACAGTTTATTAAGCCCCAGCCTTAAAAGTAACAACCTTTTTTGCCTATCATTTATTTGTTTTTGTGATCCCTACCCCTTCTGGCGCTCAAGTTACAGCTGGCAGTATTTAGGTGTGTAGAGCTTTTCTTGAGAAAGCATTATGAAGTGCTGAAAAAAATGCTCAAGCATAATTAGCAGAGTTACATTTACCCATAATAAAGACAATTTTAATTAAAACAGCGCATTTGAAAAAAAAAATCAGTAGAACGCAGTGGATATCATACCTGAAAAGGCAAGACAATAATTCAGTGGAATTAATTTTCACTGTTTGTAACCGTTTACCTTGAAGACAGGATGCCTATGTTTCAAATGAAGCTAGAATATTATACACAACCATCTTTTAAGTTCTTTGTTGTGTCCCCTCAAGCTCTATCATCATAAAGTCTTCTGTTCCCTCTTTCAAAAATACCAGTGCTAATGAAGTAAGGCAGAGTTGTGCTCAGGAAGCGGAGAGCTGGGCTAATGAACTGATACACTAGCTCATGTCCACAAGTCCTCTAAGAGATCAGAAGCAGTAGTTATGCAGCTTAAACATCTAACCTGTTCTCAGATAAAATCCCCGTCTTCCTCAAGCCCACCTGCTTTCCCACCACCATGAACATTTTCTCACCAAAACTTCAATTATGTCACCATTGATCACAAAAATATTTTCCTTTACTTTAAGAAGAAACTTCTTAAATAATATAAAAAATTTTTAAAAACCCAAGTGGCTGTAAACAGGAACATTAAAATGAATGTTGGATGAGTATCCAGCATGAATACTGAATATTCAAATGCCAAAAACCTATTGGCAAGAAGGTGCTAAAAACATACATTATTTTAAAACTATTGTTTCTGAAAAACTTCTTTCCTGATGAAATGGGAAACAAGAAAATAACAACAAAGAAAAAAAAATCCTAGCTGTGAATACTGGAACTGTAGTTACCTGTGTACAGGAAATCTGCTAAATCTCAACCGTGTCCCTGTACAATATCTGAAATAATTACAAAGGCAACTCATTTCTTTATCACTTTATCTACAATGACAAGAGTCCAAAATACAACTGATATACCTATAACTACGATTTGTGGGGTGTGCTTTCTAATGAGCTTAGTCACTACATACTAAGTATAAATTCAGCATATCTATGTCCAAATTAAGTGAAAACAAAACCTGCAGTAAGTTACGTTCAGTACTAACGAGACTGCAGATGTGAAACCAGGAGATTCTGAGCATCGCTGCAGACAATACTAGACAACTAAGGAAAAAGAGGGTGATTGAACTATATCTGAATTTAAGCCTTCTGTAATTCATACAGAAGTAAATCCAACGTGAAAATTTCCACCAAAAAAAAAAACAAACCCGAGAGAGAGAGAGAGAGGGGTGGGAGGGTAGAGCAAATATCCTGCTGAGGATTTTTATTTATTCTCAGCTTTCAGATTTTATCATGTACCAGTATCACACGTTAGTTGTCTTCCTCACTTTCTCTGCAGTGCTGCATTTCTTTCTTATTCCCCCCAGACGTAATCTCCCTTCATTTTTAACTCTTGTTATTTTTCTCAAACATTTATTTTCTCCAATTCATTAAAAAGTTAATTTTGTCTGGTCTCTGTAATAGAAATATTTACAATTTACCTCTTTATTAAAATATTTCCTTTTCCTTCACAAATTAATGATACACCATTCATCTACTTCAAGTATATTAATAACAAAACTGTATCCATTATACCAGCCTTTATTATTTTTAAAGTTGTAGTTATTTGTAAAGGTACATTATTCAGGCAAAATGAAGGTAGGTGCAGGAAAGCTTGAATGCAGGCAGGCAAGAACTTCGGAAGAACGGTTGGTTGAAGTGATCTCATAGAACGTAAAGGTGACTCCCCAAAATTTCACCACAAGTCAATAAATTAAACCCATCACAGATTTTTCAAATTACAACAGTGTTCAACCTCTTGCACTCAGTTCTATGAGCTAATGAATACAGAACTTACTTACAGACTCATGATAAATACATGGTGATTGGCTGAGAAAAACAAAGGTTTCCACACAAGGTTTATGCAGCTTCCTTCCGTGGTTCAGCTGCTCTTTGTCAGGAAGTGTCTCACCTGAGTGCTTGCGTACAATTGAAATGCAAAATATATCAAACAAGTAAATTTTTACTAATTAATTCTAAAGAGAATAAGTGTTCAAATATTGGGAATTCATATTTTTAAAAAGCTTCCCTTTTTAATCAATCTTTACTACTGGAGGTTAAAGTTTAGAGTTCCAAATAGCTGGGACCAAGTTCAGACAAGTGTAAGGGAACCAGAGTGTCTGAGTTACCTTGATATGATAATGACTCAGTGGACAAATGTATGCTGAAGTGGGATAGGAAAAAGTTTCTTGCTGGTTTCAATTTTTCCATACATGTCTTCTAGCAATATCATACATTTCTACCTTTATTAAGTTATAATTAAATTTCATTGAGGAGCTATAGTTCAAGGAATATTTTAGATCTAAGGCAAAAAGTATCTCAGAGCATTACAGAATTTTTTGGACTAAGACTACTTACTTTATGTTCACAAAAATAATTTAATTTTTACCCAAAATTGATCAGGTGTTTTGTTTTAGAATCACTAAAAGTATTTAACAATAAATATGCAACATAGATATAATATATGGATTTGTTTCTTAATGTCATGATGCAGTTAGGATATGAAATAAGAGTGAGAAATGACTACAGCTGAAGCTGTGGCTACATTTGGGAAAAAACCTCAGCTTTAAGGAAAGGAAGGTAGAGACCATATGAGGACACAGAGCCTTCATCTGCTGATACAGTACCTGTATCTTGTGTAAGTCTAGCTTTCATTTTACTCATTGCACATGATGAACCTTCTCATAAAGAGAAATCAGTGAGAGTACCCTTTTCTCAGCTGTTTTTAGTTTATCTAGGCTTACGTGATATTTTAGTATCTATTTTCTTGATAAAATATGTTCCAAGGAGGAGGTATTTAATCTTTGCTTTAAGCATTTAAAACAACAAAGAAAACATCAAAACATACACATTTTCATGTGCTAAATCTCTGGCTCATCAGAGTCTATAAGATATCCTAAAAGCCAAGGATTGTAACAGGCCAATAGTTCGATTTTGGTAAATCATAAGCACCTAACTTTTTAACCGGATATTTATATGTGAAAGAGTTTTATCCAGTTGTATCCATCACCAAAAGATGACAAGCTCTAAAGTAAAAGACAGCAGCTACCTGTTCAGGATAACAGTGTATGAGATTTTAGAAGGGGAAAAAGAAAAAAACAAAAGTAGCCAAATGAAAGCAAACAATCAATTTTGCTAATAAACCACACTAATAAGCATAATATAAAAGTTATATGAGGCAAATCAAATATAGGTTAAAAATATGTAATTTTTGAAATGTAACATTAATCAGGATTTTATGGCTAGAACTTTCCATTTTTATTAAATATTTCAAGAACTCTTAGAGCAAGAGGTCATCTTGATTTCAGCTGGATAATCAAGCAGAAATCATCTTTAAGACTTCTCTTGTCCTAATGGTATGCAAGCGTAGTAACTCGGAATGTTGTTTTCTCATTTAAATTTATTCCATTTCTCTAAACATTGTTCTCCTTTTGTTTTCCTACATTCTATAAGCGTCAGTTTATCTTTCCTACAATCAGTTTCTAGTTTGTAGAACAAAAGCCGCTGCCAATACTAGAATCTGCTATCCATTGTGCCATTTCTGCCTATTACTTAGATGAGCAAAATGAAGATAAATTGTCCCCATCTCCAGATGGCTTGAGATAGAAGAAATTATCTTCTTTTTATTTGGAACTTAGCTTCTGATCATTTATCATTAATAAAATTCTGTAAACATTCTACAGGTTATACATGTGTTCAGTAAACCTTTACAGGTATTTTAGGAGATGAGGTGAATGTGCCTTTATGAGTGTAAAACTTTAGGAGAGCAGTTGTATCCTGTGTTGGCAAAGGTAGCATAGGAGCCAGGGAGGACAAAGTGATCTAGTTTGGAACAGTGGTAAAGGATGCTTTTCAACAGTATTTTTTACTAAAAAGTTAGTGCATAAAAAGTTTATAGCAAGCAAGATTGCTTAGCATATCAGGATACTGTATATCCTTAATACATTCATGGAGGCTACTTGAAGGGCACTTTCAGCGCATAGACCTGTATACATATTATGCACTTTATTGTTGACAAAGTCTAGAGCCCTGTGAGTATTTTTACAGTACATTATTTTTTAGAACTAATAAATTACTCATCTGAACTATCCAAGTATAAACATGATGACTTTTTGTCAGGCTTGACTATGATGCTATTACAATGAATTATGGATTTTAGCAGTTATCTGCTTTTGATGCGGTGTAATAAATCATGATCATTTATGGTTGGTTCTGAACTTCATATTGGTTTTTCATACAGTCTGTCCTGCATTTGTGAGGTTCCTCAGAGTTATACTTTTAAAGATGTCAGACAATTTCAAGATAGCATTAGACCAATTTAAAATTCTTTGAAAAGCGTAGACAAGATAAATAAAAAGGAATTTAAACATATTTTGTGACCTCCTTTCTATTCCATACACAATTATAAAAACCCCTCAAATAAACAGTGAACTCAAACTTCATATATTTTTGTCAAAGGACCGGAGACAGTGAGATTTAAAAAAAAATTGGTCTATATGCTCCAGTTACACCGAGTAAATTGGAAGCTATTGGCAGACCATTCATCTAACAGCAGCCTCCAGGTTTAAAAAAATACAAAAAGACAAGACATCTTTAGGCCATATGCGAGTGTAGCTATACTCCATATCACAAATGTACCCCAGAGGAAAGAAAAAGAAATCTTCTCTTAATCTCATCTTCTTTATGTCCAGTCTGTCATCTTTTCCTATATCCTCTGTTTTATCCAGAAATGGCATCACTGGATTAGGAGTTGAGCCAGTTCCCCAGTGGAACCAAGATTTTATCCTAATTCTCTTTTATCCTGATTAATTATTCTTCTGTTCTATTATCTACCTCTGAATTTCTACTTGTTTTTCTCCTGACCTTTTATATTACTTCTGTTTGGCAGAATATATCTTTCTTTGCTTGCATTTCTTCTTCCTCATTTCTCTACCTTCTCCTGTATTATACTGTGTTTTGTTGTTTGTTACTACTGGGACTAGGCCCTTCCTTCGCTGTAACTGAAGTTAGATGTACGGGATTCATCTGGTCACCACATTTGATGGAAGAAGAAAATTTTTTTTAATACTACTCTATAACAGTTAAGTATTCATAAAAAGTGTTAAGTAACACTTTTTTTTTAAGAATTAAAGTAAAAGAATTCTTCCTCCTCTCCCCCTCCCCCCAAATTGAGCAAATTCTTGCATGTATTTGAAGTTATGTAGGACACACAGGACACAGAAGTGACTTCTTTCCCTTAGGGAAGCATTTGTGCAGGCACAAAAGAAAGAAGTTGTCTCCTTGTCTGTCATCTCAGAATTTGTGAGAAAACTCACCTTTTTTCAGCACCAGTAATAGTAATACCCATCTCAGGTGTTTTGATGACCTTCTTTTCAGGGAGTACTGGGTGACTCAGTCACCATGACAGTCTTGTTGCACACATCCGTGTTCAACATAGCTAAATGCACTGAATGCAGATTAGCAGTTTCTCAGTTACTGTTTATCCCTGCTTTATTTCTACTACACATTAGCATAAACTATCCATGGAAACATGCTACCTACAAGTTCTGCAAAGCAGAATTATTTAAGGAAGGGGAAAGACGGGAATTTTCTCGGTTTGTTTTGTTCCTAACTCAGTGAATAAGCCTCTTTCCCACTTCTTAATGTGATTGCCCTAAAAATCAGATACAGGTCTTACACTCCAGAGAATATGTAGGTTGTAGATATGCCTGGATCCTACATCAAAGGGAGAAGAGGGAAAGAAAATTCTCCTAAACCCTTCTAATACAGATACAGGTAGGGTGGTTTTTTTTCTACTACTAATTTTGGTCAGAAAATTGTATGTTGGTATCCTTTTGAATTTTTAATCACACTGTCATTTAAAGTAGCATTTCATGCCATTTGTTTCACAGTAATGGAATTGCAGATCTGCAGTTTTCATCTTTCTTTAGTCCTCCTATCCTTCAGTCATTCACTAGCCCTTACGAAAGAAGGGTTTAGTTTACTAAAGAATCTTGGGGAAAATCCTCTTTAAACAAGGCATTACATTAAAGTTCACCCCAAGGATCCAATTATGTCAGAAAGAGACGTTGAACAGCAAATGCCTGTTCTCCTCAGTTACACGTTAGCCCTTATTTGTTAATATTCCATCATTACAATAGGAATGCTCCTCTGTTTTGTCTCTTACCTTACCTTTGTAAGCTAGTACTACTGCTTGATCACTGTGCCCCCTGAAAGCAAGCAAAGGACCACTCCTACAAGCAAGGAGAGGAATAGCACCGGTACTGCTAGGTACCATTCTCACCTGGGAGATAGAGACAGTGCAAGGAGAATAAGCACATGCGAAGCTCACACATATTTTAGCTGCAATATAGGAACTTAAAAGATTATTTTCTACCTGGAGCCTATTTCCTGGTAGGATCAAGCATAGGAAAAGTACTACCACAGTTACGCACATTCTCCATTCTAACTCTTTCCGCTGCTGAATACTTAGCACAAAACCGCCAAGAAACCAAAACATACTGAAAGGAAAACTCATCCAAGCAGACCCCAGGCTCAGCTGAAAGCCAGTCAATGTGACCATTGCCTCCAACTTGCAACTGATGCTCGAGTGCACTGTTAAGCTAAACCATCTGGCTGCAGGGAATAATCTCTGCTGAGAGCGAGCTGAGGCTGTGAGCTTCTGCTTCCTAGTGAGCCTGGTGTTCACTCCTTCCCAGCTGGAACATGAGCCTCGCCAGAGACCCAGCTGCTGTATGTCAGACGTAGGCTAAGAAGCCAAGTCAAACACTCAGTGGGAGTGGATGAGTCTACTGTAATTATTGGCAAGCTACTCAACCTTCACCTGTGTAGGCTTGAAGTCCGTTAGTCGTTCAACACCCCTAGGTTCAAGCCTGAGGAATGTCATGCTTCTTTTAAAGTGGTAAGAGCCTGAACAGTTATTGAGCAGTTTGGTTGTGGTTTAGATTATTCTACAATATTTTCTCATACAGAGTCTGCAAAGTCTTGTATTACTAGCTTGAACAGAACCAAGAACCATTCTTCCATTGATAGGCCTTCACAGTGTTTCCTTAATATGACTTAAATCTGTCTCTATTTATTTTAATAGTCTCCAGGATTTAACTCTGCCTTTTCAGGCAGACATATCAAGTAGATGGTTAGAAATGTATGTGATATTTATAAAGCGTAATAATCCCCTTTTGATTCTCTTCATGATGTCATCAGACTTATTGCAATTTCTTGTAGTGAACTGACAGGTTTGCAAACAATTCACAAAAATCTGAAGCTAGAAAGGTACTTGGAGTCCAAATTTAATTTAAAAAATCCTGTAAAACAGTTTACAGTGCCCCTGTTTCTTCATCCATATACAATAACCACTGCAACAATTTCCCCAAAGTAGCACTCAGACATGTGACTTGCTTTGGCTCATGCTTTTATTAGATTAAATATTTAAAGATGACAATAAGCTACTGTCAATAATTCCTTAGAAAGCTGAGATTTTATATTGTGGTTTGTATTACCAGGACCTCTGATTCCTAACCTGAGCCTTCCTGATTTGTATTGCCTAATACACAGCATCTGTACCTCTAACAGACTCCAAAAAACATTACCATCAAAAATTGCTTGCAGCTCACATCTGAGATCCAGTATGAGTTAAGAAAAGAGCTGAAAGAGATTTTTTAGCATTCTGTTGGCACTTGCAAAATATAACACTTCTAAATCATGATGCTCCCTTTGGAAGAAAACATGTAGATTATTTCACGGTTTTCAGTGGCTATTGCAATACCTCAAATTAGAGTTTAGAACTAGAAGAGCTCATGGCCACGGGCATCCTCACTTCACACAGTGCTAAAAGATGTTTACTACCTCCTAAATAAATACAGATAATGAGATTTGTATTACACGTAACTTTTGTATGCTGCTCTGAATTTTCTTCTTGTTTGCTAGCAGGTAGCCTAGGGAAAGTGAGTGTGCCATATTTACTTCATCTCCAGCTGCTGGATGGCTTTACCAGCTTTTCTTTTCCTCTATCTGACTGGAAATTACAAAAAAAAAAAAAAAATCAACATCTTAATCCCATATGAGGGCACAGAACACATCGTGATGATTACATAGTTATGGCACACATGGAAACAAATTAAATAATCCGTGACTAAATGAATTACCGGGTCAACATATCTTAAGGCCAGTAGGGGCCCTCTATGGCACTACAGACTCACATTAAGAGCCTTGGCCAAGATTTTAGCTCCTTTATGTGCCTGCAAAACTAATGCATGTGGGAAAGGTTGTTTTTCCTTCCCTTAAAAAAGAACGGATCTTGCTTTTGGAAAAATGTCAAAACCTGAAAGCACACCTAAGCAGAGAAACATCAACGTGAGCCAGAACAGCAGCAGCCTTGCCTTCTAAGGTTCTATTAGATGTCAATTTAAGTCTGCAACGTATGGCCAGTTCTTCAGTGGACCCTTCTGATTTCAGAGATGTGTATATATTCCCAGTCATGCCTGATGTGGAAGCTTAATTTTTTTTCAAACTGCTGCCTGAAGATAAGCTCATTTGGTGTGTGGCAAAAAGATTATATTAAACACACCCTGGAAATCATAAGGTGAAAAATATGCAATGTGATACAGATAATATCTACTGTTTTGTGTTGCTTTTATAGATATATAAAAGGCAAGGGTGATACTATTTATACATATTACATATGCATATGCATAAAAGGTTAATAACCGAACAAGCTCTAAACAATATTCCAGAACAGTAGATATAATAAACGAACTTTATTAAAACTCTATAAGCAGTTCAAAAGAAGTTTGAAAACTCAAAGACATCACAGAATGCATTAATCTCAGTTGTCAGAGTCATAGCCATGAGTGTCCTGGGAAAATCTTGCCAACTCACTAGTGAACACCTGCCACTATACAGACAAACAGCTTCCTGATTCTAAATTCTGCAGTGCTAAAGCTAAGAACAGATAGGCTATGCTCTTTTCAAACCATCAGTGCTGAGAGGTTCTTGCTCAGTTTGTACTCATCACCTCTCCTAGTGGCTTCCATGGAAATCAGTTCAAGTAGGGTGAGTAAAGACCAGGCAACAATTTCAGAATAATTAACATCTCTCAATACTGAATGGCAATGATACATTTTGAACAAGAGGACATGCTTCTGGTCTACAAGTCCTTCAGGGACTCATGAAATAGAAATTGTTTTGCAAATGAGCAGAGAACAATGACGGGTGCAAGCAGAGGAAACAATACGAAAGTACTGCTTTATGAAGTTAGGGACAGGTTGCAGCGTGCCAGCGGCACAGCAAACACAGTTAGAGTGATTCTGCTTATTTTCTGTTGCCAATACCATGTTCTATCAGAACAGGATTCCACCTCCAAGATATTCTTCATAAAAAGAAAACATTTCAAGACTTTCAGTGTTACAGTTATACCAATGAGGGCCCAAATCCTAGACATATTGGAGGCACTGAATTCTCAGGGGTCAAGTTACCAATAATGGCTTCCATATTTGTGGCCTTTTCCCTTCAGGAAATACATTTAAAAAAAGCCTCATGGAATAAGTAGGTAAATAAGTACCTTAACCATTAGTCATTTACCATATCTTTTTTTTAACTCATCTTTTACTCCCACATCAGGAATCCACTGTGTGCTACTAACATTTTAGCTGACAGCTGTTAGATTTAGTAAAACTTGCTTGTGATTCATTATTCATGTTCTCAAACACCCTCAGAGATAAATTCCAATGAAGCTCAAAGATTCATCCGAATGGCTGCTGAAATGACATTTGATAGCATAGGAGTGTGTTGAACATGTCTGATGCTATGTTATTATAATGCTCTTACAAAACTTGTAAGATATTCTATTACTAGTAAGATGCATGTTATGCAAGACTGTCATCAAACATAATTATCTTCAGAGGAAAAGGTAAAGGCCAAAGTATGACAGAGCAAACTGATTTGCTGCAAAATCTGACTAAAAACCTATTGCCCGTGGAGGACTGGCAAGATGTTCTTGAGCCCAAAGTCATAAGAAGCTGCCTTATCAATCAGAATTTGTAAGTGATGGGGAAGGAAGCAACTCATATGAAACAAAACAAGCTGTTTATATTCAGTGTTTACAGTGTGAAGTGGTGTGAAAAAGTTGATGTAATTTGTTTGCTTGCTTTGTCTTTTTCAAGGCTTTTCTGTCTTTCTGTGAAATGTTTGTCTCCAGCCAGTAACTTTTATGGGTAGGATCTGTAAGAGTATTGTGTACGTACAGAGTCGTATCTCATGTTTCTGTCAATGGAAGCCTGTAGAGAAGTATAATTCTGTTCATGTTCCCATGTTTATCTTGCTTAAAGGTACAAATTTAAAATCTCTTTAAAGGATTGCGGAATTTTTTTAACATTCATAGGCCTCAGGTTTGTAATACGTTCAACAATTTTTTCAATGCCCGGGATAATCTCTTTGTGTCCTCTTTCTAACATGCGTGTCTGACCTTGCTTATACATATAAAGGCTTTATTTTCTGTCACCATAAATATGGATAAGCATATGACTCAGTTCAATCTTTGAACAAATGTTCTCATTACTTCCTACATCTGTGGATGAATCATGGTCCTTGCTATTCCCTTATACTGGACAATGAAGACTGGAATAGCTTTTAGTGTGGTTAATGGTCTAAGAATGTGGAAAGAAGAGGGAACTTCTGCAGAAGTGTGGATTTGAAATTTGCTGAATCGTCACCTTGAATATGGCAAGGAAACATGAGCAATGACTAAGATGGCAGCCTGAGGGCTGCAATGTAAGAAATCACAGTATGCATTTAATGCATCTCTATTTCTACTTACGTAGATTTAACAGTATCACAAGATACTTACATAGCAACAAAATAATAACAATAAATTATGTAATATTTGTCTTTTTAATGTTATTGGCATGACTCAACTGTAAGACTCAGGAAGACAAATTCTTCTTTAGGTACATATTTCAGTAACTTCATATTTGAAATTCTTTGTATTTTAGAAATCATTTTGGAAATATTCTAATTGGAAAGTTTTATGGGCAGACTGCATTCGGTGTACATTTAAATGGACTCAGTCTCCTCAATTTTGACCTGCTATAACAGAAATATTTCTAGCACTTTTAAACCCAGTCTTTATCAAGCAATCACCCAACTGGTAACTGCAGGAGGAGTACTTATATATATAATTGTACATGCCTATCTACAGTTGTATTTCTGTTTTGAGCACAAGGCAGCAGACCAATTTTAAAAAATATGTTGAGAACGGTGTTCTTTTCCTATTGGAAATCTATTCCATGTAATTTCTTTAGTGTTAGTCACTCCCTGCTTCCTTTTAGATATCTCCACATTCTCTGCCTGCAGCACAAGAAAGGTATTTTAGTTTAGTTTAAAATGCATCTGTTGGCTGATAATCTCAATTCCCAGAAATATGGCTTAAAGAAGCACTGTTGGGTGAATACTTGTATCAAGTAAAGACCAGTTCTACAACACTTCAGATCCCACCTTCAGAGCCAAAAAGGAAAAATGAAAAATCTATGGTTCATGTGGATTCATGAATAACTTCAGATATAATTCTGTTCAAAATCAATTGAAAGTACAGAGCAGTGCTGCTAAACCCAGCTCACCAAGATCAATATATCACCATTAATCAGCACTAGATCATATGCTCCAGAGGATGGAACATGCTTCAGGTGGCACAAGGTCTGCTGAGTAACGATGAAATTGTAGGTGGATAATAGTAACTAGATATCTTGGGATCATTCTTCCCATTTATATTGTTAAAAGGGGAAAGGTGCAATAGCATCATTAATCTGCACTAGCTGTGGGGTCTTCCGGTACCTGTTCCATTACCAGCAAAGTTTTTTTTTCACTGATCATCTCTAACGCTACTAGCAACATTTCATTGCATATCTCCAGACAAATTAATTATGAAGATATCTTAATTGCACTAGTCATAATAAAATCAATTGATAATTATAGACTAGTCATAATTACTTCTAAAGAAGTTTCATTTTAATTCAAAATTCATTAAGCTGACATAAATGGGCACTTTGTGTAAAGTACTTTTGCTTAATAATGAAAACAAATCCTTTGATTTTGAGCAAGATTGTCCGTTTTGCTAACAGTTTATTTCAGAAATTACTGGTTTTCTTGTACTGAACATGTTTTTATTCAACAAGAAATTGTCAGTAAAAGTGGTACATACTTAGAACCTCAGGTAGACTTTTGCAGAAAAAGCTCTCTTGATTTTTGCCAGGAAAACTATGTATTTGAGACAGGAGAATGGAAACCAGAAAAATTCTAGCTTCTCTTTGGTCCCACTCTATGTTTAAACAGTATACCTAACCTAAGGACAATCACTAAAGGCATATAATTAAAAGCATTTTTGATATTACATTACATTATGTTATGTTACATTATATTATGTTACATTATGTTATGTTACGTGCTTACCATGCCTCTTAGAGTAGGATTTATTTTTTTATTAGGCTTGAGATAAAAGCACAATCTTAAACCTAAAGAAGCCATCAACAGACACATCTGTTTTTTTCTGGCATAGGTATATTCCTTGATGGAAGTGTCTGCCCATGTAAGGAGCTGTAGCAGTGAAAAACTTATTGGAAAGAGAGCTACTAGCCAAACAAATAATTTAGGAATCAAAATATTTAAACACATTGAAGTGTAACTCTGACACATTGAACATATTTAATAATTTCTGGAACTAGATAGGCAACTCTATAGATTACGTCCATTTAGAAATTAAATTGCCTGAAAAACTTCTGGAAGCTCTCTAATGAGTGATAGAGTGTTGCGTTCTTTTAGTTTAATTCAGGCAAGCAGAAGTAGCTATCTGTACCTATTTATGGAGATCGTTATTACTATTTGCTCTGGAGACAGACTGAAAATACAAGAATCAATTCTGTATTGATGTATTTAGATGATGTCTAGTTTTCAACAGCAATATGATTATCTGCTTCTGCTGAGAATAGTATTTCTTTTAATCTTATCATGAAACAGTCTAAGCATGAGATTATAAACCTGGCTGCATCTGATTGTGATGTGTAGGTGAAATTTAGGAAATTATAATGTCTTACATGAAAGCAGAGATGGAAGCGCTTAAGCTTAGGCAGAAGCCTTCAGGGGTACTAGATTTTGGGGAGGGAAGTGCCTTTTCCTGTTCCTGAGAAGTTCTAGAGGTAAAAAAGTCTTCTAAAAGTCTGGCTGAAAAGACAAAGAAATGTTTCATCATGAATAGTAAAATTAAAAGACAGTTTCAGGAAGAGATCTAATCTGACCCTGTCCCATAAAACACTTTATTTTAATCGATTTGAATCTTGATGTAAAAGTTCTGGACAGTTACCACAAAACAGACAATAAACTGTAAAACTTCAAATATTAACCAGTTTCTAGGTTCTTTTCTTAGCAAATATATTGGATTTACTTTGAACTTGCACTTAAGTCACTAATAATAAAAGTAAAAAGTAATGGTAACTGGGAAATGAGAATGGACTGAAGACTGAAAAGTTCCAGTCAAATAGTCATGCAGTCAGTGATTCATCAGTTCTCTTTTCCAGATTGGTAACAATCTCTTATTTTCTGAAAACACTGATGCCTAAATGAGACCTCAGAAGGGACCTCTGGAGGTCATTTTGCGCAACCCCCTTGGCTCAAGCAGGGCCACCTAGAACAGGTTGCCCAGGGCTGTGTCCAGATGGCTTTGAATATCTCCAACGATGGAGGCTCCACGACCTTTCTGGGCAACCTGGTGCAGGTGCTTGGTCACCCTCACAACAAAAAGTGTTTCTTGATGTTCAGGTGGGCCCTCCTGTGTTTTATTTTGTGCACATTGCCTCTGGCCCTGTCACTGGGCACCACTGAGAAGAGCCTGGCTCCATCTTTTTTACACCCTCCCTTCAGGTATTTGTACACATTGATGGGATCCCCCTGAGCCTTCTCTTCTCCAGGCTGAACAGTGCCAGCTCTCTCAGCCTTTCCTTATATGAGAGATGCTCCATGCTCTTAAACATCTTAGAGGCCCTTCACTGGATTCTCCCCACTATGTCTCTCTTACCAGAGCGCCCCAAACAGGACGCAATACTCCAGGTGTTACTGATAGCAGTTTCATGAGATTTGAATACTTTTGCAGGTATGAATGCTCCAGGAGGTTATCTGATCATTGAGAAGATTCAGGCTTTCTACCATCAGTAGCTCATCCAACAGCTGCAGATTTATACCATTCCACCTTTTTCTGTTCAGAAATAAAATGGAAATGAAGCAGTAGAGCAGAAGCATCCAGCATTGGGCAGGAATGCCAGAGGTGTAATACCAGACTTTGTGCACCTGTAGTCTCATCACCTGCCTGACCAGTACAGCAAATCTTGTGTTGCTGTCTGCTGCTGAGGCAAGCTGACTGCACAACTGGGTCTGAAAACACTTCCAATGTCAGAAAGATCACAAAGACACTTTCAGAGTCTATTACATCAAACTGAAAAATTTGGAAGTATATTGATGGGGACAGTCAAGGAGACTAATTCTTTAAATTGGAAAGGTTTAAATATCTTTGGATTACTATGGCAAGGAAGTAAGAAGGTTTTCTTCTATATTATTTGGAAAAGTAGAAAAAAAATATTTAGAAGCAATGGAAATATGACAGGACTTGGGATCATCAAATCCAGCTCCTGTTCCTGCTTGCAACCATGTAAAACAATTATTTCAGAAACTTACCTCTTTATAAGCTTAAAGCTCAAAAGTTTCTTCCCCCACGACAGGAAGATGATTATAGAATGATTTTCAACTTCTTTATCATTAGTTTTAACTACTGCTTCATAGAAAGAAATTCCTTATAGATTTTCTGAGTTCCCTAACTTAAAGAGTTGTCTTACCCCCAACGGATTATAAAAGATACTCTTGCACATTCCTACCCTATACTTTGTGAATCTAGCTGCATTCTGTTAGACCCTTCATATAAGACATATTTTCTATTCCTCTTATCATCCAAGCAGCACCTATTGCAATTTGACCTCATCTTCCTTGAACATCACTGATCACAATTTGTCCTTGCTGTTGTAATTATCAGAAATAGACAGGCCTGAAACAGGAATGTTTGGATAAGAATTCTGAATGGAACTTTTAATACAGATATAAGAATAGATTAATTATCCTGCAAAAGTCTGAGGCACCAGCTTTATAGATGGTGGATAGATGTTATTAGTTGTTCTCTCTTCAGCTATAGGCAGTGTATCGAAAAACTGTGACTAAGACCTGAGTAATAAGTGAGAGACAAGTTGGATGGCAGAATTGTATCAAACGAAGATCATGGCTGTAATAAAATCACTTTCCATAGATTTAATAGAGCATAAATGTATCACATGATCATAAGAATGGTGAGGGCATCGGCACAGGATGGCACAAAATCTGTCAATAGCTCTAATAAGCTCAGCACAGGTGCTGTTAAGTTGCATATTGTTAAAGTAAAAAAAGGATAGTTAAAACTATTTAACTTTTTGACATTCAAGCTGTTAAAGATGATTAAATGTAATGTAGCAGTAGCTATAGGGCATGTAAAGATCATAAAAAGATGAAAGAGACATGGCGTGATAACCCAACAGTGTATCAGCAGTAATGGCAGAACAGTAATAGTCTACATATTCTTCATACAGCTCCCTTGCTGCTCAAAATCCTCTCTGTCATGGACTAGATTAATGAAACTGAGAAGAACTTTATAAAGGTAGCACTTTGCTGCTAAAAACTGTTAACTATCTAATCTTTCTGTGACACTGATGCTACCTTTTTACACTGTAAATTCTTTCTTAGAAGAATTCTTCATTTTCTGTGTACCTAGAGACCTTGATTGTTATAAATTACTTGTGCTCTATACCTGGTAGTTTCGTTTAATCCTACTACTTATTCATCTTTCAGTTGACATCGAAAAAAACCCACACAAAAGACCACAAAACCAAAGCAAAAGAAAACCATGCAAAGGGCTGGATTCTGACAGCTTTTCCCTTCCACTAGAAAGTTGCAGCCTGTTTCTGTGAACTGGTTTGAATTTTCTGAATATCTGTTTCTTCCTTGGAACTTAAATTTAAATTAAAACAATGTGCTCCTGTTGGAGTGCTTGAAAATAGTCACCCCCAACATTTTTCCAAAAACTTTTATGTTAGAAAATAATTTGTTCACAAAAGTTTAGTGGATGACATACACAGATTTCATTGATTTCTCCAAAATTAATCAGATCTTCTTCAAACATTATTATTTCTAATATACCATTGTGATAAACAAGAAATATTTCATAAAACTTGTAAAAGTCCTTTAATACTTCCTTAAAATCTGTATAGGTTCATGGGCTTTGACATGAGTAGTCCTTTTGACAACAGTGGAACTACCAGTGTACAGGAACCCAAGAATCCAAATTTTGCAGTACTGGCCATAGATTCTTGTAATACTAAATCTCACTAAATACAGAAGGCATTTAAGGGATTGACCTTAAGAATAAAAGTAGACAACCAGAATTGTCTTCCATGAAGAACTGAATGTCAGCATTTTGGTTTCACTTAATTCTTTCCCAGTGTCAGCATTTTTTCTTCCATTTTTTTTCCTATGGAGATCATATCTGTTAGAAGCGTCTTCATTTCATGTATTCTGTCCAACCTTCTCTACCGCAGTATTCGACTCTCCTACAAAAGCCCTGTTTACACACAGGTTTTCTTAGGGAAGCAAGTCTGTTGGTTCCTCGTTAGGACTCAGCTCTATTGTAAATCACTGCCAACTTCAGCAAGAGATATAGGAAGTATTGTGATTCAGAGAGGTGCACTGCTGAAGCCCTGCAGGGACTGCAGTCTTCCACGGATTTGTCTGTGAGTCCTTGCCACATCTTCTTTCCTCCATAATATAATTATTTTTAAGCACCTAATGGTACTATCTATGAAAGTGCCTTATTTTGTGAAGAAAGTGTAAGCCCTGCTTTACATCAGCGTTACTGAAGCAAGAGAAACCGTCTTGAGGTTTCTGAGTTATCACTGTATCCAGTTTAGCATGATAAACATAAATTACTGAATGTTTCATTCAGATTTTAGATACAGTTAATATTTCAGGTTCACAAATACATCGTAAATACATTCCCAAAAGATGTTCTTGGAATTTCTTCCCAAAGGCAAGGGCCACTAAGACAAATTCTCCATTGCAATGGACACCTGACTCTCTGCCTGCACTTACCATTTTTGAGACTGATAGAAACATCTACAGAGAGAGAAAGAAAAGAGTGTCCAAGGAATATAGCAACATAGGAACAAGGAAGTGCAAATAGCAGTATGATACTTTGCACAATGATACACTGCATGAGGATAAATAGATGTACAAAATTTACGAGTATTCCTTTGGATAAAAATTCCAATATATTTATTTAGCCAATCATATGGAAAAAAATCATTACAGGAAAATTACAATTTCCATAATTTTTTTTTGTTTCAGAAATTTTTCACTGAGTACCACTTCTTTGCTATAGCTAAAACAATAAGGGACAGTTCTGAGAAATGGAAGTGTACAAAACCATTAAAGGAAGGTGGCCAAAGCATCTAGTCAGATAGGCCCCCTGATTGAGTTGTGTCAGCCAATAGTGAAATAAAGGGTAAGTTATCTGGAAATCACAGAATTTACTCCAAAGCCAGTGTGTATAAATAGCAAATGCATTTTAGATTCCAGACCTAACAGTGTACATAACCATACAACTGTAAACATAAAAATGTACTTTCAAACTTAGAGTGGTTATTGATGTTTGCTTTTTATGAGAAATTAAATTTTCTACAAATGTTTAAATATGTGTGGTACATGCTTATTGGGTGAGTTTTACAGCTCCTGGATGGAATTTCTGGATAAGAAACAGTAGCACAACAGTGTCATGTTTTAGCACCTGAAATGCAGGAAATCCAAGTTTAGGTCTTTGTTCCAAATCCAGTAAACTGGGAACTCCTTCAGATTTGAGAAAAGAGGTCTTATTCAATAGATTGTGGTTTTGGCAGGTAAATAGTACAAATATTTTGGAAAGACCTTGGGTTTCACTTTGCATTAGAATAAAAATAAATACAAAAATATCGGAGGGGAAGTTTCCCACAAAAAAAAAAAAAAAAGTGGTGGTTTTTTTTCCAAAACCTTTTTTTTTCCAGCCAGTATTATTTCAAATTCAGAAGAAATTAGTTTTGAAATACAAGTGAGGCTAAGATGCACATGCACAATTCTAAGAGTATATTAAATGTTATTCATGCAAGTGAAGTTGTCATAATTACTTTCAGACTTGATTACTGCTCCTAGAAGTCCATCTTTTGATACAGAAAAGGGTGGAAGTTCATTAGTTTTTAGTCCATTCCTAATGCTGTAGGAGCAGTTTGGGGTTGGCATAAAATCTTTTCAATGTGCCATGATTAAAATATTACCAAGACATAATACATGGATAATTCTAAATCTAAGGTTGAGATGAGTTTTATGCTCACGAAGGTATACAAGGAGTTTCTTAAGTTACAAATGAACCATATCCTTCCAAACATGAATGCTCTAATGCTAAGTACACAATATTTTTTTTCTGAGAAGTTACAAAATAAACCAATTAATTAGTATGAGATAATGTAATTTAAAGATATTTAGTACTATTTTGAATCATTTGTTGGTCTCTGCTGATTTTTATAATAGAATAACCTGATCTGTCAAAAGGAATGCTTACTGAAAGTCTGTGCTATGGCAACATCTCTCTTCCCTTCCCCCCACCCCATTCTCTGCATTTATGTTACAATTACTGTTTACCCACACTTTATTCTGAAAGCTTCCTGAAAGAAGAGAGGGCCAACTGTTAAAAAAAATTACAATTTTGCATCATTTTTCCAGTACCGATCAATAAAAACAGAAGGTTAGGTATTCACAGAGATCTTTTCTTCCTTCCAGAGATAACTATTTGCACTCAGTTGGAAATGAAGTAAAGCTTTTCAGCTGAGACTGAAGTGTGAACTTCTGGAGTTATCAGTATTTTACGTCAGTTTATTTTTGCCTTCTAGTCTATATTTCATGTAATAAATTTCATTGTGATGTAAACTGCAAAATGAACTTTTAGTTTAGTAAAAATCATATCTTAGCTGGCCACAGTAAAGGCTATCAGCTCTAGAACATGGAGGCTGGCCAGAATTAAACACTATCATTTTAATAATTTTTGTCATGTTTCACAGACCATAATGCCCCTCTCTTTTGCTTACAGCTCTGAAGTTACCGCTGTAGTTACACTTTACTCTTTAGATTTATTACATCCTTATTAACTGGTAACATGAAAACCTGTAGTTTATGGTCTTTTCTACAAACAATTGAAGCAGTAGGTTGACAAACTAAAGAGATAAACAGAGCTTATTTGGACTGTGAAACTTCTACTGTTGCTGTTGCGCTAAATTTGCTTTGTTGCATTTTAGTGTTAGAAGGCTATCAATGCGTAGCCGTGAGATACTGTCCTGCATTTCAGACGCATACACTGAGTGATACGAATCTGGATTATGTTTAGAAAGCCAGCCTCCAAGATTGGACCTACTTTTAGGCTTTATGTTTGAGAACAAATGTGCATATCATACGAAAAATTCAGAACAGACTGTTTCTATTTCATCAGCTGCCACAACAGGAAAGTATTACAGATATTTTACACAGGAGGACACGCTGCTGTTGCGTGCGAGCTGCTGACTACAGTCAATTCTCTGTTTGTTTTGTTTAGAGCAAAACACCGTTTTTGGTGTCTAAGTAGCTCTGTGTGTGTTCACGTGAGGTGTTGGCTAGGCATTACCATGCAAGAGGAAAACGACATTGTTATTGCACATTCGGCGTGGGGTGGGGGGGAGGGAATTAAAATGCCATAAAATGTAAAGAGCTTGAAGAATATGTGTTGCAGCTTCATTTGACAAGGGAGATTTGTCAAGCTGTCAATTGTACTAATTAACCAGACGACCACACAGTATCACTTCTTACCTTTCCTTTTGTAGGAATTATTTTAAGTAGCATTTTAAACCAATACTCACTGTTAAAGAGTTTGCACTCAGGCAAATGAAAAAAAAACCCCAGATATTATTCAAGGTCTGTTTACCCATATTTCTTCAGAACTGAGAACTCGAACTGTTTCAGTTTGCACTTTAAACTGTGGCAAGTGCACTCAGGCTAGCATACTGCACAATTTAAATATGAGATATAGGAAGATATAAAAAGGTGGTGGTTTCAAAATAGAAAACAGATAACAGCTTATTTGTGTTAGGTAATTATGGTTCTTATTACCTCTTCATTTTGGTGCCAGATTGGGTGTTACTCCACAGAGAATATAGGTAAGCACTGTATTTTCAGAATTGCCAGTTCGTTTTCAGGCTTAATGTCGAGGTACACAGATCTGAGCAAGGAATGTTATAATTCAGCTGCTCAATAAATGAACTATTTTATCCCCATTAGACCTCAACACATTTATGCAAAAAAATAGCCCTTTATTCCTTTACTTTGGCTGCTGTCAGTTACCTCAGTCTTCAAGACTGCAGGAAAATTACAATTGCAGTGAGCCAGCGGCTACCCAGAAGCTGTCTTCTAACACCCAGCTGACACATACGCTTATGCCTAATGTCTGTACTAACTAGTCATCCCACACACCCAGCCGAGTACTCTTTTTCAGAATTTCTAATACCTATTTTTAGAGTTTGTTTTAGCAGTGACAGACAATATAGGTCATTTCAGAAACCATCTGAAGTCATCTTGCTAGTGTTTTAAAATTTGGTGACCTCAAAGCTGGTAGATGTTTCTGAACTAAAGTCAGCATTTCTTTACCTTCTGGCCTTGCTTTTGTGCTGATACACAGGCACATTTCCTGCAGGCCGGGAAGTCTGCACTGATACAAATTTTATAAATCTGTATAGTGGGTTGTCACAGTTGTTACAGCTATAATGTGCAGCCACTCTTTGGTAACCTATGCACCCCTCTGGCAATTAAAGCAGTAAGCATAACAATAAACAGAAAGGATTCACTTTTCTAAAGTCCCAAAAAGTTTTGACTTCTAGTGTCATTAAATGGCTTAAAAACAGGAAGAGGTCTGTGAAATAGAAGCTCCAGGTCAGGAGCATCCGACTAGTATACAAGCATCCAACTAGTGTTCATTTCAAATGGAGTTTGTTGCCTAAAGTATTTTACAAGCACCTGGGAAAATTTTAGTTTCTTACTGTTGTGAAGTGCTTGACCTATGCTAGTTTCTTGAGAGGCCCATCAGGCCTGTGGATTAGAGAAATGAAAATTAGCACAATTCTAATCAGCTCCAGTTTATCCGGTATCAAGCTTATTGTGCTGGTTTCAGCTGGGATATAGTTAATTTTCCTCACAGTAGCTGGTATGGGGCTGTGTTTTGGATTTGTGCTGGAAACAGTGTTGATAACACAGGGATGGTTTCGTTACTGCTGAGCAGCGCTTGCACACAGTCAAGGCCTTTTCTGCTCCTCACCCCACCCCACCAGCGAGTGGGCTGGGGGTGCACAAGAAGCTGGGAGGGGGCACAGCTGGGACAGCTGACCCCAACTGACCAGAGGGATATCTCACACCATATGACGTCATGCTCAGCATATAACGCTGGGGGAAGGAGGAGGAAGGGGGCATGTTTGGAGTGATAGTGTTTGTCTTCCCAAGTAACCATTACATGAGATGGAGCCCTGCTTTCCTGGACACGGCTGAACACCCACCTGCCGATGGGAAGCAGTGAATGAAGTCTTTATTTTGCTTTGCTTGCGTGCATGGCTTTTGCTTCGGTTATTAAACTGTCTTTATCTCACCCCACGAGTTTTCTTACTTTTCCGATTCTCTCCCCCATCCCACTAGGGGGAGTGAGCAAGTGGCCTTGTGGCGCTTAGTTTCCGGGTGGAGTTAAACCATGAAACTTATTCAATGTTTTAAGAATATGTCTCATTCAGCACACTACAGAAGAAAACAATCATACAACTACTTAAAAAGTTATAACTTTAAGGGGTCTATCAGCTTCAAGGCCCCTTTGTGTCAGAGGCAACAAAATTCCTTCTTGTAAATATTTTACTAGCACACTATATGCAGTTTTATTTTTTGTCATGAACAAAGGACAACCTTAATTTCTCAAAAGGAATCATAATCCTCTTGTTTACATTTCTGTCACTCAAAGAAAAAAGTTTTGTCTTCCTGTTCTATTTTCTGTTAAGAAAAAATTATAATAACAAATACAATTCCCAACTGATCTTTTTCCTCAATTCTTTCTTGCTTAAAATGCCTGTCAGTACTTTTAACAGTTCCTTGTATCTCCAAGAAGACTGGCCTTAGGCTGTAGTTTGACAAAGACGCCCAAGATACCTCCATCACTTCATAGGTGGCAGCTGTCACCTTCCCAACGCTCCTTTTGTTAAGAAACGCGTGTTGCTACTTGGTCTTCCTCTAGCTGTCGTAAAGTCGTATAACCAGGATGCTTCAACATGGTAGTATTACCTGATGCAGCTCTTTCACTGCCTAGAAATAACGATAAGAGTTAGTCTTTCAATTTTGCAAGCTTTATTACTTAGGTTTCTGATACATTTTATAGAAATGCTGGTTTTTTAACTATGGAGTCATTAACACAGGATAACATATAAAAAGGGTGCAAAAAGGAAATGAAAAATGCCGCTGTTATAGTAGTGGGAAGACGACTTGTACCAATAATACCTCATTTTCCTCATAGCCACCCTTATACGTGTATCTGCATTCTTGGAATGACTCACTGTGTCAGCAGACTTAAAAAAAAAAACCAGCAAAACCAACTTCTTGAAAATAATTTAATCTAACCATCTAATCCAGCATTAAGGATTGCAAAAACAACATCCTAAATTATAGCAATTTCTCTATCTGAGGCAATAATCAATTACGTCCCATCAAAGGCTCAAGCAAGGAATCGGGGGGGGGGGGGGGGAAGTTAAACTTTGGGGAAAATATAATCATCCTTAGTGAAGCATTTCTATAGACCAAAATGAGGGAGGTAATTTGAAAAAATAATATAGCCTTACATTCTTTTCCACTACTTGTGAGAAAACCAAAGACAGCAATAGTTGGAGATAGGATGTTGCCCTTACAACAGTAGCACATAAGAAATCTCTATTTTCTCACTTTCCAACAGATGCACATAATTATGAGGATATTTAACAGTTTAATTCTTTGGGATACACTTCAAACATAAAAACATGATAGAGGTAACAATCCTTATAGTCTGTCCAGAGGGGTTTTGTGGAAAAAGGATCTTGTTATTTATACTTTCAATAGTAGAACTAAATTTATGACTGCTTATGTTTTAAGGCCAGAGACATCTTTTTTTATTATTGCAGAAGTTCCTATTTGTCAACAGAAACCCTAAAGGCAATTCTGTTATTGACAAAGAGCTGGCTTAAGCTCTTTGATATCCCTTCCATCTCCTGAGGTTCTATAGATCAACCAAATGACTGTTTTGCCCACGCTATCCTAAAATATCGAAAACTTTACTGTTTCAGTTTAAATTTGAGTTCAACATTCTCATCACTTCTTCCCCAAATCTTATTTTAATTGAAGACTAAAGCTGAAGTCCAGTCCTCCCAAGTCCTTCTGAGGGGAGACTGACTACAAAGTCTCCTCCCTCCACTCTAGCTCCTCTATATTCAGGCTCAAGATACAGTCACTGTTACCACTGTTTCTTTATTTAGTAACACTGAGATATTACTCAAGCCTTAGCGCAAGGACAGTTTTATTAAACTCTTCTCACAGAACCTGTTGGAAGGAGGCAGTGTTTAAGAAACAAAGAGTTTAGAGGAGGCACAGAGTAAGTTTCCACACACAGTTAGAGAAAACAGCTTGAAAATATAAGTTTGCATTGGGGATTTGGCATTCAGTGCCATATAAAGCATTGTATAAGACCTGCACTATGCTTCTGTCTGTTCCTGCTCTGTTACTACTTTTCTTCAGTTCAGTGCTTCAGCTCTGTTCATTAGTCACATGAATTTCGTAAATTATATCAAAGCAATTAACCCCTACACAGTGTGCATCTAGCAATCAGCAATTAATACTGAATAGGAATGATATATGCCTTCAGATAATACATACCAGGTACTGGCATATCACAAGGTTAAAACCTCTAAGTCTTCAGAGTGTTCTCAAAAAAAAACATTTGCAAGGGTGGCCTACACTTAATTTTACTGAGTTCATCATCTCAGATTCAACTTAACAAAGAAGCTTTAAAATGTCCCAGCTGCAGAACCAGGACCCTGCTGTTACTGAGTACTTGATTACAGCCATCTCTCTTTGCAGGAATGTCCTTTATAATGCATCTCATATCTAAATGTGATTTTAAATTTTTGTTCATTGGTTTAGAGAAGGTTGTGCCTAGCTAGACAGGTCCCTTCACATTTTGGAAAATAGTTAGAAGACAGTACAAAAGACTCAGAGAATTGTCTTTCTTTAAAAAAAAAAAAAGTCAATAAAATCCACAACAAGAAATCCATATTTGTCCATCTGTGCATTTGGTAAGCATAATGACAAACTTGTTGATTTGATACCACAGGGCATGAGTAAAATCAAAGACTTGCCAGTGCAGTCTTTGTACATAACAGATTATACTAATTATCTTGTCGGGCCAAATTTAAATTCTAAGTATTAACTCCTGTTCCTCCCAGGTGGGAAAGATAAAACCTTTTTATAAAGAAAGAAGCAAGAATAAGTACGTTCCACAGAGGGGAAGCACTGGATTTGCAAAACTTATTATGCGCTTACAGCTCTGCATCCTCAACAGGCTGTATACCCCCATGTAACTGAAATAATTGCTCAATGACACCATTCTATAAATAATGGTTTTCAATAGACACTGTACTTGTGTGGATGTCATTATGGTATGATGCCATTGATACTGTGTGTTGCTACAAAATCATCCCCTTGGTTGTAACAAAAACCTTAGCGAACCACCCCATCATACAGCTTCAGGGTCATTTTCCCCCCTTCCAAACCATAATGAGTTGTATGCTACATATAGGCCAAAAAATTCAATTCTCCTTATTCCAAAAAGCATAGGACACTATTAACCTGAGCTACCATGTATTGTCCTCAGTTCCCTCATGCTACTGGGATTTTAAACACACAAATAAGCAGACACAATAGCAGGCACAATCTCTGGACCAGATCTTTGGCCTTCAGCTATATGGGAGAGTTATTAAACTCACATCAGTTTAGAGCAGCTCAAGCTTTGGCTCATTGCCGTTTTCAGAGTCAGGAGAAGAAAAGTAATGCCTTGTGGCTTCTGTCTTCCTTCCTCCAGATCCTGTGTTTGCCAAAGACTTGGATCATCTTAATTTACTGTCTTGTTTCTGTTAGCTTCTTCCTTTAAGCCTGTAATTGGCTTTGGTCTTGAAACCTCGCAAAGCTCTTTAAAATCTGTTGCATGAGCCCTCTTTTTAGATGTTTGGAAAAAAGAAAAAGAGGCTTAGTTTGGTAGGCTCGTGAAGTGGCTTGAGTGACTGAATGTGACTTTCTTTGTGGCAATACCTGTAGAATGGAAAGAAGAAAGAGGAGACCAAGGAGGGCAGCAAAAAGGAATGTTCCTCGATTAAGCAATCAAGAGAAAAGGACAAAGTTATAGCTGTAACGATGAAGAATTTTATATGGTGTAGAAAAGGGGACATATCTTTATGGACTTGCAATATTATGCATCTATATACTCCTCATTTACAAATCTATGCCTTTCAGTTGGCCTTGCTGACCTGCCCTATGGCTTTCATTTCTCATGCCATCTGTATACTTTAATATCTTTAATTAGTTACACTGAGGCCAAGGGCTTAGGCTTTTAAAGGATTAGACATTTAGATAGATAATGATAACAACTGTAGTTGCATTAGGTAAGATTAAACACTTTTTTTTCTGAAGAGACATAAGCTTCATATTTTATGGAACAAGAGAAGTTCTACCGACAGAAGGAAGAAAACCTCCCAAAAGGCAAATTATTTCATAATTGTTCACTAAGGGGATTCTTTTGCCTTCTTTAAAGTATGATGCTAGACTGCATCACAGATAAAATACCAGACTCCATGGATCCATCTAAATGTTTGATCCTATATTCCAAATACAGACGAGGACTATTTTAGCTAACACTAACTCATTTCAGTACTTGATCTCTCAAAACTTTATGACTCTTCTTTTTTCTGCACTGCAGCTAATTAAGGCTGTAAGATCCATTGCCTGAAGCCTATTATTATTTCATTGCCTAACAGTGTTACACTGGTAGTAATAATTAAAAAGTATAATCATATTAAAGTCCATAGATGGTAATTCTACCCATAAACACTGGTGTATAATTTGAGTTTTTAAATATATTTACCATAATAAAAGGTATTGGTAGTAATTGTAGTGCATTTAAAGTGGGATTAATGTACATGTTAATTATGTTAGTCATGTTAATTTTTGAAAAAATGGGAAAGGTCACCTCGTTTTTCTCCTTCCACTTTCTCCTGAAAACTTTCTTTTGCCAGCATGTCATCACCTGTTAGGTAGTTGCGTATTGCACTGTTCAGACTTTATCTTTACATAGTGCTTACCCTTCTGGCTTTATCACCTAATATGTTTGGACTGGATTGATGTTATAAAGCATAGGAGAAAAGATCAGTTTATGGATCTGTAATTGCTACTGATCAGGGTCTCAGTACAGATTTTTTTCTCCCAAATTTCAGGTACATGGCCATGAGAATAATAATGAGGCAATGTGTGACTGGGATCTACCTTGAACTGAGAAGCCAGATTGCATATGAGGGAAAATGATACAGTTCTTATCTTCAAAAAGGGAAATACATATATATCTCAGTAAGTAAGCAAGCCTTGGTTTCTTGGACTATCCAACTTCTCATTATTTTGAAAAGTTCTGAACTCAGGAAAGAAAAATATCTTGATGGAAATGGAAGCTGCTTTCCAGGAAGAGAGATATAGGAGGCTACATCATCCTCAAAAGACCCACTTTCCAAAATTTGTGTATATATATGCTCACTGATAATCCCTTAAATTGGGTTCATCATACTTTCTGCTGTACCGTATTAAATTCAGAAGCGGAGCTAGTGCCCAGAGAGGTCCAGGGATGGAACAAGTGTCTATAATGTTTTGTTCAAGGACTGCAACTGAGTTTAACCGTTAAAGATGGGAGGCTAGCCTTCCCTTACACAGGCCCAAGAAGAGAGAGGGAGCATAACCCAGTGGCAACCGTTACAAACACATCTGAACTTTCACAAGACTAAGCCTTTAAAAACAACAGGTAAGTTATGGTCTATATGAACATAGTTGTTTTCATCTTAATTAAAGTAGAATATAAATGTGTTATCTTCATTAAATACATTAATTTTTTCCATGCCATCCTTGTGGTAAAAGCTCCTGCATTCAGGTTTTAACAGAGTCTTCAAGGACAGGGATATCAGACCAAATACTACATCCAACTGATTTAGGCTGAAGAAACACACCTTCTATACAGAGTCAAGAGTTCATTGTTAGTTGTATTAAAATCTTACCAATCTAACATTCACAGTCCAATTATTAAGCTCGTTACCAGTAATAATAAAGCTAAAACAGGTATTTACCACCTTTCTAGTATTTCTTCCCCTTTCTTCTGTTAATGCTCAGCCTTCTTATGCTGCCTGGGTACTGAAATGTGGGGGAGAAGAGAGAATGGCAAGTCATTAGTATCTCAAGTTCTTTGGCAGGAGGAGTATGACTATGTCAGTGGTTTCTTCCTCCCACACATTGGAATAATTCTTACACACTTACTAACAGGCAGTGCATCTTGCTCTTTCTTCATTGGCTTACAACTCCATGTTATAGTGGCAGGTGTAGGGGGACCTGTTGCAATGTCCTGTTATTTCTTCACTAGCCTTCAAGTCACGGTTTCCTGATAACATAGCTAGTGTTTGAATAGCACATCATATCCACACATATATCATTGTTCTAGGCCATTTGAATTCCAACCTACAAAACCAATAATCTTTTAGAGCTATTAAAGCACCTCTTGCCACCAATATCGGCTACATATACCGTATCATTGCAAAGTTATCAATATTGCTTTGGAGAAGGGCATATATGCTTTTGATATAGAGAGGTCTAAAATAAGTGGAATATGGACATAGTAACCTGGCTATGTTTTGTTGTTGTTCTCATAAAAATCTAGTGTTGTGGCCCTGAGAGCATTTCTGCATCACTGGGGAGGTTTGGCTGGCAGAACTCAGGCCCAACATGGAGACAGTGCAGCTTGTAGCCTTGAAAGAAAGAGAAGCTTCAGCGGAGGCTCCCTATGAACAGCTCTGCTAACAGCTGCTTTTAGCTTAGGCTTTTGTGCTTGCTCCTTGTCTGAATGACATTGGAAGTACACAGCAACCATGCCCGTGCCTGGCCACATACCCTGTTGATCCAAAAGCTGACCCAACCCTTAGACTTGACTCCCCAGCTTGACTTCACGCCTGCCTTATCACTACAGTCTTCCCCAGAAATCTGATCTTTTGTCTGAGCTTGATTTCTGTCCCTTGGACCTGCTCTTCTCACCTTCCTCAGGTCACATCGCCTTTGCTGGTAAGGCCACTGCCTTTGCCTACCTTGTTACGCTCAGCTGCTGGCCCGCCTTTCCTTTGGAGCAGCCTGCCCTTGCTGCTCCCTGGCAGCTAGGTGCAAAAAAAAATCCATGAGATTGAGTAGTCTGTGATGTTTGGCACACCCTCTAATTGGGGACATTGTGGGTTCCTCTCCCAGCCCAAGCTAATGCTTAACCTAAAATCTGCAAACCTTAACGGAAGAAGGAATGAAAATTAGGTTCCCTTGCTATGCAACTGCACTCACTACAGGCTAGCAAGCAAGTTTACTCTTTCCCCCTTCTCTTCTGTATCTCAGTAAATCTTTAATTATTCTTTGTAAAGTAAAATGGTTTCAGTGAGCAAGGTTAAGAGAGTCCTATAACCTTGTTATTATAGGAGTTAGAATTGGCATACGAGATAGAATTGGCAAATTCACATCACTTCAGGCTGGTATAAGAAACTACAAGTGAATTATCTACCTACCTTTAGCTAAAATGAGAAGGCATTTATTCTGTATCTTGGGATTAGTCTATTAAATGTTCTGTAAAAATACCTACTGGATTTCAGTTTGCAGGCAGGAAACCCAAAGCTCTACTTCTACTTTCTTACATTTCTGGTAAGATGTATTTTAATAAAGCCTGACAATGTTTCAGGCTTACATAGTCACAGGCATAGATAGGACCAAAATTTCACTGGTTAGGCAATTTTATCAGTAAAAAAAACCACATTAATGGGCTTATGGCATCTCCAGGGTTAGGTAGTAACTGAAGAGGACTTATGGATATTTCATATGTGGATTTACAGATTTCTAGGGGAAGACAGAAATTAATTAACACACTGCTATTTCTGATACACTTCACAAAATTTGCACAGGATGCCTGCTGATGTTTAAGAGAGATCTGCAGAAAGTAACTTTTTACTTACAGAGCTATTTCAGGGTCTTATGAATTTTCTTGCCAGTACCAACCACTGAAAAAATATCAAGTCATGTCCCCCACATCACAAGCTTAAACTAAAGTAATGAAATGTATACCATAACATTAGCTGTTATTATAATGAGACTTCCTTTTTTTTCCCTGCTGTCTGCAAACTTCTTTTGTGCATTTGTATTGCTCCTTAGAGATATGAGGGCAAAATTTACTTTTGAAAATGAAAACTGGGATTTGCACGCAACCAGTTGGCAAAACTAACAACGCAGGACTTCTTATTAAAAAACCCAAAGGTTTGGAGATACAAAACTATAGTCATCAAAATTAATAACATGTTTCTAAAATGCAGGATGTAAAAGTAAATTCGTTATTTCTGGTGACTAAGGTGAAAGGTAATACTATTGACAAAAATTGCAAGGTGATATTTTAGATAGTTAGAATTTTATTATTCAAGTTGAGATTTTGTCAATTAAGCATACTTAGTACTAGTACAACTGTTAGCTACATTAAGCAGCAAAGCTTCTTATCCAATTATGTTGCACTGTACAACCCCACTTGCTCCTGCCAGATTTCTGGTCCTGCAGGGCATATGCTTCAAAGAGCACAAACTAGATGTTTCTGTTCACAGTGGGAAAAAGAGGTTTTAAGCAACTTAGGTTTTCTTTACAAAAGAAAAACAGAAGGATCTCTCTCTATGCTCTTTCTAGCCCATGGGAACTCTACAATCTTTGGATAGGTTCAGATGAGTTTTGTCTTTGCATAATAGTTTATTATTGCTGCTCCTTTTCCTTTCCTTGTAGCCTGTGATCCTGCATACCCAGGCCAGCAATATGTATGGGGTTTTCTGTAACTACTAATGCTGGGTTTCTAATAGGAAGAGGAATGGCACCGAGGCGGAAGGTGCTTAGGTGCATTGGGTTTTGCTGAACATTGGCTTGCTTCAGCGCAAAAGGCTAGGCTCGAGGTTCGAAGAGATTACATAAAATCAATCTCAAATTAAGGCCATAAGGGTACTAGGCAGCAAGCTGGAAGAAAGACTGGCAGGCTGAATGAAAGAGGGAATTAAATCAGCTTCTCAGTAAAAGTGAATTGCTACTTTGTGTTGAATAGTTAAGTAATAGAGAAGTGTGAAAGAAGATGAGAAAAAGGTGAGCCCAGAGTTCAAAGATCATCCAGAGCTAGGGTCCCTCTTTCTCTCAGCTGATACAAATATGTTGTCTCTGGTAAGTAGAGACTCCAGGCTCCTACCAGTCATGAATACAGTCAAAATTGGGAAACAAAAGTTGACTTTTTTCACAGGGGAAAGATCAAAGCTCTTGTCAGAGACAGGTTTCCCATTTTCTAAAGAACTAACTTCCCCAGAAGATTAAATAAAGGGAGACTAGAAATTGAAAAGAACATATCAGATTCCCAGGCAAATACTTTTCATCCCTTCCTGCTCCATACCATGCAATATCCTAGGGTTTCCCTGTGAAAAAAAAAGCTGCTTCTCCTTTACAGTTCTCCCAGCAAAATGTTTTTATGCTCAGTAGAATATTTTTCTGATTACACTTCTGCCTTTTATAGTGATCACAACACAGTAAATTGAGAAGAGCAGGTTTCTATTAACAACTTCACACACATACACACAGACACATCTTTTGTGGCAGGATCCAGCCTGTTCTTCAGACACATCACTAATGCCAAACCAACCCAAATTTCAGGGGAGTCTGATGTCTGGAAGTGTCAGGAATTCTGTTTTGGATTTCATATGAATCCAAAGCTTTTAGCAAGTCTTTTCATCTTAGTCTATCAAGGGACCTGGTTTACAGTACTTTAAAGAATGATTTGCATCTATCAAGTCAGTACTATTTTCTTCAGCTGCAGGAATTGCCTTGGAGATCCCCTATCCAACTAGCAATCAGATCTGCATACTCAGTGTACCTGAAATTGTAAAATAATCTGTATCAGCCAACAGCTCTACTCTCTTAACTAATAGCTAACCAATTTTAGCTAACCAACCTTTAGCAGTGCCGTCTTTCTGAAGCTAGATACTGCTGTGATCAGCAATGCTCTATTGATTGGCTATAAGTGATGCTCCACTGTATTTATGGAAGCTCACTGAAGAAAACCAAGTTGCACAGAAGTAAATAGGAAGTGTTTACAGACAGACATGGATTCTAGGATGACTTTATAATAGAAATAGTGACATAACTAAGGAAGGACAAAAGCAGCAACCCACAGTTCACAACTTTTCAAGCAAGATTTGATAGAGCGTCTTCAATAAATGCTACATACGTGTATCAAAAACACAAGGCCACTGTACGATTATTTTTAAATCTGGTTTTGTAAGAGAAACTATTTTTAAGATCCCTATCGAGGAACATTCTCCACATGCTCTTTCCAAAGAAGTGTCTACCATGAGTGAGTTAAATGCACTGGGCTACACTGGTGCTAAAAACAGAGTGTCATAATTAGCTGTTTAAAAATTGCCACTGTGTGTGCATGTTTGGTTGCGATATATTTCTTTGTAAATATGTGTATGCACACTTACAAAATAATTATAAATAAAAATGCCCTACAATCCTTTTCTTAATCACATGCTGGAGAATAGTAGACTGTGTGACTGACTAAGAAAAAAATAGAGGATAACTCTACTTTAATATTTATTAAAACAATTGTGCCTTTTAATTTCCCTCTTCTGCTTTACAAAATTGACATCCTTCTGTCTAGGGAAAAAAAAAAAAAAAAAGAACAAACTGATTTGCTCTTGGTACTTGAGCTAGCCAAAATACATAACAAACTGAGATCACTGCTGTTCAAAGGAGATTAGGATAATGAATTTCAAACTTAAAAACAGGAGTTTTCTGATAAAATTTGGGATTTTTTTCCTTGAGCCATCTGCCTGTCTCTGAATCGGTGTGCACTGGCAAGTTATGAGGGTGGTTCTGTGAGTCATCCTACTCTTTAAGAAAATCTTTCTGGGATGAACATAGAGGATCCAATTATCTTCACTGAACATACATGGCATTACATCCAGAAAAGAACAATTGCAATAAAAAAATAGAAACTCTGCAGAGTCAAGTCACAGTAGTTGTGCATGTGCAGTGCCAAGAATACAGCTTTTGGCTGAACCCGTGTTTGTTCCCATTCCATGTATGCCGCGTGACAGGGTTTTATGTTCACACACTGGCTATTCTGAACTGTCACAACGATCGTGGGACCTGGGCCCCAGCTAGGAATGCAGCACCGTAACGCAGCCTATGTGTAACCACACTTGTGGGTTTTTTTGTTCCCACAGGATAACTGTTTCAGTCATTGCAAAGGGCAGACAGGTTTTTTCTACCCTGTCTTCTCCCTTGGTGATAATTTCCTCTCTCTTTTAATGCCTAGGTCACTTATGACCTCCCCTTACTGTTCTGTTCCAAGTGTTGTTTTCATCCTCTCTTCCTGTCCTGTCCTTTTTGTTGCTGACTCCTTGCGTATGCTTGGTACAGAGAACATCCTAACTGGATTCAGCATGTCAGAGTTCTATGACTCTCCATTCATGCACTGAGATTCAGGCAAGGGCATGTTTTCACAAGGGTGGCAAAAGACTCCATATGTGATGCAAAACTTGCAGATAATGGGTATGGTAAAGTTTCATGACAAAACAGTTCTCAGATTTCATTGCTACTTTATATCTAGTCAAACCAATACTTCCCTATGGTCCCTGGAAGCAAAGGATGAGTCATTTTGGCAAATGAGGATGGTTTGTATGGATGATTTTCCACATAATTTCACCTTCATAGACTTTCATCTTCACCTTCTGAATGTTTCAGACCAAATGTGTCAGGTATTGCAGAAAATTCTGTCCTGGTGGACAGAAAGCTCAACATGAGCGAACAGTGTGCTGCTGCGGCCAAGAAGGCTGGGTTGCATCAACAAGGGCATCGCCAGCAGAGAGAAAGAAGTCATCATCCCACTGTACTCAGCGCTTGCCAGGCCACACCTGACAGTTCTGGTCCCCACTGTACAAAAAGGATGTGGACAGGCTGGAAGGGGTCCAGAGAAGGGCCACCAAGATGACCAAAGGCCTGGGAAGCCTGCCATACGAGGATAAGCTGGGAGAACTGGGTTTGTTCAGCCTTGAGAAAAGGAGGCTCAGAGGGGATCTCATCACCATGTACCAGTACTTAAGGGGTAGCTACAAAGAAGATGGAAACTCCCTTTTTACAGGGAGTCACATGGAGAAGACAAGGGGGAATGGACACAAGTTGCTCTTGGGGAGATTCCGATTGGACACGAGAGGGAAATTTTTCCCAGTGAGGGCAGTCACCCATTGGAATAATCTCCCCAGGGAAGTGGTTGACTCGGCCACATTGGACACCTTGAAGAGTCATCTGGACAGGGTGCTGGGCCATCTTGTTTAGACTCTGCTCTTCCTAGAAAGGTTGGACTAGATGATCCCTAAGGTCTCTTCCAACCTGTGATTCTGTGATAGTCTTGTAAGGGTATGTTAACAAGCAACCTTGAAAGTAATCAATAAATGCTTCCTCAGTCACCTTTGGTATCCCATATGTGCAGAGAGTTTCCATGCAAAAGACAGCTTGGACCATCTGTCCTGATCTTCTCTAATCCATCATCACTTTGCCACTCAGGTATAGTTTACAATATTAATTTAATGCCAGTACTATCTGTAGATCACATCATAAAGCGTTATTCTCTATATATTGATAGAGAGGCTGGTGGCAATTGGCAGGCTTAAGCATTTTCGCTATAATAATCCTAATTTTTGTCATAAAACTTTAATACATTTTTTCATCTACTTGTCCCTGTGTAAACTAATAATCCTAAACAATTGTCTCTACATTATACTATTCATGAGTATGAAAGAATCTGAAACAGTGGGTCCCTTCACCTCCAGCGAAAATGAATTGCCATCAACATGCAGAAGTCCAGCAAACAAGACTCTGTCTTGAAAGGATAATACTGTTCTGCTTAGTTAAAAACAACTACGTGCATGAACAGAATAGCTGAAATAGAACAAATGTTTAATTTTCACCTGACAACTATTGACCCTCCACGATATTTGATCTTCAGAATAAAAAACTTCACCTCTGATTACATATGCCTTCAACAGCAGAAAAATTAGCTAATAAAACCCCATATATTGAAAACTGCTTGCCTGAACAATATTCTCAAATTCCTACTGATGGAATAAAAAGTTAACTTAATTACTATATTACTCACTTTTATCACAAGCTTCCACCTTTTGTTGTAGTAATTTTCATTTTCTCAGACACTAGAACAATGCAAGAACAAAGAAAAATAAAACGAAAATTCATTTTTTTGTATTGATTAGAAGTCTCTTTCTGTCCTTTTAACTCTCTCAGAATTGTCCAATAAGAAATCAATTAAATACTATGTGGTAGGGATTGTGATATTTATTGGTACATTGCACATAGATCATCAAAGTGAGGTTTCACTGGTTGTGTCGGAAACAGTCCTCAGAAGTCAGCAACAGAACTTCTGTTGATTTTGATGGGAGCAGAACTGATCCCCTGCTCTGCGACTTGCATCAGAAAATTATCAAGATTGTACCACAACACTGCTACCTTGTGGCATGACATAGAGTGAAATCATTATTGCTTTTGTGACATGCCTCTCACTTCAGTAACGGGGATGCCATATGTCACAAAATGCTAATGCCTCGTCTTACACTTGAATGTACAATCCCCTTTCCATTGTAAGTCTCTACATGATAATTAGTGGAAAGCTATGCCCATTTTACTCATGTTAAGACTACAAAGTTTTAAAAGATGATGCCAAATTACTTTTCCATTACAGTTCCAATTCATAATGCATTCATTCTTAAAGGTGCTAATTGTCTTGCAAAATTTTGTAATGCTGATGTTAGGAAAATGGATATAGTTTTCCATTAATGACCTGAACAAGTTTGGAACTAGTTTGTATATCACAGATAAAAATACCCTTCCCTACTCCACTATATTTATGTCTCATTAGTTTATGGACCTAAAGCCCTCCAGGGATTGTCACTCACAAATCCACCTAATGTTTATGAGCTCTAGATTTTGCATTTGGATCTCTAATTTAGCCAACAGATATGGAAAATCATATAGATAGAAAACTCCCTAGTGACTACAAAGCTCTAGGTTTTAATAGAGAGGGCAGAAATAGTATGAGCATAATGTTTAATATAAGCATAATGCTTAGCACATTAGTGGCAAGCTAAGAGTATCACCTAAGAGGAAAGACATTCACTATTTCAGAGAAGTGTAATACTATTCCTTCCAGGACTGTTGGCTTCTAATGATAGGGAGTTTAATATGTTTGTGCGTTAATGCCACCCAGTTCCTGTTGAAGAAAGTTTTTTAATGGACCATCTTCCACACAAGCAAGTGAGGATCAGCTGTTTTCTAAACTGGTAGCTCTAAACTTTAAGGACCAATGGGCCACTGTCATTTCTCCAAATTCTCACAGGCCACCACACAGTCTTTCTCAAAACTCTTTTTATCTGCAAACCCTATACAAACAGCCCTACCACAAATGTACAACGATGGCAGGAGTTAAGCACATTACTCCGAAACTCAAAGGTGCATGGGACAGTGAAAATGCTCTACAGATATTCCTATTCTATCCTCTGAAACTTCTATTAAACATACATAATTTTAACTGTTCTTTCAGTTTTCCACAGCATAATACATGGTACACTTGATGGATCCTCACAGACGTAGAGAACTATCCTCTTTCCTACTGGTCATATTGCGCATATAGCCTCAGAACAACTATTGAGGTACCTACAAAATAAAGTATAAAACTGATTTTTTAATCGGAAAAGAGAGTTGTGTCCTGAAAGAATGCATGTGGCTACAATGTAAAGTTTGGGAAACTGAACTGGAAATGTGGGATTTTCCTGAGTGAAAAGATTTAGGAATGGATAAGAAGATATGGGATAGATATATAGCAAAACTTTTTAAAAAGGTGGATTGTCAGCAGCAGTGTCTTAACAGTGAACGCTAAATAAAAGCTCCCAGTAGACACTGCAATGCTGAAATTTGGCTAAACTAGTAATGCAGTTTTATACTTAAATCAACCTGTCCTGGTCAGAGGAATTTAGTGAGATAGTACTGTCTCTACCTCATGATTACTTTGGCATTAACTGTGTATCAGATCTTTTTCATACTAAATAAAAAGTTCAAACAAAATGGGAGGACCTCATAGAAACTAGTTTTTTTAAGCAAGTGTTTTTTACTACGAAGGTGATACGTGTTATTTATGTATTCAGTCGTATTTAAAGATATTTTCCCAACTAAGATCTCCTTTATGTTTAAGATCATAATGTTTTATTACACTCCCTTTACCCCCAAAGATATAACTGAGTAGATATTTCCTGGATGATTAAAGTTCTTTTTTTTTTTAAACAGGGATTGAATTTTTACAGGGATTATTTTATTCACCTAGAAATTTTGAGGTGAAAATGATATGCCTGGTAAACTGCAATGTATCACTTGTACTCTCAGTTCAGCCCTGTGAACCAGAAGATAGATACTTACATTATTGTTCTGCCTGCTCTGTGTTGAGATGAATTCAAATATAATATTACTGCCCCGATAAATAAATTCTGAGTTGCATAACGCGCATAATATACACATCTATACCATAATTCTTTGAACTAATACTGAAGCTGGTAGATTAGGTATTTTATAATAGTAATATTTGTAATAAAACTTGCTGGCACTAGCAACCTAACAGCAGATGGGGTTTTATAGAGAGCACATAATGATGATTCATTGCAGTAAGTACACATGGATCCCTCAGATCTTCTTTCAGTTTAGGTCTGTCTTTGGTTTATACAGTGATTACCTGGCTACGTAATTATTTAAAAAAGCAAGCAAAAGCAATGTCAGCCATCTGCTAAATTATTAGTAGATATAAGCAAGCTTTATCTTTCGGAAGCAGATTCTTTCCTGTAATGCCACTTACTGATGTGAAATTAAATACCCGCAGTTAAAATGTTTCACCTGATATGCTCTCTATTGTTAAGTCGCCAAGTGATCCTTGACTGATAAAATACATTCCAGAAATGCATGAGTGGGGAAGAGAGGAAGATGATTTAATGATTAAAACACTGAATTCAGTTTGAAAATCTGGGACTGGTATTCACAAACTCCCTACGTATCCCTAAGCGTGCATCTCTCTCTGTGTCTCCATTGCTCTGACATGGAAATAAGGCCTATCCTGCTTGATGTCACAGAAGTACTGTGAATTAAAAAACACATAAATAATTTATAGATATTTTAACCTTCAATAAATTATACTTTACTGTGTTGATCGCACTCTACCTCCTGATACAAATAAGTAAATCGTTCCCCTCTAATTAACTCCAATTACTTATCTAGAGTGCAACAGTAGGAGCAGTATTTGGAGATGTTACAGTACAAGTTCACATGCGCTCTGCACCCAGACCCCCCATTCTTGAGACTTGCTTTTAACTCCTGAAGCAATGGAAAGCTTCCTGTTGAGCCTCAGCTCCATCAAGGCTGCTCCAGACACTCTTCCAGCCTGCTCCTCATCCCCAGCCAGCCTGCAGCAATAAAAATTAAAAATAAAAGCAAAAAGAAAAAAAGGAGAGCCCAGGAAAGGTATGATATAGGCAGGGCAGGCCTGAGTTTTGACGACCTGAGTGTTGATCCATTTTCAGCTCAATCACACCGGCAGTTTCCCAAAGCAACTTAAACATCCTCAAAATATCTGAAGAATTCACCTGTACAAGACAAACTATAACTGGAAGGAACATCTGAAGCATACATTGTTTTTCTGAAAGAAGTGGAAGACTCTAAATGTGGGGGTTTTGCAGATGCTTGTTTTGCTTCAACAGATTTGTGTGCCACCTCTTACGGGGTAGTGTTCATGGCATCTGTTTCTAGAGTGAAAGCGTTCATAAACTTTTTTTTCCTCAGATTAAACACCACTAAATTCTTTCCCTACTTCAGTTTTACAAGGAGTTTTAACAACAGGTTTGAATTTATTAAACAGATCTTCAAGACTGCCCTTGTTTTATGTGTGAAAATAAACAATAACAATACCACTTACCATTTTTCAGATTTTATATACAAGGTATTAATCAAATTAAATGAAAAGGATTAAACTCATTGCTAGCTTATATAACACTGATGTTGCTGGATTTAGAGGAAAAGGAGTTTGCTCCCAAATCATTACAGTGTAATACTTTTCTGTTTCTGATTGATTCCCTGTATCTCACTCTGTTTATCTCGATGGAGAAGCATATCACTGAATTAAATGGTAAGTCAATCACAGGTGAGAGATTTTATCTGAAAACACAAGGAATGTTCATGACTTTACTGTGAGAGTACCGCATAAGAAGGAATACATGTTTCTGGTGTCAAAAGCAAGAGGTTTATGTAAATTGGCTCAAAAACATGACAGACATCATCCATATTAGATTATTCAAGTTACAAATTTACATCTGACAAGGAAATAATTTTTAATAAATATATTTTATCATTTGTTTAAGAACTATTGTATGTTAAAGAAATAATGTTTTATTAATAACCAGAATCCTGCTTAGGTCAATTGGACCACCCGTCTGAGGCATATGAAGCAACAGACGGGAGAACTGAAGGCAAAGTTAGATCAGGTTTGAAGGGTTTAACGTGCTAGTTGTATCATTTAGATATTTTAAATCAGCAGAAACTCAGCTGTAAAAATAATTAAATAAAATATCTTCTACTGCTATCATATCTGAAAAAGCTTTTGAAATTCAGCCGAAACCCCACGGAAAGGAACGTTTTCACCAAGAAGCGAGTTTGTGAAAAGAAGCTAATTCTACCTAGACCAAAAATTACTTTCCAAATATTGTAGCTACAGCTGGTAGCATTTCTTATTTTGAAGCATATTTTTTCCTCCTGGCTGATTAACATATTGTGATCCCATGCTTCTGCTATCAAAGATTTTGCCACATATCCTGATATCCTGATACCCTTACTTCATTTAATCTTTGACCTCATAATACAACCCCTTTTATTACAGCACAATGAGCCCACTTAAGCGGGAAGCATTGCCAGCTTTCCAAGGTGAAATAATCAAAGATCTGCACGTAATATCCACACCCCTACATTACTTGCAACGTGGTATAGAGGATGCCCATAAAATGATGCAGTACAAATACCAACTAAGGGATTGTTGTACATGAAAACTTCACAATCAAAGCCACAAATACAGGGCTGACATAGAACAGAGCTCACAAAGTGGCTCCAGCATGATGGCTAAATCATCATGTTAATACCATATTAAAATATTTATATGTTTATTTTTGCATGAGCCCATTTCAGGAGGAACAGGAAAAGGAAAAGTTAAGCTGAGTAGGGAGGAGAATAAAAGATGAAGGTGCAGGACGGAACTGAAGTAAATTATCTGTGTGGAGGGGAACTGAAGGCAACAGATCTGAGATAGCAGCATCAGCTGGTACAGGGCACAGAAAATCTAGTTAAAGCTGTTGAGAATTGTGAGTGAATCCTTCACAGGGTCCTCAGGGCTAGTGCCTCCAGCTGACAGTCCAGTTTCTGTTCAGAAGACTAAGTATCGACTGGCTCTAAAGCTCTTAAAACCTCTCCTATATATCTCTGGATCCATAAACTCTGTGGTCAAGTGGAAAAAACAGAGCCCTGGAATACAAAGATCAGCACGAAGTTATTGGTCACTGACTGCATAAAGACTTGGACACAGTTCTTCATAATCATCTCCCACTTACCTACTTCTGAGGAGAAAATCCGGTGCTTGACACACATGGAAAAAGAAATAGAGCTAAATGTTATTACTGTGTATAAGCAGGCAAAAGAAAAGGCAAAACAGCACCAAAATTAAAAGGGCGAGACTAATGCAAAACAGTTTTTAAGTGTTCCACATTAGAAAAAATATTGTTGACCAAGTCTGATTAATTTGCACAGTAATCTTCCAGACTCAGCTTCAGAACTTCTCTGCGTTATGGACTGAATGTTAGGCCACATGAGACTGGCAAATATACAGCTGTGCTGTCAGAACACCAAACGTTCAAGTAACTAAAATTAGGATACTGACTTAAAAAATTACTGGAATTTTAAAAAAAAAAGTAAATGAGATATTTATGTGAAATGGGGTTTTTCTTACTTATTTCTTAAGCAAATATCTCATCTCCCTACAGAAAGCCACACTAACTTCACTTGGTGATTGACTTCCTAAGCACCTGGCAGCCACAAGGTCATAGAGAACTCAGTGCAAGGGTGGGACTTCTGTTCTTCTAGGAATACAAACCATCTCCAACATAAGGTCCTCAGTGTTCCCCTGGTGTCACTAAAACATGTCCAGATTAATTTTTCTTCCAAGGTAAAGAAATTTTTAGAATAGCAGTTCTACAAAGAAAATCTACATCCTGGAACCTCTTTGCACCAGTTCCCTATACATGAAAGATCCTTCATCTGTGTGTTGTAGGATTGCCTGCAAATAAGCATTAGCAGAATGCAACTGTGACTTGTTTCTATCCTCAGAAGAGAAACCAATGACAACATTATCAGAAGAGAAGGGTCAGACCACCACACATGAGTCCATGCACTGTAGTGCACAAATCTCAGGTGCCACCCTCAGCCAGACAGTCCGAACTGCGTGAATGGGTAAAGTTTCTTACAGACCAAAGCCAGAGGGCTGGTGTTACCAGTGTCTCCAGGGGAATTCAGAATGATGCACATATATGCTCTCTGAAACTGCTATGACTCGTATAATGTTGCTTACAGATTACATCTATTAAACTGCTTTAATCTCCTGTCTTTGACCTAGACGTTTTGCCTAAACCTAGCGCTCACTCTAATAAGCTTCCCTCATTTACAAAGCATGAAAATATGCAGTTAAAAAAATGTATCTAGAGGCAATCAGAAAAGATAGGATTTCCCCATAAACGCATAACATCATCTTTGTAACTAGTGTGCCACCGCAAATATGCTTGTTTCACCAGCTCCGTAAGTTCCAGCACAATAATGATTCAGTCATTCAAAGTCTGCACCACAAAAAGTGATCGTATATTTGAAGTTATATCTTCTAAAGGTCTACTTTGTTTTTCGGTGAGGACTTCACCCTGTATTTTCCTATAAGGCGTTTCTATGAGGTAAGCCTATGATAGTCCAGCTGTACAGTATTTGTAGGAACATTCCGTTCTACCTTTTACCTTAGAAAAACATAAGCATAGAGTACCTCAAATTTGATAATCAAATAGTAAAACCATAAATATTTTAAATACTAAAAATGTGCATAATTGCTTTTTATCAATTGCTATTTTGTTTCTGGACTGAGAATCTAAAATGTAGTGTACGCAGTGTTTACTTTTAATTCAGATAATAAGATCTACAGAAACTACTTAAAGATTCTGCTTTCAGAGAAATATCTCTTTTGTAGCAATAGACTTTAAAAACTCTTTGTTCAGGCTGCTTTGAGTATTTTTAGTAGTAGGCCTTTGTATTTACTCATATGAAAATTTCCATACAAAACTACCAGTAGAGCTGATCACAGCTAAACACAGATTACAAGCTTTACATTTAAGTATTTTGGGGTGTAATAACACCTTCTTTAAAACTGCATTTGTATCTGGAAGTGATAAAAAATGCTCACATTTCCTGTGCTCTTGTGCTTCATCGTAAGAAACTGGTGATGCATTCTTGCTTGCTGCTTTGGATGATTCATGTGTACTGAGCACAACCCATCCTTGCAGAGGAATACACGAGTTTTTACATCCCTTTCAAACACCGAGTTTTGTGTTCTTCTGAGTAGCAATTGCAGCACTCTCACTCCATTCGGCTAATAGAGATGTGTTCGTTGCTGTATGTAAGAGCTGAGTTTAGAAACTGAAATATGAAATTTCAGTTTATGAGGAGATATGTTACAATTTCTGGCAGAAAAGTCAGCAGTAGCAAAAAGATACCATCCTATTTCAAAAAAATTACGAGTGTGGTACATAAAAGTCCATTAGAATGTTTGATTCTTCCTTTTTCCCTTTTGACAGACGCAATTTTCATCGAGAAAATGATCCCCTGAAGAAAAGCGATGGAGATGAATCCAGTGATTCAAGAATGTTTAGGAAATGTCTTGTGCAATGGGAGTAATTCATATAGATAGGTCCTTACGGAGAAATCCTTAAAAACATCCATATGTTTAGAAAGACATTATAAACACCTGTTATAAGCAAAGTTGGAAACTTAGGAATTCTTTTAAAGTTACAGCTTACATTCTTGTAAAGAGAATTCCAGATCGTTTCAGGTCATTCCTGTCCTCTGTTGGCACAGATTTATCATCCAGTCTCAGCCAGACCATATGAGTAGGGAAATCTCCTTGCGTAGTTAAAAAGAGAAAGCCTCATCTCCACAGGAGGGAACATCAGTGCACTTGAGCTCGGTGCTTTCCTCCCTCCATCTTCACCTGTAGTCTTGGTCCCAGTGCAGTTAAGCTGTAAGGCACTCTGCGTCAATCCCCCGTGATCACAGATGCACCTTCCTATGCACCTTCCAAAGCATTCAGTAGCTGAGACACACAAGTGAGACGTACAGTGTATACTTACACGGAACCTGTCACTGAGGAGGAGTCTAACTCCCACAGAGACCAAGAAAAGTGAAGAATTTAAGTACTTTATTTGCCTCAGGTCCTAAGAGTTAAATCATTACTTCAGTGAAATCTTAGGGAATTCTGGCAAAAATCTACTCCATCTAAGTAAAAGATAACCACTAAATTATCCACTGAAAGACAACCACCTCTGTCTCAACTGCAGCTTTTCTTCCTGAAATCATGTTAGATCAGGATTTTTTAATATCTGTTTTTAAGCAGAATGTGAAATCAGAAATAAGTTATACAGCTGAAGAACGAGTGGACATACCGGCATTTCTTCTGCACACTTTGATTTTATTCTTATTTTAGTCTTACTCTTTCAAGGAATTACTAGAGTACACTGCGTGTAAAGTAGAAAGAATTTCAAACACTGGAGTTTTTAAAAAAGACAGGTAAGGCAAACATCTGTCAGGAACGAATTGGGTATGACTGCCCTTTATTCGGAGGAGGATGAGAGATGCACTGACTGAATAGCCACTTGATGTCTCTACTTGTATTTTTCTACGATTTCTATTTAAAAAAAAAAGTGAAGCAAACTTTAAGCAACTGCTTGCAGTCATAATACTACTTCTCTACATCTTCTGAAAAGCAGCTGTTCTAGTATTTGAATTACCATCATAAGGCACATGTTTTCAAGGAAATGTAATAAAAAAGTCATCAGAAGTCACCCATAACACAAAGGTTTTCTCTGGGAAAACCTGTTCCCATTACTTAAGATATATTACTCTTTAGTGTGTGTATATTAAGGCATTTATATTCACTGAATGTGAAATCTTTTCTAATTCTGTGCCCAAAATACATTAAGAGAATGCTAAGCTTGCAAATACAACGTTAACTCTGCTTTCTTGAATATTTGCACACAAATATAGGATGAACTTTGAATTTCTTATAAAGGGGCATTCTTCTAATTTCCACAGAGACAGTAAGCCGCTCAAGCAGAGACTGCAGGCAACAGTTGTTACATCCCTTGGTATGTGCCACGACAAGAATAAAGCACTAGATAAATATATATTATCTCTTGAAATATTTTTAATGATTATTCCCTTATAACAGCTTACTCGCTGGAATGTTCTCTTCTGTTTAAATAAGATGTTAATAACGTGATTAATCCTGTTATACGGTGAGTTTTCTTAACCAAAACCACAATTAAAGAGTCAGAGGTGATTTTGTTGGAATGAAAGGTCTTGTTTGAAAAGTACTGCTAACGTTTGAGTGTCAGATACAGAGTCCTTACCTAGTAGTAAGGGATATTCAGGTGTTGAAGATCATATAACCTCCTTCAGCCACTCCACTGCTGGAGCTAGCCAGTCTGCAAGTTGACATAAAATTCCAGTAAATGGAAGCTTTAAATCTGTGATGCCACGGAATTGAGTATCTTAGGAGGAAATAGCCTGTGCTCATAGTACCAATTTCTGCTGCTGGGTGATTCACAGGGAATAAGGTTCTCACCAGCTCTGCTCCATGTGCCAACTAAAATACACAAACACAATTATCTATGAACTATGATCTATGAAATAAATGCTTACCAAAATACCTAAAAGGCATAATTTAAAGGGGCAAGCTATAAGTAAAAATGTTAAGGAAGACTAAAAATTTGTGCAGCATCTTTTTGTGTTCCAGGATTTTCCAGAACATACAGGAAATAGATGCAATAGATCTTCTATAGTTTTTATAACTGCTCTGTATTTTAACAGAAAGACTTAGCAATGTGGAGAGTAATGCAAAATGAAAAAAGATCAGAGTAGTTCATTATGTGAAACATTACATCGATGCTGTATACAGCATGAAACATCTTCCTTTGGATCTTTTTGGTCACCTTCCTTAGGTTTCCCAGTCTTCCTGCTGTCTAACATGCACTTATCTTGCTAATATTTATTTTACTGTGCAGAAAACTTTCTACCATACAACAGTGAGAAACGTTTATAACATCATCATTGATGATACTTTGTCAGTAGACAATGTAAGAGGCTCTGCTATTTCAGATGCGGTAAGCAGTTTGTTACAAAGATCATAAAACCAACAAGAGATTCCTTTGGTTTGAATTTACTCCATAAAGATTTGATCCTTCATAATGCGCTATAGTGAATGGCTATCCTAGTAATAACAAAAAAAAAAAGAAAAAAAAAAAAAGAACATACAATTCATTTGTCAAATGAACTGAAAACTGATCAATGAACAATGAAAATAATTGCCCTATATTTTTCCTGCAGGATTTTCCTACATTATCCTGCAAACTTTGGGGAAACTTAGTATGATACAAACAATAAGGTGCCTCATGATGCCTCTTCCATATCACTTGAAACTTCAAATCTTCTATTTATTCCAGTGACTCTGAAACAGTTGATACGCCTCTGAGTAGGCAAATGCAAACTTTGCGGATCACTAGACAAGATTCTGTTATCGTTACCCTTTAAGATCATATAAAAATAGCAAGACAGAGAGGTCTCTTGGCAGACATTTACACCACTCTATGAACACCATTAGTAATTTTCATTACAGCTTAAGTTAAATGTACATTTACAAAATAAGTGCTGAGTTTTTGTACACAGAGTATAACTTCTGTTACCTTACAAAAGCATAAAAAGCATAGGACTGCTCGGTGAGGGTTACTATTTGACAAATACCAGCTTTCTACTCCAAGTTCTTTTTGTGGTGGACTATAAAAAAAAAAAAGCTGCAAAAACTGTGTTACACTGTGAAAAGTCTTTTCCTTCATTTAAATTGAACTGGAAATCATCTGAACTGTTGTTATGTGAAATGTCACCAGGGACAACAAACAGCTTAATTTCTGAGTAAATGAGAGATGTACCAAAAATATTCCCAGAGATTAAATAATGGGACTAAAAACATGAACTTGAAAGTACATTCTTTGGCAATGATGTGTTTTCAGATCTGATTTCCAATATATCTTTTCATTATATTAAAGTTCTGACTGAATGAAATTAGACACTGCAGAGTACTGCATTACAGCAAAAGTGATATACTTTATTTTATATATGTTAAATGAACAGAGCTCTGTTTTTGTAAGGAGGAATAAACTCTGTTCAGTTATGCAGTATTTCAGGCTAATATTCAGAAGCACTGATTAAGTAATTGCACTGTAAAAGAACCCACGTTCTGCTTCTGACTCCAAATGAAATTTTCTTCCTAGACTGAGAGAAAGTTTTTCCAAGAGTCTGAAACTTCTCCTAATGATTTCTTCCTTGGAGGTCACTTGAAAAGTTTTTGTCCTTGAAAAGGTAACAAAGCCAATATTTTTCTTATTTAAAAAAAGAATTGATTGTGCTCTCCAGCACTTTAGCTATCAGTGTTTTTTGTGTCATGTTAAAAGGCTCTCATGGAAATTCTAATCCATCCAGTACAATATCACATACAAATCGTGTATATCTATTATTTTCTGCCAAAGGGTATTTTGATTCTACTGAATGATGACGGTAATCTTTTAAACATTTAGCATCTTTCTGGATATATTTTGCAACAAAGTGTAGACGGCGATTATAGATAAGTGTAAAAATAGGACGTAAAGGAAATGGCAAAAAAAACCCCATTAAATTCTGTTGTATGATTTTGAGTATAATGGGGAAAGCTGAAAGCTGTAGCTATGTTTATGTTTTTCATACAGCAACAGGAAATGGCAGAAAGTCACATAGCCTCACTGGAGATTCAGAATAAAAGTGTCAAAATGGGGAGAAAGGAGCAGAGGAAATAAATTTGAAAGGCACAACACTCTAGATAACAATCATAGTAAAGTCAGACAACTGTGAACCCCAGTTTCAGGTGTTAGAATAGCTGAAAGCGACTATTGTTGTGCCTGCAATAAAGGCACTTCCATATATAGACTCTCGATGCTTAATGGTGATTATTAGGATGGTAGAGAAAGCGAAAGAGCAAAAAGTTATCAGTCCTTCAGCTACCTGCCCTTTAACAAGCCACCGATTCTTCAGTGTGTTGATAATCAGAATGGCATTGCAGGGACATATTCCAACACAACAGGGTAGTCACCATAAGAAGAAAAGTAATGAGAAACTAATTTGACTCAATAGTCCAAATCCCTTCCTGATGCTACATCAAACAACTGGTCTCTTCAAAACAACCTGCTACACTAGAAATGCATGTTCCCCCTGTCAAGTGAACGAGGTCTACCTGCAGAAAGAATTTTTAAAGGCTTATATCAAAAATAATGAAGTACAAACCTCTTACCAAAAGAGGACAGTTTGGTTTTACAAGAACATAATTTTAGATGACTTCCTCTTCCTGGATGAAGAGAAATAACCAATTTTTTGCTACCTTTCCGCAAGACCTGGACAGGCTGGAGAGCTGGGCCGAGGGGAACCTCATGGAATTCAACAAAAACAAGTGTAGGGTCCTGCTCCTGGGGAGGAACAACCCCAGGCACCAGTACAGGCTGGGGGCTGAACTACTGGAAAGCAGCTCTGTTGAGAAGGAGCTGGGAGTGCTGGTGGACAGCAGGCTGACCATGAGCCATCACTGTGCCCTTGTGGCCAAGAAGGCCAAAGGTGTCCTGGGCTGCATTAAAAGGAGTGTGGCCGGCAGATTGAGAGAGGTTATCCTTCCCCTCTACTCTGCAGTAGTGAGGCCACATTTGGTGTACTGGGCCCCCCAGTTCAAGAAATACAGGGAACTACTGGAGAGAGTCCAGTGGAGAGCTATGAAGATGATCAGGGTACTTTCATCCTCTGAGGAAAGGCTGAGAGACCTGGGTTTGTTTAGCCTGGAGAAGAGAAGACTGAGGGGGGATCTTATCAATGCTTATAAATACCTAAGGGTGGGTGTCAGGATGATGGGACTAGGCTCTTTTCATTAGTGCCCAACAACAGGACATGGGGCGATGGGCACAAGCTGGAACACAGGAAGTTCCACCTCAGTATGAGAAAAAACTTCTTCCCTGTGAGGGTGCCAGAGCAGTGGCACAGGCTGCCCAGGGAGGCTGTGGAGTCTCCTTCCCTGGAGACATGCAAAACCTGCCTGGACGCGTTCCTGTGCCCCCTGCTCTAGGTGTGCCTGCTCAAGCAGGGGGGTTGGACAAGATGATCTCCAGAGGCACCTTCCAACCCCTGCCATTCTGTGATTCTGTGATTTCAGTCTTGTACAAGATGAGGGATGGGGAGGGAGGCAAAACAGCTGATTGTTTTACAAATGGAGTAATGAAGGTAACGTGACTTCTCTAAACTCAGGCCAGAATCCTATTTAATCACACTAGGCCCTAACTAGGGACTAATTGCTCTAACTTGTATTTTTACGTGCTAAACTGAATGTAAAAGTCTAACCCTTACCTAACTGAAAATAATTGGAAAAGTGCAAATACCTGAGCAAGAGTAACTTAAGATAATAAATGTAAGATACAGTGCTTTGTTTTGGGATGGACAGAACACATGCTTACAGGAGAGCATATACCTTAGCATCAGGTGAAATAGAGACATTTTGAAGTGTTATATATTTACTGGAAGTTAACCCAAGTGCTGTAATGCTGTGTGAGAAACAATCAATCCAAGTACTGCCAGTTACTGCTAATGTTTCGCAATATATCAAAACTCTTCAGCTTTATTTACAAAACCTAAACAATGAGAACAAACCCCAGTGCAATCACAAAGCAGAACACTTATTACAGGATACTGAACATATGGAACAAGCCATAAAGGCAGTTCTAGATATTTCCCATGACAAGGATGGAAAGGGTTCTTTGATATTCTTTAGTATTATCCCGTATTTTTTTAGTATTGAAAACATACATATGTTCTTTATTCATTTGGTTATATATTTAAAGCATATCTCTACTTTCTTTCTACAAGGATACATATATATGTAACTTATAGATATGTAACATATAATTATATATATACACATATACACACATACATATACACATATATATACATGCTTTATGTGTGTCAATATATAGATGCGATATATTTATGTATATCCATTTTATTATATATTCATACACATCTTCATTTTGAATCCTCTGGTTTTTAACAGGTTTTTGCTTATTATTTCTTCTTATCCTTAATTCTTCCCTAATTTTAAAACTAGTTTAATCTAATCACTTGCGAATGGCAGTGGTTGGAGAACTTGAGAACCGAATAATTTTTCCTTGATGAGTGAGCTGCTCACAATGAATACAGAATGCAGACAAAAGCATTACATTAGATAAAATATATATGCAAACAGTGTATTTTTTTTAATGATGGATCAAAGCTTATTTCAAATCACTGACCTATATCAGGATATTGTTCTGAATAGAAATGATTTAATACGACATTCAGCCTAAGACTGAAAAATACTAGTGAGTCCATAATCACCATCATATAGAAAATCACTCATAAAAGAAACTGTGACCATAAATAATATGAACACATAAAAAATCTTGCCATTCTCTGTATTTGTACACATGAAAGATTCTAATGGATTTATTATAAAAATTATTCGGCATACAGTGTACACATCATGTGGGGAAATTTATTTGAGCTATTTACAGAAATCAGAGATTGATTTAGGCCATTGTGATTTTCCAAGGAAAATGTCTTCATTAAAAAAAAATAATACATATATGAATAGTAGATTGCAAAACTGAATAATTCAGCCAAGTATTAATATCTGGAGACAAATTCAGAGCTCTCTAGATGTTCTATATTATCAGCTGGCTGCTGACTATTAGTGCACTCCATTCACAAAGCAGCTTTGTTTTTAAACTTAAAGAATTTGTTACACTTATGGGTATTAAATTTTGCTTTTTATAAAAAGACTTCTTATTAATACAATCTATCATGAAAAAGACCCTTTATAATACAATATACTTTAAAGAAAAAAAAATTATTTTTCAATAATTTTCCAGACAGTTGTAAAGAGATGTACAAACAGGACAAATAGATGTGTGAGATATTTTGCTTCTGTCCTGCATTTTTCTTGTAAAGTTCTAAACACAAAAGATTTGAATGACAGTAAGCAAATTTTCACCTAAAACATTCTCCAAAAATCTGAAAATTATATAGAGGAATAAACTTCTTGAAAGTATTCATGTTCAGTCTTTTAACTTGTATCTTCAGTTTTTGCATATTATTACAAAAAAACCCCAAACAAACAATGGTGACTATGCAAGCGTGATAAAGAAGGAAAAATCTTACTCCTGTCTTGACTGGAGAGCAGGTGCGCGATAAGAGGCAAAACCAGACCCCGCCCAGCCCTTTGTCACACGTGGGCACGTTGAGGGATTTTAGTTGGAGTTGACAAGTCACCACTTACTTTGTGTGTCTCATTTCAAGACCTCTCTGTTGGGGCAGACAAGCTTTGAAACACAAAGCTTTTCTTTCAAGGTGTGGTAGTCCTGGCTTCAAACAGCTACCCCTGTCAAATGTTAAGCTTGCCTCCCCTTGTCTGGTAGCTGTAACATTATGATGAGACCCTAAAAGAAACGTTTCATCTTTCTGTATTTATTTAAAAGTAAGACTGATTTTAATTTTAATGCAATTTTCAGAAGCTAGCTTACTAGTAAGAGCAGATTTATCTCATTGTTCTTCGAAAAGTTATTCTTAATGATTTGTTTTGGATCCTTGTTCATTAAGGACTGCCAAGTATAAGTTATAATTGACAGACTGGTTACTCAGAACCATTTGCAATCCAAGACTTAACTGTGATCTGCTTAGTTGAACTATTCATCATCCATGGTTTGTGACTGGTCATTTAAGCTGCAGGGATTTGATCTCCTTTCAGAATGAAATCTTCGAGAAAGGAGAATAATGAAAAGGGAATAACAAAAAAATCAAACATTCATGTTTACATGGGAATATTCTGGTTTAAGATCATTTGCTTATACAGGCAAGAGGAAGATCACTGCCGCCAAAGGTCACAGGAAGCTTAGTTAATATGCTGGACAAATATCAACATATTTTTTCCCCATTCTCATACTTTCCTCTAGACCCTGTCAGAAAGAGGAGACTAGCCTAAGTGGATTTGTGCTTTCACATGACAGATGTTTTAATGTTACGTTTGTACCACCACTCGTTCCCGAATCTTTGCGTGAACAAATGCCTATGAAATATCATTAAGTATTCCTGGATAGCAAGTAACAAGTGAACACATTAAAACTGAGCAATAGTTGAAAACTGAGTAATTAACAGCATTCAGCAAAAATTCTCTATGATTTTAAACAGTTTTATGTCCTCCTTTGAATTCAAATAATTGAGTACAAATTAAATAATGCTCTAATGTTCACACGCTAATGCGAGAGGAGCGCTAGCCATGGAAGAAGTGGAAATTATACTGATTTTCAATTGTTAAAGATGTTCATTTAATAAACTAGAAAACAGAATTTTCATAGTGCGAGGAGTTTTATCATTTGTTAGACAAAATGTTTGTTATTATTCTCTGGGTGGTATTTCTGTAGCTTTTGTTTTGATATTAAAGTTATTAAACTTGCCTCTTCTATTCTCATTACCAGAGTATTTTATGGGTAAATCCACTTAAGGAACCTATTGTGCTTTCTGATCAAAGTGGAAAACGAAGCCAGGTTATAATAAGCAATTTAATTTTTAATGAGCTGATTGAGGCCCAAGGTCATAACAGAGGGCACAAAAACAAAAAAAATACAAACAACAACAAAACTTTCTAGCACAGAACACTAATGATAGCACCCTACGCATGACCTGGGCAAAATAATATTTGGCAGAGTGCATTTAAAAGCTATCCCAGTTGTATTTTTTATTTTCTTTCAGAACTCTGACTAAGTCTAAGTAAGGTGTAGCATATTAAATAATACAGAAGCACATAAAAATGCATGAGACTTATTTTCTGAGAAGAACTTAGCTGCTGGGATGTTTATTGAATTTAAATTTCCCAAGCTCAAGTTTAAATGCTACAGCTACAAGCTGAGTGTTTAACCCTCTAATATCTCTTATAAGAACTGAGAAGGTAGTTAACTACTATCCTGGAGTGTAATTCTGCCAGAATCCTGCAAGTAACTTCCACTGAAGTCCTTGGGATTTGGCCTTTCAGTCTTCAGAAATAATAAATCATATGTAAGTAGCATCTTTAACATGGTGTCCTTGCTTTCTTTGCAGTTTGTAAATTAAATCATCAAACTTTATTATTTTTGAATGCAGCCTTGTTTAACATCTTATTTAGCATACTCTTCGATTTTTCCTGGTGGACTTTCTTACAGCTTTCTCCAGCAGTGGAAATATTTATGTCACTAATCCCTCTAGGAAGCACTTTATGTCCAAGACACACATCATTTTACCCTGACAAAACTGCTATATGTATTGCAAAGTAATACCCTTATGAAACACACTCTGTCTCATTAAGGGTATATAAAATGTAAAATTAAATTAGATATACCTTTACATCTAGCAGAATATAAGCAATAGAGGAGATGCTAATGAGTTCTTCAGGTTCTACAGGTAGTCCATGGATCAAGTCCAGCCCACAGGATGCTTTCATCTGCTCTACTAGCTTTTCTCTTGGGAACAGATGCAACTGTTGAACAGCTAATTGCTGCTGGCACAGCCAAACACTTCATCATGATACTGTCACTGCCTCTACTCTCCCAATGAGAGGGGAGAGGAAAGAAGCAAAGAGGACAGACATATCTTTTGTGTTCTGCCAACCACTTTTGGTTGGCAGAAGACAAAACTGCCTCCAATCAAAGAGAAGGAGCAGTGGTACCCCTGCAGAGCTCCAGAAAAACTCATCTTCCTAAGTGACAGTAGCATGAAACACAGAAGGCACGTGCCTGTGCTTGTATCGCCCGGCAGAGCCTTGAGCTGCGATTTTACGACAGTCAGTCTGAAGGCAAAAACTGAAGCCCAGCTCCCCTGGTTGCTGCGGTGACAGTGACCCACTTAGAAAGTTTACACGCTTCCTCAGACTATTTTTCTTAATAAAATGTATTCTAATCCCTCCCTTTCTTCCCATTACTAACAACACATGCCGTCTCAGTTCAACCAAGAGTTGGAAAATACAACAAGTATAAGAGCTGGCTATCTGGCAAAGCATTATTAGAAAAGTGTTTAATGTATTTCATCTGTCTTCAGGTTAGGATTGGAGGAGGGCAGGGGGAAAACTATGTGATGAAGTGGCTTTCTGTGGATCACACCACAGCTTGAGAACCACTGACTTGTGTGATCGCATATCAGTCGTTTAAACACTAATATGAAAAGCATTAAAATGAATATCATGTTATGTCCCATTTGTGTATTATGTCACCCACTTCAGATGTGTTGCAGAAGTGTAATCCCACTTGTTAGCTGTACAGGAGCTGGACATGGCCCTTATCTCTCCTGATAACAAGTGTATACTCTGAATTTTATCAAAGGATGTTGGTTGCTATTTCTTTGGATGTTTTTTTTTTTTTTCCCCAGTTTCCTTTAGAAAACTTATAGGTCGGTGCCCCTGAGATTTTTCCTACATAATTTCTCATTTCCACTAAAAGAGAAGAGGGAGAAAAGGTGAAGGGGGAGGGCAAGGAGAAGAAGGAGGGGGAGGGGGAAGAAAGAAAGAGGAAGGAAAAAAGAGAGAGGGAAGAAGGGAGGGAGATTGATTCTCAGTGAGGATGTTTGGTTTGTGGAAAGAATCTAAAAGAATGAGGACAGTGGAGTGGAAATGATAGAAAATAAAATGTGTAGGTAAGAGAGGACTGGGGACTCAAGCGTGTCTGGAGATAATACCATTTTAACCTATGCCTTTAATTTGTTGTTTCAATAGAAAGGATATTGTACAAAGAGGTGTTAAGATATGATTTAAATATGATGCGCATAGGCAGATTATCCATTACTTGCACAGTGTAAGCTTCTTTACTGCATTTTATCTATATATTATTGTCATAGTATGTTACTATGCTACATCTGGCAGGGGCATCATCAGTAACACACCAGCAATCCAGTAACTGGATTTCCTGGAAGACTGCTTCAATTTCCTTCTTCTGAAGGTGCACAGAGATGGACACATTGCTTCACACCTTTCTGGGGAAAATAATACAGATCAGACAACTCTGATATAACACATAAATAATTTGGTATGGCCAAACTGTTAGAAAAGCTTTACAACAGCTTTACAATTGCTGTTGTAAAATCTTTAAAAGAACTTTAAGAAAATCAGCATTAATCACTTAGTTTTGAATTCATTAATATATTTCATTCAACATATAAGGATGATATGTATTTTTACTTACTTTTAAGTTGTGCTAGATACACTCTGATTTGTTTGTTTGTTTCAGCCTGATTCAAACTAAAATTTTGCTTTATTTTGGCAGCCTTCAAAAGAAGAACCCTCTTTCCCGGTTTGTTCAAATAGTTAATATAATTGAGGTTAAAAAACCCAAACTTTTTCCTCAGTCTAAAAATTTAAAAAAGCAGTACACTGTTTGCAGTTATTTTCCCCTCTACTTCAATTCCTCTAACATATCCTGAACTCTTGTCAATTTTCAGGAACTATGCCTCTGTCTTCAAGCATTGTCGTGAATTTTGGATTGTCAGCTGAAAACACAAACAGAAAACAAGCAGTTGCAGGTAATAAGATTTGATAGGAGCACAGATTACATATAGGACAGATGCCCAAGACAGTATTTGACATGACGGAAGTGGGTGTCCATTATCCTAGAATGTAGTCACAAAAATGGCATAAACACAGTTTAAATTAACATAAAAACAACATCAGTCCTGAAAGAACTCTGGAATGGCATTGACTCTAGAGAAATCAATACCATTTACTGGGGAAAAGAAGCTCAAAACTCAACCTGTATTTGTCATTATCAGCCTACTCAATGCAGTCTCTGTACCAGTATGACATACTTCTTGCACGGGCAAGAGAATGACAGTGCGCACACCTCTCCACCTATTATAGCACGTAAACTCAATAACCGCAGTACAAGACTTTGACAAGAGAAGGGTAGAGAAAAAAATCTTTAATCACAGTCGTGGGAGTGACAGAAATTTGTCATAGCCTGAAATTTGTAGTCTCCTGTGTTCAAAATGCAAAGATGATTTCTTTAATTTTTCAGTCCAGAATGTTCATTCTTTTCCAAAGCCTTGACATGGAACCCGTACACTCAGTGATATACTGCCTTTGTACAATACAGGTATGGAAAAGACCTGAAGGCAATTTATATTTTAAAAAGCAACACGAACACCACGTGGTCTTTTCACATTATCTGAAAGCAGGAGTCAATTTCACAGCGATTCAAAGATACCAACAGTATCTATTACAAATAATCACGATGCAAACTGTGATAATTACTGTGGCATTTCTCTTCTCTGATGCTAGGAAATCCTAGCATACCTAAAGCGAGCAACTCAATTTCTGTTTCGTGTAATCTGTCTTCCCAAAACTTCAGTGGGGAGTTATTAAGAACGTAACACTACACATGACCTTTTACAAATAGCATCAAGTCAAATTACAGTCTTTGCTTGCTGACCATTGACCTAAGTAAATATTTTGACAATGTAAATTATAAGGGACTCCTGGAGTTTTGCAGACCTGTGAATGCCCTGCAAATTTTATTTCTGACATATTTAAGTCTTCCGTAATAAGATGATGGTTAAGAGAGGTAGAAAATGGCAAGATCTCTTTAATATCATAAATGGTTTCCATACTCCTTCCCATCTTGCCTCTGTTGCGCAGATGGAACCACTTTGTGCCATTGGCAAAGCTATATTTATTCAGTTTCTTACTGATGCAAGTTCAGTCTGCAGACACGTGTGGCTGATTTCTTCATTAGTGAGCTGTTTTTTGCTGATGACTGTGAGTTGGTAGCTCACTCAGTCAATAACATTCAATTTACTATTGATGACTTTCCTTGTGCATACTATCCCTTTACTTTTCCTGTGAACTTAAAAGACAATGGAAGCACCAGACCAACCAACTTGTGCACTCACGTTATTAAACAGCAAAATTTTCTCAAGCACATAGAATACTTTTCTGGTTAGCCTTCATACAGGTACAGGCACGTTGTGAAACTGCTTCCACGTTGCCAATTTTAACTCTTAATTTGAAATCCCAGCATACTGACCACGTAGCCATGAGAAGGTCAGACCCCAAACATGCACTGGGCACTTGTTCTCAGAACACTCTGGCATGTTCTTGAGACATAGACAATTTATTCTCTCTACATGGGAAACTCAGTTGCATAGGCAGTGCCTCTAGTATATCTGGAAAATTGAATGACTACATGCTTCTAACAGCAGTATCCTTAAATAACAACAAATATTGAAACTGATGCTGTGATCCCAAAAACTTGGCTGTGGTAAGGATTACACAATATGGCCCAACTCTCAGATAGTTATGATTACCTGTTGGTGCCTTATTCCAAGATGGTCAATGCAAACTGCAATATCCTTTGAAACAGAGTGAGAGTACACTATGCAAATTTGAGCATGAGAAGGCAGTTAACAGAGAAGCAGATTCAGTATATTCCAGCTAACTCTAATTGGCCTATGATGCCTTTCTAAAGTTTCATACTGATATTTCGTACCACAATGCCATAGCCTTCCCTTTTTCTCAAATGGAATTGAATAATTTTTTCTGCACTCACTGGCGAGACCAGAGCAACAGAAGATATTGCTGGCCTTTCAGCCAGCCTGGAGTAAAGTCCAGTAGTTCTTCTAAAGGAAAAGAGCTGTACAGAAACCTGGACTGTGTCCTACTCCTGCAAGGACTCTCTTCTGCTACGATGTCTTTCCTATGACATCAATATGACTTACTGACCGGGTGGTAGGGGTTTTTTTTGGAACTGCTGGGAGAGCCCAAGGGCTCCTAGTGACCATCAGCCAGCTGCCCAATCATATGTGAAAGAAGCTCCAAGCCATACAGAAATGCAACACAACATTCAGTAATTTTCTTGCAGCTTTTCTCTCTCCACCGATCAACCCCTAAGTAATAAACCTTTCTACTAAGGACAACAGAGCTAATGAGCTTTGCTACACCATATGTCCATCAGCGAGGCCATAACTACCTCCCCTGTCTCCTGATATTAGTGGCTACAAAGCAAGAAGGAACATTATAATCTTTTAAAAGATTAAATATTTCATTTCCCCTGGATTAAGTCAGCTAAAATCCACACACATTCTTCTAAATGAATAAAGTAATTGTTTTGTAAGACCAGACCACTGACACGTCACGAGAAAGAATTTTTATCCAAGTTTATTTCCTAACTCTTTTCCGAGTGATGCAATAATATCCATGTCTAATGGCTCTCCTTTTTAAAATTTTAAATAAGTTCCCTTTTATTGTATCAGTTGTCACACCAACTTAGCGACTGACTGAAACCCTAAATTTTTCTTGCAAGGAACCGAAGTTTGTGTGGCAGTACTTTTAACTATAATTTGACCCACTGTTTCCAGTGGAGTTAAGCCACTCAGGAAAGCAATATTCCTTTATATGAGAAATTTCAGGTGCCTGAAAATTCCTGAACACAAAGACATAGATATGTTGAAATTCTGAACATTACTCTTGCTACATTTAGCCCTGTGTCTCATCAATGCCTATTTGTTCAGACTTCCAGATCCAGTACTTGCTGGATACTTTTTAAGAGTCATTGTGATGCCTTTGAGTACTGTTCTACAGCGCTTGACAATTTGCATAACACAACATAAAAGTAAATACAATAGGTGACAGAATTTGTATCTTTTACAGCTTTCAAAAGTTAGAGAGACTATGGCTTTCATTTCACAGTCAATAGAACCTGGTGAAGAGCATGTAAGGAGCAGGGCTGCACTCACTGCAGAACAGAAACATTATTCATGCAAAAACATGCAGGAAATCAGTAGAAAATCCAGAAACAGAATACTTAGTTCCCAGTTTAATGTAAGTGTTAAACACATTTTTACAATACTTTTATTCACAGATAACTCTTGCATCCTTTAGCTTTTATAGACTCCTGTTGACCAGCTAAATGAGCGGATTACAAAAACATGTCAACTTATGAAAAAAAATATTTAATTTCCTCCTATAAAGCAATTTACTTCTAAAATTACACAATGAAGAGAAATAAATTAAGTTGCAATTTATGATAATATTTTTTTAAGGAAAGGCATTTTGCACTTTATTAGCTCTATTCTGTTAAAGACTTGGGAACAATTTTTGTCTGATCAGATTTATGACAGATCTTACTGAAAACTACAAATTTGAGTGTGTATTGGTTGTGCCATTATTCATAAAAATAGGATGTTGTTTAAAAGTGTTAATACATATTTGTATATTTCCTGTTTTGAAAAGTAGATACCATTCTGACTTCAAATTTATGGAGAAAATGCTTTCTGAATCTGAAACTACACTTTGGGAAAAATTAATTTCATGAGTTGAAAGTGGTGTGTGTTAAGTGTAAATGACCTTCAGAGGAAGTATTTTTTTCTGTACTACAGAGCATCACACAGACAATAAAAGATTGTAAAATATTTACCAAGAAGGAAAAGAAGATATCTAAGGAGATGTTTTAGACAAACCTTTGGAAGCAGCTTTCATTTTCCAATTCTACTGTAATCAAATTATTCCACCATCTTTTCAGAAGCACCCTAATGTCTTCTCTACTCTTTCTGAATACATTCCCACTTGGAAACAAGACAAAAAGCAAAGGAGAGGGAATTCCTTACTATGATACCATTTCATAAACAGAAACTACAATCAACATGAGACTTCATAATTCTTCCCTTTGAACCCAGACACGCAGTTGGGGAAACTACTAGATTCAAACAGATTTTCTTTTATATATCTTTTATATCTTTTCTTCAGAATTTTGATCTCTGGCAATATTTTTTAGGTTGGGAAAAATGTTTTTTTTTGCTAAAACACTCACTTTTTTCTTATTATTCTTGCAGTCAAGAGGCAGTACTTCACTGAAGGAAAAACCAGATGAAAAAAGAAAATAAGAAATCAGGGAAGACCCCATTCCATCCCAAAGGTTAAGTCTTCTTGTCCCCTTTACCTTTATTGAAGGCAGTTTCATTACATTGGAACATGCAATACACATTTCTTTCTGGAGGACTCCCAGCCACAGACAGGTTCTCTGAATATTTTTGAAATTTCGTTTACATTAACAGCCATCTGTAGATTTCTATGAAGCTCTCTTTTTATATGGAAAGAAGGGAGGTGTGGGTAAAGAAAACTCAGGTCCAATAGGTAGTGTTTGGGAATGTTCTACTGCTGCCTAGGGATGTTCCGAGAAAAAAATCCTCTGATTCTGTGATGTTTTCCAGTAAGGAAGGAAGGGAATTAAATTGCCCATGCCAGGGAGTTTTGAAACAGAGACCTGATACTTAGAGGCAACCCCCTTCCCCCCTCCCCTTCCCTTGAAAAAGAAAGCATTAAAAAAAAGAATCCTATTAAAACAGGAAAACAATCTAATACAAGTCTTTCTTATAATCTGCAAAGTGATAACATCAGAAAGCAGGCAAGCAATTAAAGAAACATGATCCTTCAAACTGTGAAGCAGAGATCTAAACCAAGGAGAGGGTCTACCAACATTTGCCTCAAAAGACATCTGCTTCTCAAATACATACATATATGATAAGTACTGAATCTTGATAATCTTTCAAATCTAAGCATGGTTGACTCTTTCTTCTTTAAAAGTTACTGTATAACCTCTTTAATACTCTTCCTCACTTTCTTTAGGTGCCCCAAAATTTGAACCATGAAAGTGTCTTATTTTCATTTTTTCTGCTTTAAACTGTTCAAAAGAATCTTTTATTCTGAGTCATTAAAAAAAACCCCAATGGCTCACTGAATACAGTATTGAGAAGGTAAGACATAAGTTAAATCTTAATAAAGAATTATAAACCTCTTCCTAATGAACTCACATGCAGATCTGTAGCTCCACCTAGAGGAGGAGCTCCACCTAGGAGGAGGAGTAAAAAGAGGAAGAGGAAGATTAAGGTGTCTTAACACCTGTTAAGTACTGGTTTTAACTCAACATTTTTTTCTTCTTAATATGTGTAGTGTTCCCTGTACTGTGAAAGAAGGAAATACTCTGACAAACACCAATTCCAGTGGGAAAAAAAATAAATCTTTTCCAGAAATCTTAAGTATGGTTTCTAAATACTTAAATGTTCTTAATAATAAGACCCTTGGATACATTTTGAAAAATAAGTGCTGCAAAATTGAGTCTAAAATCTTATTTAAAAGAAAATTAAAAAGGTTTTAGTCAATAGCACTTTATCTATTGATTTTGATTTTTATATGACTTTGCCCTTTAGCCACTTTTAAAATGGAAAATGTGATATGTAAAATATATACACTTGTTTTGACATAAAGATAAATTATCTAATTTCTGTAATCTATCTCAGCCTTGGACAAATGTAGGAAAATTCCTGGGAGGCAGATACCAGGTCTTTGAAGCAACACGCAACATTTTGAAAGTCAGAACACAAATAACCTTGATATAAGAAACAATAATAGTCTCTGCCAATTTATTAAATTGCATCTCTTTTCTACTCACATAACTTCATTGGTCTGGGTTAAGCTTGAAGTGGCTCTTTCCTCAAATTCTCATTTCTTCAGCACACTCAGCTAGTGACAGCTTTGTCTCTTCTTTACAAGAAACACAGAGCTGGGTATCAATATATAGATTTAATATGAAGCTCTTACTTTCAGTATCTTGGAGATGTCTAAAATGTACTTTGAATTGGAAAATAGACAGGCTCAATCAACATGTGGCAGGTTTCGAAAGGACTCACACTTCCTTATTACCATCCTTAAAAAACAAGATGAAGAGTAAAGGATAAAAAAGCACATGAAATATGCTGAAAAGCAGTTCGTTGAAGGATCAGTGTGTAGGACAACGACCAACAACTAGTGAATGCAGTAGGCTGAAAATGCATATACATGTAATGATTTGAAAAAGAAAAATCGAGTGAGCAAGACTGTTTCATTATACCCTGCATGATCATCTGCAAGAGTACATTTTAAAAAATATTTGGGTTTTAATACATTTAAAAACTGGCTTAACAATATGCCACACAGTACACAGCACGGCAATAGTCCCATTGTCTCAGAGTACATCTAAGCTTTTCAATTTTAATTTTTTGTTCCTTTTGCTCATGACAGAGACTTCAACACAGTGGAAAGGTGGCAAGGACAGAAGGGGATAAAAGCAATTAACTCGCTGAAATAAAATAATCAACATACTACCAAACGGCAAGGGGTTTCTTATGTAGCTACAGCATTACCAGTACCCAGGTGAGGAACTTCTAAGCTATCTGTTGCCACACTGCCAAACTACTGATTGTATTAAAGATGTGTCCCAGATGCTTCATGCTCCACTGACACAAAGCAGTCATATGGAACAGTCAGCAACAGGGACAGACACATGAAATGAGATCTCTCAGGGTTTATATATAAATTCCTGACCTGATAATAGTACTAGGTGTAGAACAACCACAGTCATTGTAATTACTCCTAAATCCGAACCAGCTCTTTTATTTCCATTACTACCACGATTTCTTTATAAACTTTCTCATTTCACTGTATATAGGTATTACCACAGAGCCTGCTTTTGTAGAACAAAGTAAATCAACCAGAGTACCAGCATACTGAAATCTCTGACTAGTTGATTTCAATAGCCTGTATGAACATTAATAGGGGAAAAGCTTAACAACGTCGTGGATGACATACACACGACACTCCTGCAATTTAAATGTAACATATTTGTCTGGTGGATTTTGTAGTGACACTGGGAAACCCGACCCGACGTATTTATTTGCATGTTAAAACATGTTTATCCTATATGGCTGTTTCCAATAGGAATACTATGGCATTGGGTCCAGCCAAAAGTTTGGGTACATTTTTGTCGTGGTTCAGCCTCAGCTGGCAACTGAACACCACGCAGCCGCTCGCTCACTCCCCCCTCCCCCCGTGGGATGGGGAAGAGAATCGGACGAGCAAAAGAACTTGTGGGTTGAGACAAGCACAGTCTAATGATTACAATATAATAATAATAATAATAATGGTAATGATTATGATAATAATGACAAAATGTTAATATAATAAAATGGAAAAGGAAGGGAAAGGAAAAAGAAAGGAAAAAAATCACGGAAACACGAACGATACAACCGCTCACCACCCGCCGACCGTCACTGCCCGTCCCCAAGCCGTGATTGCCCCCTCCCTCCCCCGGCCAGCCCCTCCCAGGTAACACACTGGGCATGACATTACATGATATGGAATATCCCTTTGGCCAGTTTGAATCAGCTCCCTCAGCTGTGCCCCCTCCCCTCCCGGCTTCTTGTGCACCCGGCAGAGCACGGGAAGCTAGACATGTCCTTGACTAGTACAAGCGCTGCCCAGCAACAGCCCAAAACATCTGTGTGTTATCTCAACATTTTTTTTCCCATGCTAAGTTCAAAGCACAGCACTGTACCAGCTAGAGTGAAGAAAATTAACTCTATCCCAGCTAAAACCATGACAATTTTAGATTAATTTGCTGCTTTGATTTCAGTTGAAATTCTTTGCAAGAAGACAAAATAAAAACATAATCAGAAATATAAATATACATACATATTTCTCTACACATAAAAACATAAACGTATATTTTAGAAGACCATATATCATTCTCATTCATAGAAAGATCTTGCTACACAAGTACAATCACTCCTGCAGAAAAATGCTAATATGTACCTAGAAAATGTAATTTGTATAAACACCTATAAATTGCAAAATGCAGTTCAATTAATTTATGCACAACTAATATCCATAAATACTGTCATATCTTGCACTTTTCTGTGACTATTTTAAGCAATTCATTAATTCTATTTCCTATATTATATGTGTTAAGTTCCTTGATTCTAGAGAATATCACAGAATAACAGAATCTGAGGCTGGAAGGGACCTCAGGGATCATCTAGTCCAACCTCTCTAGGAAGAGCACAGTCTAGACAAGATGGCCCAGCACCCTGTCCAGACGAATCTTAAAGGTGTCCAATGTGGCCGAGTCAACCCCTTCCCTGGGGAGATTATTCCAATGGGTGACTGTTCTCAATGTGAAAAATTTTCCTCTGGTGTCCAATCGGGATCTCCCCAAGAGCAACTTGTGCCCATTCCCCCTTGTCCTCTCCACGTGACTCCGTGTGAAAAGGGAGTCTCCATCTTCTTTGTAGCTACCCCTTAAGTACTGGTACATGGTGATGAGATCCCCTCTGAGCCTCCTTTTCTCAAGGCTGAACAAACCCAGCTCTCTCAGCCTATCCTTGTATGGCAGGCTTCCCAGGCCTTTGATCGTCTTGGTGGCCCTTCTCTGGACCCCTTCCAGCCTGTCCACATCCTTTTTGTATAGCGGGGACCAGAACTGGACACAGTGCTCCAGGTGTGGCCTGACAAGTGCAGGTCCTATAGATTTCTTAAGGTCCACAAGGAATAATCCTTAAGTATGGACTATATTATGTTGACATTTTCTAGAACTAACATGATCGTTAGCAGAATTTCCACTTTCCTCTGAACTTCAGTAAAATGTTCTTTAATCCCTATTTTCTCGTACATTGAGCACTGTCCTACAGATGGAGAACAGCTCAATGGAAAAGACATATGTGCACAGGAATATAAAGAGACTGATGGAAGGGAGATGAAACAGAAATTATGTCTATCCCACAAATGAGGAAAAGTCATTATATTACTTACAGGTGTTTTTCCGCACAAATAGGAGAGAACTTAAATTCAATATACTGTTGAAATAGCAAATATCTCACTAGGTTTCTTATGTAACTGGCAAACATTTTTCATTTTTGTTTTTTTTGAAGTCTTCCAAAAAACCTTTGAAATGTCAGTCCATATGATCTATGGACAATTGTGGAAGGATTAGATTTGCACACAAGCTCTTAAAGTACCCTATGAATTTTAGTATAATGATACTGTATGGATAATATTACCTTCTTAATGCAAATAAAGATGAATTTACCACACTTCTACTCTTCTCCCTATAGAAAAATCCCAAAGTGAAGTTGACTTAACAAAGTCAGTGGAATTTGAAACAAAACTTCCTCTGATGTCTCCTGTAAAATCACAGATGCTTCTGTGTCCCCTTAATCTAAATTAAGTTTATAAAATTATTGAATTTTTGATAAGAATACCTTAGAACTACAAATCATATTATAGAATCATAGAATGGTTTGGATTGTAAGGGACCTTAAAGATCATGTGGCTCCAACCCCCTTGCCATGGGCTGGGACACTTTCCACTAGAACAGGTTGCTCAATACCCCATCCATCCTGGCCTTGAATGTTTCCAGGGTTAGGGCATCCACAGCTTCTCTGGGCAGCCTGTTCCAGTGCCTCACGACCCTCACTATGAAGAATTTCTTCCTCATATCTAACCTAAACCTCCCCTCTTTCAGTTTAAAGCCATTAGCCCTTGGCCTGTCACTACATGCCCTTGTAAAAAGTCCCCCCTCAGCTGCCTTGTAGGCCCCCTTCAGGTACCGGAAGGCTGCTATAAGGTCTCCCCAGAGCCTTCTTTCCTGAATGCAGAACCACCCCAACTCTCTCAGCCTGTCTTCATAGGAGAGGTGCTCTAGCCCTCTGATCATCCTGGTGGCCTTCCTCTGGACTCGCTCTAAGAGGTCCATGTCCTTCTTATGTTGGGGAACCCAGAGCTGAATGCAGTACTCCAGGTGGGGTCTCACGAGAGTGGAGTAGATGGGGAGAATCACCTCCCTTGACCTGCTGCTCATGCTTGTTTTAGTTCAGCCCAGGATGCAGTTGACTTTGTGGGCTGCAAGCGCACATTGCTGGCTCATGTTGAGCTTCTCCTCAACCAACACCCCCAAGTCCTTCTCCTCAGGGCTGCTCTCAATCCATTCTCCGCCCAGCCTGTATTTGTGCTTGGGATTGCCCTGACCCATGTGCAGGACCTTGTACTTAGCCTTGCTGAACTTTGTGAGGTTCACAAGGGCCCAACTCAAGCCTGTCAAGGTCCCTCTGGATGGCACCCCTTCCCTCCAGCGTGTCGACTGCACCACAGAGCTTGGTGTCGTTGGCAAGCTTGCTGAGGGGGCCCTCAGTCCCACTGCCCATGTTGCTGACAAAGATGTTAAACAGCGCCGGTCGCAATACCGACCCCTGACGAATGCCACTTGTCACTTGGTCTTCATTTGGACATCGAGCCATTGACCACAACTATCTGAGTGTGAACATCCAGCCAACTCCTTATCCACCAAGTGGCCCTTCTGTCAAATCTGTATCTGTCCAATTTTAGACAAGGATGTTGTGCGGGACAATGTCAAAAGTAAACAATGAATAAATATAATGATCCACATGCTATAAGGCATAAATATACTATTTTCCTCTTTCAGTTACAGATACGATCTTTCTTTTGTATTATTCAATCCTTCTTCCCTAGAAAGGAGCATTATTTGTGGCAGGTTAAAAATAGAAGATGTAAATTAGGAGGACTCCAAAGCAGACCATGAAAAGTAAGTAACCAATGATGTAAACAGTTCTTGAAAGTGTAAATAAAGGATGAAGGAAAGTTAAGAAAGAACTGGTGGTATGACTGGATTTTAAAAGATGACAACATTATAAAAAGCAGGTAAATGCTTTATTTTGTCACTTTTCTCCAGAAGATGGAATAAGTCATGTACAAAGTTTCTGAGCATTAGTAGTAAGAAGATACTGGAACAAACAGATACATTGAAAAGCTGTACTTCATTAGGCCTAGGCAGAGTTATTCATGAGTTCTGCTGGAGCCTCGGAGTCATCTGGCTGAACTGTGAGCTCTAATGCAGTAGTTAACAGAAAATGAAAAGGGCTGCAGGGTAGCATATCTACTTATCCTATGCTAGCTATGACTAGAAAATCATGGATATCAGCAGTCAGAAATGATTGCTTTAAAAGGGTATGATATAGGAAAATGTTAAAAACCAGTTATGAATTTCTGCCTAATTTGTAGAGTGCTAGTGCAACAGGAATATCTTCTAATAAGGAGAGCTAAAGTATATACTTTCGTAATATATACTATAAAAATATAAAATTATATAAAATATAATTATAATTTTTTCTTTTAAAAAGTTCTTGACAGTAAAACCTGGGACTGCTGATGGGACATGAGGAACCGTTTTATCATGGATTAAGCCTTGGTTCATTAGAAAGAGACAGAGAAGAGTGAAATTAAATCATCAGTTTTCATTATCTCCAGTGGTTAGCATCTTAATTACTATGCTATTTACTATATTTTTATTCCTGTAAAGGGTCAAGCAGATACTGAAATTTGCAGAGGACAGAACTATATGAGATGTAATGTCAAGACGGTAGGTGAGTGGAGAAAACAAATGAAATTCAATGTTAAAGGATGAATTAATATATATTAGGAGCAGTATTTTAAGTAACCCACAAACAATGGATGGTTTTAATGGTTATAATTATCTGTAGTGACTCAGCTAAAAAAAACAGTGCTACATTTCTCGCTAGTAGCATGTAAAGCTTTGCAAAATCCTGATCCTGAAGCATTCAGAGAAACCCTCAAACAATGAAAGAACAAATATCTCTAGAGAAGTAATGCAATATATATATACACACACTTCAAAAACCCAACAACTTACAATGTTCTTCGATGTCATTCCTCCCCCAGCATGTGAACTTCAATACTGATTATCCCATCTTGAGAAAGAGAGAGCACAAACAGAAGGGGATTAGAACTGAAGGTTGCATATTGAAACATTTTTCTTTAAGGAGACACGATAAAGATTCTTAGCAAGAAGGCATACAATGAAGCCATACAGAACGACACATATCACACAGGCAGAGCAGCATTTCCAAATATACTTCTGTCACTTTAACCTTTTAAGTTTCATTTTCAAGTGTCTAAGGAATTTTAAATGCAAGATTTAAGACTGTTAATTTTCTTTAGGTCCTCTGGCAAATTATACACAAGGAAATCAGGTGTTCTTTTCTGGAAAGAACATAGAAAAGTTCATTGACATTGAAAGGCAACAAAATGAAAATACACAGAGACTTTTATATAAATGTATCTACATTTACATACATATGTGTCTAAGCAAAATCCATAACTGACTTATGTAGTTCAGTGCATTAAAAGTTCATGGTAGAAGAGCAGGAATATACATAAAAGAAGAGGATAAAACCAGTAAGATGTAACTATGGATAATGAAATTTGTCACAGTTACCTTAAGAAAGAAAAAATATTGTGTGTCAACCTTGTAATCTATTCAGTGGTGAGCTCGCACAAGCAAGCTGAATCCTCTGGCAAGTAATACGGGCAGAAACTGAGCAGATAACAAAATTGTGTCTATTCAGGGAAGGAGAAAAGGCACCTTCCTTCTTCCTGAACAACCTTCTTCTCCCTCAGAGGTCACTACCAGAAATTCCTCCTCTCAACTAACACACTGTTTTACCTGGAATACATTGGTCGAGAAAGGTGTTATTTTTGGTAGCAAGACCTCAGGTTGCTAAGTCTCATGGAAAATATAACTGGAAAATTAACGTTTAAGGCTTGGAAATTGATGGATTATGTTGGATTAGAAAAGGAAATAAAAAAATCCAGAGCACTGCAGGTTAACCGTGGGGGCTGCATGTCAGAGCTTACTTTGCTCAGTCAAGAAGACTGTCTAGGTGGAAACTCATTTTTTGCTGGTTATCTCAGGCTGGTTAGGACAGATACACTGCTCGCTTGGGTGGTAGGAAGAACAGAAATTTAGAAAATGCAGTGCAAAGATATCTTGATGGGAATAAGAACTAAACACAAATGAGGCAAAGCAAACCATGGCTATTGGGCATCCTTGGATGTTCATTAGTGAGGGTGAGGTATCAGCTGAATAAGTAACGTCCTTTATGGGGAACTTACTGTGCAACTGTACAATATAATATTTCTTGCTGATGGAAAATGAGGGTGAAAAAAATCTTACAATGATGATCTGATCTAATACTGTAATTTTTACTTTCACATTATTAAAAGGGAAATTATAATCCTCTAATACAAGTCCTTGCTCTAAAATTCCAAAATGTAATAAAGTACCTCTCAATTTAAAACTTTAACATATCTATAAAATAATTTAGTATCTATTCTAAATGTAATATTAGAATATTTAGTACCTATTTTAATTTAATATTAGAATATATGGACATAACTTTGACCAGTTTTATACATACGAAAGGTTTAGAATCTTCTAAAATCTTTAACAATTAGTTACGGGAATATTAGAAGGTGGAGGGTGAGCATGAGGTGAAAATACTAGTGTTATGCAGACCAGTACAGGAAAAGTGTGCTACATGCAAATTTGGTGCTAAATAATGTGAGTTAATATGTTGTTCCACAAACCTGACTCACACAGACTTGTTTTAAAACAATTAGAATTCTATGCTTAAAAATCACATTGATCAGAGTATTCAAGGACAGGCTATGAAGAAGGCTATGAAGTCTTTCTCTATTAGACTGAAAAATTCACTAGTATCTGATATTTTCCTCTCTTACAGCTAACTAATCTCTTTAACTACTCAGTATTAGACATTTTCCCCAGTTTCCAAGCACTTAGGGCTCTCTTCTGTAAGTTTTCTACTTTTCAGCTTCATTTTATCATGTGGGCATAAGGAGGTTTATCTATACTATACACATGAACGATTTAATCTCAATTCTCCTAAACACTACTTATTTTTACATATAAAAAATAAAGAGAAACCCCCCCCTTTAAAGGCAACATGGTAGTGTGTGTGTGTGTGTGATAGTGAGTTAACTCTCTGTTTTATGACCTTTTAATTATTTTCAGAATAATTACTTTCAAGGGTACAATCCCAATTTTGAACGTGTCGCTTATGTATCTAATTTCTAAGCATACAACTAGACAGGCAGCTGTACAAAACCACTTATCTTTATCAGCCAAACTCTTAACATTCCCAAAGAAAGAATTCACATTTGTTTGACAGGACTTTATCTTCTAAAAATCTGCTGCCTTGAATTCTAGCACAAATGCTCTGTATTCAAACTTTTGAACTGTTATGTATAGAAACCCACCTCACCGTTCTCTTAGCTTCTCTTTTACAACATGGGTCACGTTGCTTGGGTTTCTGTTTTGTTTTTTCTTGTTTGCTTGGTGTTTTTTTGTGTTTCTGGGTTTTTTTGTTTGTTTGTTTGTTTTTCAGTTGGTTTGGTGATTGTTTGATTTTTAAGCTTTAATATTACATTCACCTCTTCCAAGAGTTTCTAGAGTATTCCAAGATTCCTCTACAATTAACACAGTATATATCTACTTCGGAATTCAGTTCATCTGAATCAGCTGCTTTCAAATATTCATCATAAAAATACTGCTTATTGCTTTCCTTAGAAACTAATTACTTGGAAAATGCTTCACCATCGTTATGGAGTACGAGTGCAGTCTCCTACTTCCTACCAGAAACAGAAAAGAAATAGATATTGAACACTTTCTTTTTTTCTGTTGTTACTAGCAATTTCTTAAACATTTAATGGTGTCATTTGCATATATAAGGAGGTACTCTTTTCCCCCTAATATAATGTAATATATATTCTATTGTCCTTAGCTAAACCAAGGATTGGTCTGCCTTTCACTATACTTCACAGCTTCTAGTTCATATCAAATTATACTTGCCTTCCCACTTTTTACACTGTGATATTATATACACGTTTCTTTCCTTACATGTTTATGCCCTCATATTGTCACCAAAGCTGGGTTTTTCAAAGTTGCTCTTCTCAACCATGGTACACTGGCTATTTGGCTAGCTACTAAGCTTCCTCTGCTCTAATTTACCTTTCAGTCACAATCTCATATCTACTTACACTTTTGTCTCTAAAGAATGTCATTCAGAACGTGTTTAACTTTGAGAAATAAGCCTCTTTGAGGTATCAGTTCTCCACATTATTGCTAGGGACCTTCCTCTGTTTACCAACAGTAAGTACGATCAACTTAAAACCATTGGTCCCTAGGCAACTGTAAACTTCCATTACAATGATTAATTCATCTTTATCTAGCCCAATAAAGTCCATAGTGGAATAAGTTCTTGTACAGTATCTAGCTATACATCTCCTAAATTGAATTCCCAAATAGCAATTCCATTTTTCTCAGGAAGGAAAGAAAGGAATTAAAAAAATAAATTAAAAATATATTTTAGGTTTAGAAGAGTAAATATTCTAACCATCTTTTTTCTCCATAGCTAGAAACACATTGTCTGAGTATCAAATTTCAGGTAAAAAAAAAGTTAAGCATGTGTATAAATGTTTGCAGACTAAGAAGTCCATGAGCAGAGAAGGGTTTGCTAGGAATCAAAAACCAAAGTGGTCTTAAATATCAACATTATGAACATTTTCAGAATATAGTTCTTCTCTGTGGCAATCTAGTTTTTTAAAACTTCACTATACACGTGGGTCACATGTATGTATATAATTCTGCAAACAGTTAATTTTAGCAGCAGTTTGGCTGCCTACACTGGAGCAGTACAGACCACAAGTCTGCAAAACATATTAGTTTCAGATCAAAACGGCTGAATGCAAAAAAGTGTAACAAGTAGTTTAATCCCTTGATACGAAACCAATAGGTACAATAATTTCAGAAGGGAAAACAAAATAAACTGAAATGAAAATTATAACGTCTTTCTGAAAAGCAATAGAAACCCAAACATTTTCCACCTATAAATGTCAAATATCTGCCATTATATCAAAATTCCAGTTGTGAAATGTATTACTCCGGACAAGTAATTTTAACAGTTAAACTCTCTTTCAGTTAATTTGTTCAGATACCTATTCCAGAAATCTCTTACTATATATGAGCTTTCACCTTTATCTTTTGCTTGTTAACATCAGTGGTTGAGTCTCCATCCCTGGAGGTATTTAAAAGATGGGTGGATGTGGTGCTTGAGGACATGGCTTAGTGGTGGACTTGGCAGTGATGGGTTAGCGGTTGGACTCAATGATCTTAAGGGACTTTTCCAACCTTAACGATTCTATGATTCTATTACAGTGACAGATACTTTCCATTGCAACTTCTTGATTTCATAAGTTCATAATCCTGTGAAGCCTTGAAGCTACTTTTTTAAATGTGGGTTTTTTTTCTTGCCGTATATATTATTATAAAACACTCAATCGAATCATTACAATGACATAGCAAACATTTAGTCCAGTATGAGCTGTAGAAGAGGTTCCAAAACCATGTAAGAGCAGCCAGACTGGACCCAAGCAAAGATGCCTCTCACCCAATACCCCTCTTTGTCAAAAAGCTGTTTGCTGCGTAAGGTGATGTCTAAGCGTAGACAAGCATATAGGGATGATTTCCTTGAAAACTCTCCCAACATCTGGCACTACATGGCTTAAAACAGAGGTCGAGTCTAAGATGTCTGGTTTTTTTTCACTGTATCCTTCTTCTAAGAACATTTAAGTGCAGTTAAACTGTCAGCATTCACCATGTCCTATTGTATTGTACTGACTAACCTGGAAATGGTAGCAAATGTCTTCCACTTTCAGCTATTTCTCTATTCCAGGGAATTAGAAAGGTTATCTTCATCTTCCGCTAGACGTTTCTATCAAGTAGTCTTTCCAGGTGCAAGATGTTTTTTGTGTCTTGCTTAATAGGGTGTATACCTTTATGTCAGCATTTACATGGCCAGCAGAAAATACCTGAGTGCTGAATAAAAAATACCACTAGGCAAAGATACGGTTATTCTGAACATTTATGGTAGCAAATATTTTTAAAAGACGATGTATGGTGGAAAAAGGCTCAGCTGGCAAGACACAGTACAAATATCTGCCTATTACGCATGACTGCCCAGTCAGAGGCAAGTCATGACAGCAACTGCTTAATACACTTGATTCCCACTAAAATGTGTGTCTAAAAAAATAGACAAAAAAGAGGAAAAAACAAGATGTTCTATTACAGAGAGGATTATAAGCATTGATTCAGTCCAAATCAGAAAAAGCACACTGCTCAGGATCAGCAGAACATTCCTAATCCAGCTGACATCAGTTTCAACTTCAGCGCTTCAGACATGTTTTGCAGCAGTAGACCACCCATCAACATGCTCGTACACACATCACTTAGAAGATTTTTGGTTCAGCTTTACAGCTCTGACCCGAGCAGGGTTATTCTCTGGACAAATGCCAGAAAATAATGACAATTACAACATATTGCCACAGTGAATGGTATTCAAGCATCCTCAAAACATACAAAAAAAAGTATTCTTTTCAGCTCCCTCTATCACATACACAAAAACTTACCAATGCCTCTGACGCGGATGAAAAGCTCTTCCTGGCTGCTGAGGGACACAGGTGACATGGGGCCGTATGTGAATGTTTTAGAGTTACAGTAATGATAGCAGCTGATGTGACATCTGTCACAGAGTAGAATCATAGAATCTCAAGTTGGAGGGGACCCGTAAGGATCAAGTCCAACTCCCTGCTCCTTGCAGGACTATCTAAAACTAAACCATATGACTAAGAGCGTTGTCCAGATGCTCCTTGAACTCTGACAGGCTGGGTGCTGTGTCCGCTTCCTGGGGGAGCCTGTTCCAGTGACCGACCACCCTCTTGGTGAAGAACCTTTTCCTAATGCCCAGTCTGAACTTACCCTGACACAGCTTCATTCCGTTTCCTTGCATCCTATCACTGGCCGCCAGAGAGGGATCAGCATCTCCCCCTCCGCTGCCCACCTCGAGGATATTGGAGACTGCGATGAGGACCGAAGATGCAAATCATCTTAGTTACCAGAACAGAAATAGACTATAAACGACTCCCACTACCGAAGCCTGCTGCTCTTTTTCTTCTATGTAGAAGCCATTGACCTCACCTGTGGTTGTATGCTTCCTTAGAAGAAGAAATCATTTTCCCCTAAACAAACAGGAAAAGTAAGTGGTGGTCAGACCTAGAACTTACTATTCAAATGTATTCATATCACTTCAACTTAAAGGTTTAATTTACAGGGAAGCAAATCACCTTCCACACAGTGGCCTGAGAGTATCAACATTTTCTTAAAAGGCTACTGGTTTTCTTTCTATTTTCCAGTCTTTATGATGGTTTTTCCTTTTTCAGATCTGTTTATTGACATGCATTTCTTTCAAAATATGCAACATTAGCACAGTTCTCCTAATGTCAGTTCTACAGAGTCATCTTTGTTTACAGAAACTGGAGAACAGGCCAAAGACAGAATTCTCTAGTAGCCCTTGGACAGGCTAAGATAAATGCAATGCCTTCCTCATTGGGTCTGAAAGAGGGAGAATTCCTACCTTTTCTTGCCTATGAAATGCTCACAGTAGTAAAATATTCCAAATCCTGGCTAGCTGAAAAACCTATTCAGTAAAACTTTATCAGACTGCAATAATTAGGTAAGATTTCGTAAGACGTTAAATGTTATCCACCCATAAATTTAACATGCACTTGTGTAGAATTCTTGGTTCTGTGTGACATAGGCCAGCATACGATTTCTGACACAATTTTAAAACTCAAACTGTCCAATATATTCTTGCTAGTTTACTCACAGCTTTGCCTGACATATTTATAAATTGTGATCAAAAGCATTTCAGCTACCTGAAAAGAAATTGAAAAAGGAGTGGAAACCTGCCTGTTCAGCTGTGGAAGAAAAAACCATCCTTTTTGTAAAAACCCTCCTGCACAGATAAAATGGCTGGGGGTAGAAAACATTGTTTGTTTTGGAGAAACTTCTTACCGATGAGCTGTCTGGCTTGATATTTAAAGTGAACTTGCTCACATTTGACTGATTTGAATATTTGAAAAATATTAAAAACATTTAATTTTCTGCTGAGATCATTAGACGCGTTTCTGAAGTACAACATACTGCATAGGATGTTTATCAGCAGCTACATGTAGTATTAGCAGCTCTTTAAGCCCGTAGAAGTACGATCTTAAAGAGTCCAGACAGAAAATAGGCCGTTATATTAGAATAAAGAAAGCTAGTTTTAAGGTTTTATCAGTATTGGTGGGTGGCAGCGGGGGCAGCATTTTTTTTTTTATTTAGCAATCTCAATTTGAAACACTTTAAAACACCAAAATGCCAAGCGTAAGATCACAGGGATTTCAATGATGAAAGAAGCCAAATGAAGGCAAGTAAACAACACAAGATGAAATTTTAGAAAACATAGCTTTGCCTTCTTTCTTTTTCCTTTGTTTTATGCCTTTTTTCTCCTTTTTTTTTTTTTTTTGTAAATTTTAGCTATTTATTCCTACCCTACTTGTATTATTTCTCAGCTATGACTCCAGAACACTGAATATTCTGCTTGCATAACTCAGGTGAGCAGTCAGTATATTAAGTAGCCACTAAATTCATTATTAGCTTGACTTAGACAAGTCGAAGTCCTGTTGAGGTGGATCCACCTGCCTAAGGAATTAGTTTTGATGGAAGCAGATATAATATGCTAGTATATGATCATTCTTGTTAGGGGCTTTGCTGTTTTTAGATAGTGCTTCCTTTTCTTAGAATCCACATAAAAATTAGAGAGTCTCAGTTTACCCATAAATGAATTGCTTTTTAAGATCTATGAAACAGCTGAAATTTTGAACAGTGTGTCACAGTGTGTCAAACTAAATTTAACTGAAATCACTGAGGTTCTTTTCACTGCCTTTGGCAAGTGTTGTTATAGGCCCATCATTACTGAAGTAGTATCTTCATTAATCTCCCATATTTTGAAAATATAGTAGCTTATTCCAGTGAAAGACACTCTCTGCTCTTCTGAACAAATACTTGCTGAACACTGAGAATGTACACATTAAAGTAACAGTTAAGACAGTCAACTTTTTAAATATTCCTGACTAAATGTCACCTCAAGTTGGTGACATTCTTTCAGGCATGGAATGCATCTGTCATTTGCATTTCATTGACCTTGAAGCTTACTGGTAAGAGATGAAACTTCACCTATTCAAAGCAAGCTGTTTAAAACATTCAAACAGATTTTTTTAAGTGCATTTCGCTTTTTAATTTCCTACTGTTCTTCTTCCATTGAGAAAGCACTGTCTGAACCCAAAGGGATTTCCACATCTAGCTTTCATGCTTTTTGTTGCTACATGGCAGCGACCGCAAGATTGGCAAATAGAATAATTGCCTTTGAGAGATTTCTTTAAGGATGTTAAGAGCATGAACTTCATTCTTTTTAAGTACCTTCTTAAATAAATGCTTCAAAACAAAGTCAACTATTGATCCAATCCTTTGAATAAAAAGTTCTCCCCATTTGACAATAGGATTTACTACTGAAGACAAAATGTACATTAATCTTTCTGGTTTATTGTCTTCAGTTGACAAAGGTAGAATTACAGAGTTGCTGCACAAAGAAAGATTTGTACCCTCTGTTTGAAATGACAAATCTACATAAATTCATTGACCGACTTTGGATAAAAGCAATCTTTACATCTCTGTGTCTTGTCACCTGAAGAGAAATAGGGATATAATTCATGCTTTATTGCCTAGTAATATTTTTATTATGTATGTTGTATTATAATGTTTATTCTCTAAGCACATTCGTGATTTCCTTGTTTGTTTACTGTAGTGCTGTAAGTGGTTTTTTTTCCCCCCTGGAAGTGAAAAAGAACATCCAAAATGTCTATTTACTGCCAGAGGAAAAGGGTGGGAATTTTATCCAGGAAAAACCAACCAAATAAGTAACATTTCCTCCCCCCCCCCCCCCCGCCCCCCCCATCAGAATATGTGGAAGAGTTTGTACCAACTTCACAGATTTTACACTTCTGTCTTCTACCACCGGGACATCTAATTTGAACCCTAATTTCTACAGGGGGACGGATGGGAGAGAAGACGAGAATGTCAATATTCTGCCTGTCACGTGCGTGTACAGCGGGATAAAAACAGCCTCTGTGGGACAGAAACGTTTTTTTCCACTGACAGCTGCAATGAGAAGCTGAGCTAGGACAGATACTGCAGGAGCAGTGAAGGGAATCCTTCATGCAGTCTCACCTCCGCAGCTTTTAACTTATGTTCCCTTTCCCTGCGCTAATCGCAGTGGTGTGCTTGGCCCTAAGGAACGGACAGGTGAGACCTGCTGTGTTGTTGCTCGAGTTGCATGTGGATTTGGGGGACGGGGGAGGAAAAGGGCAATAAAAGCAGCAAACAAAGGTTCAGCAGCCGATAAGACCGAGGTGAAATAAAGCTCGCTCTGCACTGGTCACGCATAAGCTACAGCACAACGTAAAAGCGATGCACACACAGTACACTGCGGCTAGCGAGTCTGGAGTCTCCTTGAGAACGAGCTTCGTGCATCGCTACCGGAGACACACGTACGTAAACAGCCAGACACCGGCACTTCCACGCACCCGAGGGTGCCCGTATGCGCACACGGCGCGGGAGGCATAACCCCGGCGCCACGCACGCCGCGCCCGGCCCGCCGGGGCTCCGGCCGCCCGCTCCCGCCGCCGCACCGCGGCTGCCGGGGCTCCCCCGCCACGGGCGGGGGCGGCGAAACGCCGCCGCGGGGTCCCCCGGGCTTCTCGCTGCGGTAAGCGCCGGCCACCCTCCTTCGCGGCTCCGGCCGCCGAGCGTCCGGCCCCCTGCCCGGCTGCCTCGTCCCTGCGGTGGCCGGCGGCAAGGCGGGGATCAGCCCCTCCCGCCCCCGCGGCCCGGTGCGGGGGACGGGGCGTCCGGGGGGCACCTCCCGCCCGCTCTCCTCCGCTCTCGCCCGGCGGCGGCGGCGGCGCGGCGGCTGCCCCGCATCCCCCCCCCCCCCCGCCCCCGCTCCCGCCTCCCCGCGGCGCGCCCGCCCCTCGCCCCGCACCCGGGCAGCGGGCGCCGCCGCCGGCCGCAGAGCAGCCGCGGTGCGCGGCGCGGAGGGAGCGGGGCTGGCGGGGCGGCGTGCGGGCGGGGAGGGAGGGAGGGCCGGGAAGGGGAAGCGAAAGGGAAGGGAAGGAGGGGGGGGTGGGTTGTGTGTGGAGGGGGAGGGAGGGGGAGAAATCAAATAAATAAATAACCTCCGCACCAATAAGAGAGGCAGCGGCTGCCGAGCAGGCTGGGATCGGATGGGAGAGGTCCTTCCTGGGCTGTATTTGTTTGTTTGTGACTGGAGCTGCAAAGTTCAGACCCAAACGTGTTGCTTTCCGCCGGCGGCGGCGGCGGCGACCGCCCCACTTCACCTGCTCCGCTGAGGGGTGCCTGCCCTGCCCGCCCCGGGGCGGCCCCGCCGCTCTGCGGGCCCTCTGCCCGCCATCCTCCCGCCGTGGGGCCGAAGGACGGCAGGGGAGCGCGGGGCTGCCTCTGTCGCCTGCCCGCCTTCCCTCCGCGGCTGCCGGAGAGGCAACGGACAGGTGAGTGCCGCTTCTCCGCACTTCTGCCCGGCGCGGCGCGGCGGCTGCCGCCGCTCCGTACGTACCTGTCGCTGCAGGAGCTGCTCATTTATCAAACTTTGCCTCCTGTTGGCTCCCGCACCCCCCGCCTCGCCTTTTGCGGGAGGGCGAGTGCTCGGGGTTATCTGGTTTTGCGCAAAGGGAAGCCGGGGCGGGGGGCTGTGGGGTGTGCGGGGCGCGGGGGGGTGTCCCGCTCTGCGGAGCTCCGTTCAGCCCTTACCGGGGGAGGGGGCTGCCGCCCGGAGCCCTCGCAGCGCGGGCGCGGAGGCGGCGCGAAGTTTGGGGTGTTTGCCCTGGAGGGAGCCCGCGGGGCCCGTGCAACAGGCACCGTCCTGCGGCGGGAGGGCGGGGGGCTGCCGGCGTCCCCCGGCGCACCTCGGCCCTTCTAGGCGATTTCGCTTCGTTTTCCAACACCTCCGAGGCTGCGCCTTGCCGGGGAGCGCGTGCCCTGCGGCCGCCGGGAGTGCCTAGGAGCCACCTTCGGAGGCACGCCTCCTCCTGAGGAGGAGAGAAACTTGCCGATCCGCACGAAGGGCGGCCGGGGTGTTTCCGCCCGGCTGCGCGGAAGGTGCGCGCTGGGGCGCGGGGGACTCGGCCCTCCCCGCTGCGGGACCCCCCCGGGAGCGGAGGGAAGGGGCTGGCGGCGGGGCGCCGGCGCCCGGCAGGTGGAGCCGTGGGGAGCGGCCGGGATTGAGCTCGGCTTGCGCAGCGTTGCGAGCGGAGCCCCGTGGGCTGCGGAGCGGCCCGGCGCCCCCCAGCCCGCACCTCCGCGGCCGGGGAGCCGCTCCCCGAGTTGTTCGTGGCGGGCGGTGAGCGGGGCTGCGGCGGGCGGGGGGCGCCTTCCGCGGGGGGGCGGCGGGGTTGGCGTTACCCCGGCTCACACGCGTGTTTTTCTGGCGGTGATTGATTGCCTTCCTGGTTGTCACTACGTGGTGGCAAAAAAGATGAGATTCTAGGGGTAGTCTGTCTTAATTATCACAGAACGTATAAAAGCGTAACTGCTAAAATTATTCAATAGCGGTTAACAATTAAAAGATTACTCTGCAGCTCGCAAGGAGCAGACTGTACTAATTGGATAGTTAATGACATTTAAATAGGCAGGCTTTCTTAAAATAGTAAGCTCTACTCTTCCACGGAACTGAATAGGGTGGTAGAATATTTAATAATTATATTGCAGTGATGGTAACGCTGCTGAAAGGGCTGTGGTAATTAAGTTGTTAGCTCGGCCGGCAGCACTGGGACAGACTTTGCACAGTTTTAGAGCATCGGCTCCGAGAAGGCTGTGGATGTTCATCATTTTGCCTTTGATGGGTGAATGTAGCTAAATACCTTAGAAATTTCTGTAAGGCCGAGTCGAAGGGGAGGCAATATTTTACATCTTGTCCAGTGAAATCTTCTTCCATCTTTTACTGACATTACTTGACTGAAATGATAATTGAACTGGAGTTTTATGTCACTTTATGCCACTCACACTGATTGGAAATAGTTACTGATTAATATTGTGAAGGCTGGATCAGGGACGGTGTAAGAACACTCCTCTTGTCATCCTTTAAAAACTAAACAGCTAAGGTAGTATATACATATTGGGTTTTGGTAGTAATATACCAGTTTAACCACTGTAGTTCATAACAAAGTGATAAATCAACTTCTGTGTAGTTAAACTTTATTTTCTAAACTTTGTTCTCCACATCTCGTTCATTCCTTGCGTAACTTGAAAATGCTCTATGAGAAACTCATAGACCAACTGCATAAACTTGTTGCATTTTCTTTTAAAAGTTTTCTCAGTGTAACGTGTAATAAAGTTGGCATAACAAGAAGCAACGCAGTGTAATCTTACGCTTGCTGTATTTTTTTTTCAAAGGCAAAAATGTTTCCCACTGTGGTCATCATAGGCATATACTTAAGGAAAATGCCAGAAATGCAATTAAATTAGAGATTAAATTTAACGAATTAAATAGGATATTTTAAGAACTACTGTAGAGAATAACACATAATTAAAATTGTAAACGGGCTCTTATATACCTGTGTTCATTCAGTCAGTTGTAAGTTTTGTCATCGATGTAGTCTTGCCTGCCTTTGAGGTAAAAAAAATTAAATACAGAAATAAACAAAACCCCGACAACCCCGACATCGGGTTGTGTGTCTCCCAAGTCAACGGAAATGCTGAGCCTCACAGAAGTTACATCCACAATTGCAGAACGAGCCTGTTTTCTTCTTGTGTCGGATGTTACAGTTGTCACTTAAGAATCTTCTTGTGTTGGATCCCAACCTTGCTCTTTTCACTAACGTAGATACATTTCTCAAACGCTTTCTTTATTCCTGCACACCAAAGTATTCACATATCTCTTAGCAGCATTGCTGCTGACTTCTGAACCTGAATTCCATTCTATGCTTTCCCAGATGAGGGTTTCTAAAAATCTGAATAAGGGACCTTTTGTTTTTTCCTCAATTCTTGTAAAAACGTTCGCTTGAATGAAGATGGGGTTTAATGTAAAGATTGAATTTCCTCTGAAACAAAAGTATGACTTTCCACACAGCTGATTAATAGCTGAATGTGTTACTGAAGATTTACAAAACAGTGATGTCTTGATATCTGGATTTGTGGAGTGTCTTTGATAAAACACGGACTGTGAGAAAATGCTGAAGAAGTTTTGTTTTGGTTTTTTTGTTTTTGTTTTCAGGGGGAAAAACCCAAACACCCAAAACAGAAGGATTATTTTAAAAAGTCTTTCCATGATACGCTGGATTGTATAAAGCTGTTTTGGGGAATTGTGTTTGTGTATTTTCCATATATTTTATTAAAATTATACCGGCACAAGTTTTATAAGAAAATGAACTCTGCTTGAAAAATCCTCCTCATGAAACACAGACACCTTTCTTCTACAATGCCTACTTACTTTTTCCCCTGACTTTTCCCAACTCTTTATCAATAAATCTGTGCAGGAAGATTCCCAAGCGTTGTTAAGCATGTTCTTCTGTATTGCTTCCAAATTGTACCACTTGAAGTCTTTCATCCCAACATTTGCAATACTAATGTTAAACGTTGGTAGGTTGAAGGTACCTTTCCGCTCTTCTGACGCTTCCAAAAAATACATACGAGTATTTAACACATAGTGTATCTAGAAACATTGTATTTAGTAAAGTCACAGCTAGATATGGATAAACCCAAAACTTTGATCTTGGAGAATGCAATTATAATATTGGGAGGGCAAGAAGTTCTTAAATCCTGTAATTACTATATTCATATTGCTTGTTAAATGAGGGAATGTCAACTTCTGGGCACATGGCTCTGGCATACCAGTAAAATACCCTATGGTTGACTTTGAAGCTACAGCATACATTACAAATCATTCTAGGTAAAACAAATATTTAAGAAACAGAGATGCCAAATATTTGTTAATGCACTGAAGTGAATGGGCTGTATAATTCTGCACCTGAGAATATTTCTAGTATAGCTAATGAAAAAATAATTATTACTTGTGATTGATACGGGAATCAAACTTCTGGAAGCCAATACTTCTGTTTTTTGTTTGTTTTTTTTTTTTAAAAATGTTGGCTTCATAGATGATTACTTTTAAAAACGTTATAATAGCATTTTACTGTATTAAAGATAGCAATTGAAGTTATAAACTAATAAATTCTATAGGCTTAGAAGAGTCATGGTCTGCAAATTATCAGAATGCATTAAATTACACTTTTATTTGTGCAATAAAGGTAATTTCATACAAGGCTTGACTTGCAGCTCTGTTATGTTATGAATACATTTGTACTTCTGAAATTCCGTTCTTTCATTCAGGTCCATAAAGAAGCTAAATTTTACATGTGGACCTGTTACCTGGATACTCTAGGGCTAGGGTTTTTTGATGACTAACAGTTTGTCAAACAGAGAAGGTTGATCTTGGTTTAGTACATGTATATGCACTGATACGTGCCTATATATGCTTTCTGTGTGAAAACACAGTATTTTATTTAAAAAAACTTTGGCAAGAGAGGTAATATATCAGCTTTCAAATGGCTTTAAAGATTCAATTTATTTAGTACCTTGTACCCCAAACAGGACATCTATTTTAAGGTAAGAAAGAATTTGCAAAGATTCTTTTAAAGCATGGGAAGTGTTTTAACTATAGCACGTAGAAAGATCAGCATGGAGTATTTGGAGATACTTTTCCTCAAGACACATGAATGAGTCAAAGGTGGTATTAGTTTTGTTAATTCAAATGGCATCTCCAACCTTAAACTTCTGCAGTATAGTACCTAAAGGCAGTCTGCCTGTGAGCTCTGCTGAAATCTAGAACTCCTGAGAATGTTTCTTCTAATAGCTGCTAAATGTTCCAGTGTTAATTAAGAGGTAATGTAAGTGGAATCGAATATTATGACAGCGTAATGGTCTCCTGTTGAATATAAGTTCCATGGCTTAGCAGACACTTTCATAAAACAAGCATATTTCGGCATTGTCTGTTCAATAGGAAGTGTTTCTGCAAAAGCCTAAAACAGTCCCCCGTAGAGAAATCTGTTCATCATGTTTCTATTGCAGCAGTCTAATGAGAGCAGCATCGCTTTCCCTTCGATAGTTGAATGCAGGGACGGTTTACAGAAATCTGTAGGGTCACACACATGGTGGTTCTCTACTCCAGTCCTTGTCTGCGCCACTAAGCAAGACTTCTGCTACCTGAAGCTTTTACTTCCTCCAAGGGGAAGAGAAAGCAAGAAAGGTTAGCTGTATTCCAGCATATGCCCTCGTGACTGTTTGACAGTGCAGAACTGTGCAGACTCATGTTCATCCCACTGTGCGTGATCTTGACCCATATGGAATATTTAGAGTAGGAGCATCTTGAACATAAAAGGCAAAGTGGCCAAGTTGCTCTTCCCTTCTGATAGACGCCTATGCATTGACAGTTTTTGTGTTTACTCAGAAATCATTCCGTTTTAAAAGTAGTGTTAAAAAATCACATTGAATTAATCTCTGAAGAGGTGATATTTGACAGTTCATTCTGGCTCAAGTACTGTTCCCATGCTGTTCTCTGCCTTTTTATTGTAAACACGTTCTCCCTTGGGACAGGGTAGCATTGAGATGTAGCCGTAACGACGTTCAAAAGAACATCAGCCATTTCGAAGGGCAGGGAGCATGGCACAATTGGGGGAGGGCAGCCAGCCAGCAAGGATTGAGCTCGTATTTATCCACTTCCAGAGCAAGTGGGGTGAGGAAGAAAGAAGGATGAAGTGTGTGCTAATTGACAGGGGGCAGTGCCCCTAGGTCACAGCAGGAGTGAAGCTTGTTGAAGTTTGGACTGAAACACCTCCAGCTCAGCTCAGAGAGACATTATCTGGGCAGCTAATTCCACTTTATGGTAGACTGACCATTATATGTACGATTTCAGATGAAAGCATTTGGGCTGTTAACAAAATTATGTGAAATTGCACTGATTTATGCAGTGACAGCCATCTAACATTATGACTGATAAAACCCATTTAGGCCCTGTTCCTGTGGACACTACATACACGTTTAATCTGATGACGAGTCCTGCTCGTATTATTAGGACTACAACAACTTGATATAACAAGAGACATGAAGTGTAATCTTACATCAGAAGCAAAATCTGTTGAATACTTTTCTTTTTGGAAACTAACAACTTTATTTTTCATTTTGGTGGATCTCTGACTGGCAGTGAGTCATACGTCAGCAACTGTATATAGTACAGTTTCATTTACATGCTAGCCCCTGTAAATCATTGGGGTATAATTTGCTCTTGGACAGTAGAGGTTACTAAACTTAATTTTGTGTTCTACTGAAATAAAAGACCACATTCAAGGAACATACAAGTCAAGGTAATTTTTAAACATTTCTAACAGTTTGCTACAGTTAAGGGGATAAAATACAGGAATGAGAATTGAAATGGACTAGCTGATGGTCTAAGGGGAAATCAAGCTTTGGAGAGAAGAGGTGCTAGTTAATAGTTTTGTCCTTTTTTTTCGTATTTCAGCAAATGTGCTGCTAATTTAGGGTGCGGGCAGAGGATAGGCTGTGAATTAGGTACTGTGGGTGAAAAGATACTGTCCATTCACTTAAAGGCTAGTGTTGATATAATTGGATTTTTAGCTGCCTTTCAGACTAAACTGCACATGTATTCCTCGTCCATTGCAGCAGGAAATAAAATATGTTCATTTGCAACTGCAAGACTAATTAATTTTACTTCACTTTGCAAAAGATTTATTGTGGCTTATGCGTCCCTGGGAAAAGCAATCGTAGATTGTTGTAAAGTGCTGTAGCATGAAGGATTTTTTTCTTCCTTTTTAAATAAAGATTGACTAGCTGTGGCTTACTTCAGCTATAGCTAGGATTAGCAATACTGAGGCACAGGTAGAATAAGGGTTAGGTTTTACCACCCCTTCATATACTCACTAGTAAATACTGTAACTTAGTTACTGTTCACTCAGATATGCTCTTTAATTTCTCACACAAAAATTGGGGAAGAAACTACACAAAGAATGAGAGGAGATTGCATGGGACTGATTGGCAAACTAGCAACAGCTGTTACAGTAATCAAGGGGGATGACAAGTAGTCATTCTTTAGTAGGAACTGAAGGAGTAAGGATTGGATTTAACATAAAGAAGAAAAAGGAGTGATGAGAAGAGAGAACAGTTAGACTGCTTTAAAATACTACCTTGTCAGGAGTTCTTGGGACAAACAGGTTAGTCAACAAGGGGGAAGAACGAGTATTTTTTTTTTTCTAAAGAAAAAACCCTCCCTACTTTTTTTGAGTAAGAAGTATTAAGTTGTATGAAGATTGCCTCTTGAAGATCTTGTAGAGGACATGGAGTGAGTGTCTTTGGTATAAGTTCTTTGGGTATAAGCCAGGTTGGGGAGAACTACTCTTCATATGCACGAGTGTGTTGTGCTGTGTGGACTCGTGTTCTTGGCGGACAGGAAGAGCTTTCAGCAATCTCTAAAATTTTCTGCCCTTGGATCCTTTTCATGGACTTTCATCCCACTGTCTTTATCTTTGTTTTCTTGACTTCCGTGATTCAAGAGCATGAGGATCTGAAGATAAAATTGACCTAAACTGAAAACTCCCTGAACCAGTAGAATTGACTGGGGCTGTGATCACACTCAATTTCGCACTGCTGCTAGTGTCATGTAGAGTAATATTGTGAAGGATTCTGTCAATTTTTGGTTCAGCTGCTAGTTGTCATAATGGTAAAGAATCACAGGGAGAGTCACTATCTTCAGTCAGTGAATGAGAAGCTTTATTAAAGAAAGGAAAACTGGTATTTTCTTGAAGCTTTTTTTTTTCTTCATTATAAAGCTTTCACATAGAATCTTTTCATTTCCGGACTGAATATCTGCAGCTGATTTTCAAAAACTGTATATGACATTTGAAGCCTTGGTTCCATATGTATTTTTCTTGATGGAAAAGTTAAATTTTCCCAACCCTTTGGCTATTCATTTCTACTCTCTAACAGCCTTCTCAATTGAATTATTTGGAGGACTATACAGAAAACCAACCTAAACTGAGTAATTCCGTGGCAAAAAAAAGAAACCAAAAAGCTAGATTTTTAACCTTATTGAATCACCTCAGTGCCCCCAAATAGTTTGCTGGTGCAAATGAGGGTGCAGAGTAAGGGTAGGGTTCCCTCCTGGGAGGGGAGAGGAGGTGGGATCTGCTTTAGCCAGCCTTGCCACCAGTGGATAGATTTGCAGAACTTCTGCCTTATGGTTGGTACCATATATATACCCTGTAATCGGAAGGTTTTGGGATGGTTTCATTATTATCTTTAATCTTCTGTGTTCTGCTGTAACAGCTAGAGACCTAGTTAGAGAGCAGGAAAGGACTCTTGTGCTAGATGGCATGTGTATTTAATGAGTACAGATTCTGTTTTATCCTTGTAATGGACATAAGATTCCATTGTCTTGTCAAGATGTACGCACTTGCATATGCAGCGCATCTAATAAAACATATAAGAATATTTGTTCCTATTCAGAACTTTAGAAAATGTATTTAAACTTGAAGGTTATTCATTTTTTTATTGCTTTTCCTTCACTCACCCATGCGCCGTTCTGCCATCTATTCCTTTTGGGGAATTTCATGGCTGTCAGATCACAGACTGAAGATCCTATTTGCTGTTTATGTATTAATAACTCTTGGTATAGCATAAGTAATGTGCAGCTCTTTATTGTAAATAATTCTTTGCTAAGGCAATTTTCCATTGCTGGACTGTTGTTTTTTTTTTAACTCGACTACAATGACTTTCTCCACCCCAGCAAGTCTTCCCTCTTGCTCTTCTATTTTGGTCTCATCTGTTTCTCAGGTGCAACTGTACTTCTGCTATTACTGTAGTTATCTGCATTTGCAACTTGTCATGGAATTCACTGTGGTCAGCCCTGGTTGCTAGCTCCTGAGCTTTGTGAGTGGCTATCCTTTTCTCTGAATTTTTGTCCGACTCTGTCTCTTTGCCCTTCACCTCCCCACAGAAATGTTCCTAAGCTGATATTTTGGGAGCCAAGTCTGAGTCCCAGACAATTGTTTTTGTGAATAACCTGTAAGCCTGGAAAAAGATCTATTGTGAAATCTGTGTATCAGCCCCTCTTTCTGATCTTTTTCATATAAAGAGGAAAGCACGAGGAAAAGCTGCAGGAACTAGATAGATAGTATTTTTAAAAATACAATTTACTTCCCAAAATTGTTTCTTCATTAGTGCACAATTTATGATCTACTTAAGAGCTGTGCTCTGCGGTCACACTTGCTCAGAATAACACAAGCATATTGCGTGGGTTTTTTTTGAAAAGCCGGTTTGAAGCCAATGAAAGAAAAGTGTTAGCTGCATGAAAAGCTTGTCAACTTACCCAGGGAAAAGGTGCATACTGGGTACATAGGGATAAGGCTCCATTTCCTCACTGTCGTGGTAATCCATATCAATCTTACTTTTGGGAGGCTACTTCTAAGTTTAATGTCAATTTACATTTCCATGAATACGTTGTTTCTATTTCTTCACTGCAGTGAAGATATCCTTACTTATTCGATGACAGCATTTTTGAATTGCCTATCGTGTTTGTAAAATATCTACAGTGACAAAATGTACACAGTAAAATGTGAGCTGTAGAAAATAATATTGCATACTGAACTGCCAGTAATTTCAGCCCTAGTAAAACAAAAAATACTCCTGAAGTTATACTAGATTTCCCTAACATTCTTCTGGTATGCCAAGGTGATGAATGAATGTCTTTACGTGTTTAAAGCCTGCTGAGTCTGGACTCTGAGGGGACCCACAATAGAAGTTTAAATGTCAGTAGGAAATTTTTTGTTTAAATGCCCTCAGTAACCACAGTAGAAATATTGCTTCATAGGAAGAAAAACGCATGTCATAACCAAGACATTTCAGGAATTATGCATTCAAACCGCTATCATGAACTTCATTTTTACAAAAGAAAAGCTTTCATCATTCAGTGAAGACAGTACTTTGTGCCATCTTTAGAGAACAATACCAAACTTGCCTGGCTAAATTCTGCATTAATTATCTTTAAATGTTCAAAGGTATTATGCTATGTAATATGCAGAGATATACTGTATTATACCTGCAGTTCCGTGAAATCAGGAATCAGTCTGTTATGTAATAATTTTTGCAAGGAAATACAAGGACAGTGTGTGACACTCTGAAGTAAAAATTGTACATACTTGGCTTTCTGCGATTTTGTCACTGCAACTTTCCCTCTGTTCCTCAGAACTCTGACAAACCCTACCAAACATATTGCATATTGTAAATAATACAGTGATAGGTCCTCTAATATTTTATTGTTGTCACTGCTGTGAAAATGGCTAAACACAAGTAGCTTTCTATGAGAAATTAATTTTAACTCCTTGGTAACTTAACGGTTTACATGATTTGAGGGGTTGTCAATATGTACAAGAGATGTACTTTGTACTCTGGCTATCCCTGCTGGTGAAAAACTGTGTTGAAGATGTTTTTTTTTTTTGTTTTTTTTTTTCCCCCCACACTTGACATCACTATCACATGCTTTGTTCTTTTCAGTTTCTTTCTCAGGACTTCTCCTCATGAAATCATCTCTAGTTAAAAGAAACGTCATCTTTCCTTCAGATATGTAATCCTTCTCTTCTAAGCGTATCTCATAATTAAACTAAAACAAATACAGAAAACAAAAAAGCCCGTTTGTCTCTTTTTAAAAAATCCTAGTTATCTTATGTACGTATTTTATTAACTTATTGGGCCTGAAATCCACTATGAAAATCTTGAATGCTAAACTGCATCGGACTGGAAGCTAAAGTTTTAGTTTTCTGCTGGACCAGTAATTTTTCTTGGTTATTTTAATCTTGTGAACTTCTACTTTTTCACATTTTCTCAAATGTAAATAAACAAAAGACTTAAGGAGGTTCTTTAAGTGGAAGATCAGTAGAGATTTAAAGCTTTCTTGTTAAAATTTGCATGAAACTTTTCTCTAAATTTCTGTAAACTGTAATCTCTCTGTAAACTGAGCTCCCCGTTGAAAGAACGGTATTAGTTGCAAAATGAGCAACTATGCAATACATCGGTTTCTTTCGCACAAGAACAACTCTATGCTTTTGAAAAAAAATCTGCTATTTCTGATTTTATGTTGTGGTTCACAAGATGGGTATTCTTCAATTCTACTTGTTTATTTTGTATTGCCTGTCAGTCTCAAGCTGGCTTTAAAAAAAAAAAACAAACCACAACGTAAATCCTAGGACCCAGTCTTGCTAATATTCATGCATCCAGAGTTAAAAACGTGTAAATGAGAGCAAGTATAGAGTAACTTTCAATGCTCTAGCTCCAATATAAATTTAAAAATACATCAGTTTCAGAGGTCTGAAAAATCAGGTATTTGGAAAAAATGGCATGATGCTAATACTTGTTGTCGCTTACATTGGTTCATTCTCACCTCTTTTGGTAGTATCCATGGTTTTGCTATTAAAACTAAGATTATAATGCAGTTCTTTTCCAGTGCAAAATATTTCTTACGACACATTTGAATAAATTTAAATTGAGATCCTTTGTATTTTTTTTTCTGGCTTTGAGTGTTATCTTGTCCATGCAGAAATTATAACCTACTCTGGATGTGCAAACAAATGATGCAAAATAGTGATGCTTTGAAAATACTAGCTGTCAAACCGGAGCCAGTGGAAATCGCTGTTTATTTGAAGACCCTTTATATAAAGAGCAAGTTGGGAAATAGTGACACTCTAGTTTTCCATTGAAAAGTGGCTCTAAGGTGTGTACTACTGAGTACGTAGTATAACCCACTGAATACTGAAGGGTTATATCTCCATTCTTTGCAGCTACAAAGAATTATAAACTATGTGAGAACTTAAAATGCAAGAATAGCTGCTAAAATGTGAACGTTGCTCAATTTAAGTGAATTTCCTCATTTGTTAGCATGTCTATTATTAAATGCTGAAGAATTCATTATTCTTATAAGAGGACTTTGACACCTTAGTCTTGTCTGGTTTTTGTGAAGCATATCTATAGTTTCCTGCTGCTTGGTCCAATTTGGATTTAAATTCAAAACCTTTGTATAGTTTCAAGGTGATAAGTACTTTGAAACCTGTTTTTTAGATTCAATTATCTGATTGTCTTATTGTCCCATTTATTCTCCATATTTTAATTTCCTGTAATAAAGTTGGTAGAAATTCCAAGTAAATAATTCATAATGATCTTTAAATTGGTGATGGATATTTTTGTACTTTTATTTGAAATAATTTTATGTCAGATTTATTTTGACAGTTAACAGAAATGAGTGTACTAATTTCTTGTTGCTTCAGTGAATTTTGCATCTTCACTAATGTTAAATCTTCATGCTTTGAAGTACATGTGTAGCTGTTGAGAAAAGTAATACTGTCAGTGAATTTCAGATTCAACTAATTTTATTTCCAGTGTACTTTTTTGGGGGAGGTTATCTTTTGGACAGAATATGAAAAGCTATGGAAAGAGTTTTATAATTACTTAATTTTCTTTCCATTGTTTGATGATTTGATATACAGGAGGCCAGTGGAAGCCTCATTCTGTTTTATTGTGTGTTAATTCAGGGGCCAGAATCTGGCTTCCTTTTTCTAGGAGTAAACATTTAAGTGAGAGAAACTTATTCTCTTTAAAAGGACAGCAATAGCAATTGCAGGTACCTCTTAGTGCTTAGATAGTGAAAACACCAATCTTTCTGCCATCTTTTAAAGGGACTCCAGTTAATAACTCCAGTGTCCTACAGAAACAGCAGGTTAGTTTGTTACTATGCAACAAGTAATTTCGAGAGAGAAGTAGAAATAACCAAAGAGCATTACTCTGAGATGCAGTGAATATGAGAGGAGGTCTTGGGTGTGCCACAGGATTGTTTTGCTTTCTTTTTTTCCCCCATTACATAGTTATTGGGTAAACAGATCAAATTCTATGAGTAGGAACTAGAATCTGGGTCTCAACTCAGTAAAGCTGCTGATGGATAAGATCGTAAGACATGCATTCAGTGCCAGAACTGGATATAAAAGATCTGGCATTTAGTCATTGTTAGTGAATGTCAACTATTGTACGTGAAGAATGAATAGCTTTAGAAAGAAATTTACTGAACTATATACGCCACCTTTCCATTATCACAATATTCTTATACGCTTAACAAAACCAGAATGTGTTTGTTTTTTTTTTAATTGAATGTGTTAGCATCACAGTTACAATTTTGGCTAGTAGAGAACTTTGGCAGAGAACTTTAACGGAATTTCAGGGTTCAAACAGCCGTGTAGACTAAACAACTATAAATTACTAAGGGGAAGTTTTCTGTACCGTTTTACTGTCAAATGATAATATTTAGCAATCTGCTAATAAGAAGGAAGAAAATGAAGGCTATGTTTGGGAGCCTGTATGGTGGCAGACCTATCAAAGGCCTCTAAGTAATCAAGACAATTACTTTAAAAAAAAATATTGAAAAGAACGTGTAAAACTAGACTCCATGGTGCTAGTGTGTCCCCCCATGTCTGTTCCACCCCCCTTTACTAAAATACAGTGAATGACTCCCTTCTGTATTTCAAAAAGATATATGTGGGGGTGAAAATATATCTCCAGTCGATTCTTTCTCAGTCATGGCACATACAGTGGAATATCTTACCCAATTTTATATGATCGTTTGCTCTGTTACCACTAATATATTTTTATTAGTCTTAAAGTCTTAAAAGCTCCTTGGCTTTCTGCTTCTGTGTATACTGATTTTTCTCATGGTGCCAACATATTTGTCAGTATTATGCCAGTGATGAACAGAGTAAATTAAATGGCCAGCTGTCTTTTTCTGCAAAATTTTCCTTATTTAATATTCTTATGAATATTCATAGAACTCCTAGATTTGTTCTTTATCCAACTGTTTAACCTGAAACTATAGAATTTTTTAGTTCACTACAAACTTATTTGTGTTTAGTATTTGAAGAGAGTGGTGGTATGGCAAAAGATTGGAATGCTAATTGTGCTGCATTTCTTTGTGGTATAAAAATCTAGACACTTGTATGTGCTTAAGCTTCAAATATAAAGCAAGATGATTGTGTCTAATTACCAAGAGAAGAAAGCGGTTCAGCTCATAAGCTGTAACAAAAATGCTAAGTACTGTTTATTTCTCTTTATAACAATAATGGGCCGAACTGTGCTTTTAAGATGAATGAGTGTAGTCTTCATAAAATACATCTGTCTTACTACAGCTGAATGTGTGCAAAGTAAAAAGATGACTTGCATTTGTGTAGGGAGCAGGTATTAAAGAAGGCCTTTGAGGCATCACTTTGCTGTAACCAGAATTATAAGTATTCATAAAGACAGTGGAAAAGAACTTTAAAGAATCAAATTTGGAAGTCTAGAAAGGGGTTTCTTCTTAGTGTTTCAGATTATGTACTTTTCTTATGTGAACATTACTCTTTGCAGAAGGGTTCAGGTAAGTGGGGGAAAAAAAAATACCTTGAAACACAGACAGCCTTAAAATATTACCCCTGGAAATGTTCAAGCCAGTCTACTAGAAGCTAATGTACATTTCCCAAATTATGAGTGAGAACTAAAGATACAGTGATTATTGCTTACAATCAATAAAAGGATCAACTACAAAGTGTCCTGAATATTAATGAGACTGGTTACTACCCAAAGCTCCCTGATTCACTTAGTCTGAAGGGTGGCTTTTTCAGGAGCATTTCAAAAGTGGTCCCAAGGTACTTCTGCCTCTGTCACCTGTTAGTTGTGAGAGTTAATAAACAGAGAACGTAAGTGAATTTCTGTTACGTTGCGTGAAGGAAATGTCAACTCTGTTGTAGGGTAGAGTCCCAGTAACAGACCTACAATTATGGGAAATTCTGATGTATTTGTAGGCACCTACTTTGGAATAGCCAGAGAGTGTGCGTGTAGAAAATTCACCATTGTATTATTAGGTTCATCTCTGACATAAATTTTTACATAGTACGACAGTGTTTGTAGTAAATAACACTGAGGATGAGAGGATCTAGAGCAAGAAGGTTTATTGTTGCAATTGCTTGTGAAAATTATTTTACAGTATCAGTTCCACATCTGTTGTTCAAGTGCTTAAATATAACAATATATAATATTAATGGTTATCATTAATAATACCTAGTATTATTGTGTTTTATGTAATTGCATTTTTCATTTAAGATACATAAAGCTAGGTTATCGGAAATCATGGTCTCCTAAACTTGGACAATTTTTTTTTTCTGAAAAGGTAGTGTATGTTAGGTCAGAATTACAACATGGCACTTAAGCCTGTTAAGCTTGATAGGACCCTGGATAATCTAGTCTAAGGTCTTGCTTTCAAGAGAAGGTTGGTCCAGATGATCTCCAATGGGCCCTTCCAACACCAACTTTTCTGGGATTCAAGATTGCAGTAAGAGCCTTATGAGTTCCTTCCTTACTTCTGCGTAAAGGGAATGAAGAACTTGCCTCCTTTCTCTAAAATGGAGAAACTGCTGAACAGTAGCCGAGTTTGGAATATTCTTGTGTTTGCTGTTCAGTATATCACACTCATCTTTGGCAAGTGTAGATGTGACACAATGCTTGAACACGGTGAACTGAAAAATAGATGTTGTATATGCTTGATCATTATGCAGTGTATGTCAGTATCCTATCATATACACTTGATCATTATTTGGATACTCTTTAGGTGGGGGAAATGAGACAACCTTGATCATGTCAAGTACCACTTGCAGACCAGGAGGTGGAGATAGCAAATAGGCTTATAATCAGGTATTTTCTTATCCATTTTATTCTATATCTGGAAGAATTAAGCAACTGCATATAGTGTCTCAGAGTCAGTAGATATAAATTTTGGTTCAGGACTGATTGGTAACTTTGTTTCTGAGGAATGTATTCTGCATAGCTATAAAGACCGCTCTTTACACTGCAGAGTACTCTAAGGAAAGAACAAGGTCATCAAGCAGATTGGTGTGGACTCACATTCCTGTGACAGAGGAAAAACATGAGTTTTCACATGGGGCAGATTGGTTTGTTCTGAGTAGCTCTGAGGTATGATTCTGTGAGTGGGTTGTGGGGTTGTTTTGTTTTTTGGAGTTTCATTTGGGTTGGTTTGTTTTTGTGAAACTGTGTGTGAGGGTGTTTTGAAGGTGAAAGGACTGCAGAGACTGACAGGATTCTGTGTTGCATTGGCTGCCTCGGGTGATGCATACTACGTTTGGTGTAGTGTGTATTGACGCTGTCTGTCTACAGCAGACTTAGGAGGAATCTTGGTAATGGTGCCTGCTGGATTTCCTCTTAGAAGAGGCCTGAGTGACTAGATGACTAAAATGAATGCTGAGTATGAAGATCATTCTATTACAACATGCCATCAGAGCAGACTTTTCCTTTGGCATCCTAAATTTCAAATGTACTAAAAATGTTATAGGCGCATGTCGCATACTTGGGGAAGTAAACCTGGGCTAACTTTTGAGATCCAAGTGGTGTGCAGCTATGTGGGAACATCTGAAGAGTCATAGTAAGCCTGATGAGCTACTTGTGATTCTTTTTGAAAAGGAACTACTGTTCCTTGCTTGTGTCTTCACAAGCAAGTCAAAATAAATGCACTGATGAAACAAGCAGAAGATGGCTTCAAAATTGTCACTAGAATTAATCTAAAATATTCTAAAATGAGTATATTTATCTTTTGGGGGTTCAGACGGTCAGCAGTTCAACTTCCTTTTATCTGGTCTTTATTTCTTTTGATGAATAGTTCTTCTGAATTGGGGCACTTGCTTTTCTTTGTTTTCAGACTCCGGAGAACTGGTGAAAGTCTGACTTATGCACTGTTTCTTGAATGGGTTAACTTAGGATGTAATTGTGCATGATAATGTTCAGGTGTATTATATGAGAAGGTATGGTTCTTTCCTCTGAAATTGTTACTGAGTGGTTGACTGAAGTTATTCATGCATCTACTGGTTATTCTAGGTCATCTTCTATTAAGAAAGGCTTAAACATTTACTAGCCATGTTAATCTTACTGCCTAGTACAGCAGTTTCAGGTGGTCTAATAAAAAAAGTTAGTTATGACTACACTATGTAATAGTGTATAATAGTAATAATACTGACTATAGAAAGTTCCTGTAATGCATTACTCTTAGCACATATATACAAGCATATATATATGCTTGTGTGTGTGTATGTACTTAAACTAAACCTGCTATATACAGTTTTGTATAATTTGTAATTATTCCTGAAAGATGTCAACAGTTTCTGCAAGCAGTCAAAACTAGTAAAATCATGCCATATGCTTTCTCCAGCCTGTTCGTAAATTCTGCCACTGACACCCTTTAGTCAGTAACAAGTTATATACTTCATGAGCATATAATCAATGGGCACTGAGCCCTTGCATAAAGACAACTTGAGTGATTCTTGTGAAAAACTACTACTGTATGTGCCTCCATCAGAAGACAGTTTGCTGCCTCCTACAATTTATGGTCATAAATCTGTAAAGCAGAGTGGAGTGATCCAATGTCTTTTGTCTGATACCATGCAGCTTTGCTGGCCAAGTTCAGGAGGAAGATACTGTAATTTCTTTCTGACAGAAACATCCTGAGGGTGCACACTTAATCCATTGCAGTGAGAAACTGGAGTAACTGTTTCCTGAGAGATTGTAATCAGTATGGACTGCATTAATGTCCCTCAGTTCCTCCTTTTCTGTGTTTTCAGGAACGCAGACATCAGATTTTTGACAGAGCTGTGTATTATGGTCATTGAAGGAAAGCCTGAAGAAGATAGGCTGCACACCCAGTTCTGATAGACTTAGCAATTAAAAAGAAAAAACTGTTCTTGAACAACTGAGGTAAATGTGTAGCTGTGGTGGGATCCAAATTAATAGTAATATCTCAGCTAGTTAATAAAAGAAGGCAGTTTTAAAAATACTGTTGTTTAGTGGTTAACACTTATGACTTGTAGAGGAAGTTGGTTTATAGCAGGGTTTGCTTATTTTGGGTAAAACAGAAAACCAAAAGTTAAATATGCATGAAAAGTATTTTTATTAAACAAATAACCCCTGAAACTCCAGAGAACAGTTTGAAATATCCTTCTGAAGGTACAGATTTTGTATTTCTGAAGAACGAAGTATCATATAAAAAGGGAAAGGAATTTGACCCTATTAAATATAGACATGCATTGATTTATTTAGAAAAGGAAAAGAACTAAAAATTTTGTTTAAACAATACTCTTTGGAATATAAAATAAGAACAGAGCTTGGCAGATGTACATGTGACTTGCCTCAGTAATTTTATTGATTTTAGTTGGCATTCTGAAAGGCTTATCTGCTTGGTTATCTTTTCCTTTTAAAGGTAGAAAATAGATCAAGTGTGGTGTTCTTTTGGGTTGTTACTGTGTTTTGTTTGTTGTTTTTTTTTAAGCAAACAGGAAAAAATCTATAAATACACCAGGAGCAAGCTAGACCGTCAGGCAGATCTGAAGGGCTACTTAAAAGTTGATTGAAACACTACATTCTCTGAAGAGTAACAGTTATTATCTATCTATAACCTCTGAGGGCTTGAAATGAAAACCAGTGACACTTTGCATAATTCTGTATTTAAAGAAGTTGTATAAATAACTTAAAAAAAAAAAAAAAAAAGGTTTGCAGCAGTACTGAAGAGGCTATTCATTGAATCAGTGCATATAGTAATTCCTGAGAACGGCTAACTTGATGTTTCCATACAAATGTGTCTGATATTATGGCTTGATGAGTTAACTACACATAACTCTAGTTAGGCCTTAGCTCCTGCACTTTGTCCCACTGAATATAGTGGTGGCTTCTAGCATCATAGATAAAATGGAGAAGATGAATAATTATGGAATAATCAGGCACTTGTACAAAAGCTGTTTGATTATTAGCTTACTCTTACACAAGGAAGTTCTCTGAGAACTCTAAAACTTACACTTCAGTTAAACTGCTTGGATGTTTGGTAGCCTGCACTGGAAAAAACACTTTAAACTTTGGCGCACGCTAACAGTGCTTATGCTCCACTAACTCAGAAATTGGTAAGGACATGACCGTGCTGACCTGGTATATCAGTCATTAGTAGAAGCTAATACCTTTTTTGTTATTCTTGCTCCTAATGTCATGTGCCAGGATTTCAGGAAAAAAAGAGCAAGTGTATGGGCATAATTCTAGTCCCACTGAAGTTCACAGGAAAATTCATAATAACTTTTTTGGACTCATGTGCTAACTGTTTTTCTCATATCTATTGTGCTCTCACAAAGAATTATCAAAATAGGAAGATAGAAAATGCTGTACAGTTACATAATGGACTTAATATGGAGCACAGCTGGACTATTTTGATCTATTCATATTAAAGTTACAGCAGACTGCTAAATTGTAGGATGTTTGATTGTGGTAAGCTAAGTGGCAGTTCCAGTGAATAATATGCCTCTATCTTCCAACTTATCTATTCTCCTTCATCCTCTCCAGTTCCTCCTTTCCTTCCTTCCGCTTTCTTTACCAGAGAGTTGGATTGCTCAAACAAATGACAATAAAGTTAGGACAAATCAAAGGAAAGAATATTGTCTGTTCATTAGATAATATCAGTCCAGACATCTGGGATTATTTTTCATGCATTCACGCAGAAAGATCAGTCAGCAGTTGCCAGTTTTTGCTGCCATACTGTTTAATTTCCCCTCCAGATTCTGTTCTGCTAATAACACAGATGCATATTGTTGTTTTATTTCATTCACTTACAGAAAAAATAAAACAAAGTGTCTGGAATGCCATTATAAGTTTCCTGGGAACCTGGATTATTTTTTTTTAACAGAAGAGTTCTTTTGCCTAATTTTTTTTTTTACAAGAACTGAGTAGGAAGAAGTCTTATTGCTTTATCCATTAAAGGAGAAGAGATGACACTTATGACAAATGATGGATATTTTTTGTCTAATAAAAGAGTTTAGGAAGCATACTGAAGGGGGTTTTTTTATACATACCTTATAGGAGTAAAACTTTTCTCATTGAAGGAGAAAGACAGGTGACAAATTTGATCAGTCTTTTGTAGCTTTTTGTTCTGTAGAAAAGAATGGGAGATGCCTACTGTTTTCAGTTTTTGATCAGAAGAGAGATGTTTGAGTTGTGAATTGACATCACTCTTGCAAGTATTCATCCTAGAACTGTCTGATACAAATTCAAGATACAAATGCTATGAAAGGCCAGTGCTATCCAAAGAAGACTGAAGAATGCAAAAATGTATAGTACAAGAAAGAACTAGAAAAACTAATTGTTTTGCAGAAAGCTACTCTAGAAAATAAAATAGTTAAGCCTCAGCTGACTGTAGGGTCTGTCTCAAACTCTGTACTGTTGCTTGAAGGTAAAGCCAGACTTGCTGAGCAAATGGAATCCTAATCATCACATACCTGTAACACTCCCACTTTTTGCCTATATTCTTCGGACTTTTTAAATCTTTCCTGCATCTCTCCTTCCCACCCACATCCCTTCTGTTACTAAATTTGGGAAATAGGAAGGAAAGGTAGAACTTAATTATGAATATGTTAATAATTGCTAATCACAGCAGTCTTTCATCCAAAAAAGACATATCAAATACCCTTTCTCCCCCACTCAAATAGCTAGCAAGTGATGCGCAAATACATTTTTATTTTTTCTGATTTACTCTTCTGCAAATCTTTCAGTGCTAAAGGCTTTAAACAAAATAAAAAGGCAGAGGAGAAAAATTCCTTGTATTCATCTTTCTAACAGCAAAGACAGGATTCTTTTCAGACTTGAACAAAGAACTTTAAACTCACAAATATATCTAATTAGTTGATGTTTACAGGATTAGAGATCGGTGAAGTGTGGGAGTTTTTTTGGGGGAGTTGGTAGAGTTTGGCAATAATGAAACCCTTTCATGTCCTCTAAATGAAATATGGATGATATCATACTTAGTCCTGCTAGGAAGATATTTCTCTTTAACTCTGAAGTCTGAGCTTTGTTTTTAGTCCTGTTTTGTCTTGAATGTATTGCCCATAATTTTGATATATTTCTTAGCAGATTGGGTTTTTTGCCTATTAATTGTACACAAAGGAGCTTTGGTTAGTATTCACTCTAATCTATAATACAAGATAACAATGCTAATAAATGCAAACTTGTCTCTATAGAATTTTTAAAAAGCATGTGCTGTGTAGCTTTGGAGGCTTTGTTCTTTTGCCTTTGGGAGTAAATTGGGAAATTCAGCCGGCAGAGCTTACTTTCTAAGAGGACATAACAGGTATTGATAATGTACTGTAAACTGTAATTCTGTAGTGACATCAGACTGCAGACTGAAAGCAATCTGTTGGGTACAAGTGCCAAGGTTGTAATGCCTTCGCAGTGAAGCGACTGATGTCTTCAGAAGGCGTGTCTGATTTCAAAGGACATTCTATTTTTCTTTAAAGATGAAAGCATTTTTTACTTTTCTTGTGCAAAGTTATGACTGTTTAATGACAGTAAATAAAATTACTACTCTTGTGAGAGATTTATAGTTTGAATATAAAGTCCATTTGATTTCAACCTAATTATTACACAATTAAAATGGGTTTTTGTAAATAGAATAGGCTGCCTGTCTTCTATTAATATGAATTGAGAGCAAAATTATAAAATTTTGAGTTATTTGTTGAGTCAACATGTCTGTTGTTGTGTCAGTTGAGTCAACAATTGAGTGTCAATTATTGAGTTAAAATATTCTTCCTTTATTGGGACTTTTTTATATGCTTAAACTATTCCATAGGCAGCCTTTATTAAGAATTGAAAGAAAAGTGAAAATTTCAGTTAATGTTTCATTATTATCTTAATGATTCTGTAAATGTAAGGGGTCTTGTATGCAGTAAACACAAAGAAACATTTTTTTAGTCACAAATATCATTCTGCTTTTTATAATACTTATCTGTTATAACTGTATATAACTATTTCATAAATACTTCAGTAAATAATTTTATTTGCAACTTAAAAAGTTCAGTGACTGACACATGATTGGACCCATAGAAACCACATTATCAAATCTTAGTATTTGAGAAACCAAGGCACTTGTTTGCCTTTTTTACAGTAGCTGAGACAAAGCAAAAGATAAGTCAGTTTTACATAAACTTTCCAAGTATTTCTTTGACTTTAGTGCTATAGTTCATGTTAGCTCATTAGAATAGCATTACCTGTTTACAGAATGTTTGTTTTCATGGAAACACCCCCCTCCCTTAGATTTCATTATTGCTTTTTCTTAAATTACATTCTTCTTTATTTGGCATGTAATTTTTCATCATACTTGCTGGGTACCGTGACAGCATTGCTAGTGGTTTCATCTCAGCAGCATCAAGCTTCATACCAGGTCTTGAGCAACTTCAGTTAGGCTTTGTTTGAATTTTAAGCAAATACTTGTTAAGATATTTTAGAATGCTATTCTTCCATAAGGAAACACCTGCGTGTTCTTTTTGCTTCAAAATCTTTCTTTTCATTTTCATATCTATTCCTCTCTATGAAGCTAAAACACTTTAAAATAGAGGTCTGCTGTAATGCATTAATCTCAATTCTCTATAACATTTTTCAACTATTTTTTGACATTCAGCATGAAGCTGAAGACAAAGCTTCTGTGTATCCTGGTGATATTTTCACCACCACAGAGAAGAACAACCTATCTCAGACTGATGTTTCCTCCTGGCTTTTTGCCTTTTTAAAAAATTTTTAACTGAAATAAAGAAAAATTTTTCTGGCTTGATTTGCCCAAAGCTTTGTCATGAACTTATATTTATAATATTTACTGTTAATTTCTGCATGGCAACAGCTTAAAAATTAACAGCAAAGCATCAGAGCAGATGAAGTAAATAAATGAAATGTTTATTGAATAAGCATTCATCAAAAGAAATCAGTGAATGACCAGTAGGTACTGGTTGCAATGTAAACAGCTAGAATTTAATACATACAGATCTGAGGATAAGAAATCTATTTTCTGATATTTAAAAAGTTTGTTCTGATCTTCCAGAACCAGCTACTCAATTAGTATTATTTTTGTTTTTGCTATCCTGGAAAAGAAAAATTCCGTGTTACAATTATATTGAGCTTCTCTATATGTGAAAATCTTAAATAGAGACTTATAGAATCTTATAGGGACACCAGTGCCCACTCTATGTAAAATGTTTAATCTTATTTTAAGGTAGACATATTTCTAGAACCAGAGAAGAAATCAAAAGATCTCTTCACTCTCTAGGTTTAATGTGTTGTCCCTTTTTGTCTTAAAAGATTATTTTTCTTGACACCCAGCCAAACAGGAATGTATACTATCTCCTCAGCAAGAAGAAGGCAGTAGAGTCTTAATTAAAATAGGAAAACACAGGGGAAAAATAGTATGTTCAAGACATCTAAGCTGACTGATTTTTTCATGGTACAAATTACTTTGATATGCTAGGAAAAGTCAGAAGCTTAGCAATCATCATCATAATTGTTAATTATTTATTCTTAAATTAAGGTGGATATTTTCTTGTTCCTGTCACTTGTCACAAAGTTTACTACTCTGTAATAAGAACAGAAGATCCTACTTAGGGCTCTAATCTTCAAGTTGATTGATTGTAGCTTCTTTGACTGATTTGCAGTCCATCACTTAAAATCGTCTGTTTTCAATTAAAATGTCACTCTTCCCCCAGAAATTACAGAGAAGGCATTAGAAACAGCCTGCAGTTCTGTCTGGGCTGCTTTTCAGATGTGAGTGGTTACACTACTGGAGTTAACTAGCATTTCTATAGAGGTAAAAGCCAGTCAAACAGTCCTGGAAGCTGTAACAGTGTGTATATCTGCACTGGTGGAAAATATTATACTCTAGTAAGATCATCTGTGTCTTCTGTCTCAATCAGGTGTCCTTCTGTGTTTTGCTTTGTAACTCCAAGAAATGACTTAAAGGCAAAAGTTTCAATAGTGTAGAAATGGTGAGAAGTAAAAGGAAAGGCATGCACTGATATTTCTGCAGAACAGTATTTGTAATAAATTATTTCTATAATCTGTATCAGTGTACTAGCAAGCAACTTCCCTTCTACATGTCATAATTCTTCATGCACTCTCCTCTTCTGCAGTTATAAAGAAGCTGGAATAGTTTTTCTTCAAGTTGCAAAGATTTGTTTTCTCTAGGCATCCATGTTGATATATAGCCATCCTGTACTTACATACACCCCCTGAACAATATTCCATATGCTTAGATTTTCAGAGATGTAGAGGTCCTTCTTATGCCTCCGTTTTCATTTACTTCACTGACCTGCAATCATTTATCTCTCAAAGTTTATGTAGACCATGTCAGCACTAGTCATTTCCAGGAGACTTGTAATGCAGCATAATATATATCTGAAAGTACAATCATCTTCATATACTTTGTTCAACATGGTGTTTTCTTCCTTCAGTTACTACGTTCAGAACTGTATTTTCGCTCTCGGTGTATTTAACGTGTTTTTCAGAGGGAGTAGAGAAACTGAAACAGTGCCTGACTATTTGAAACTAAAAAAATATCATTACTGAATTGCAATCATGCACTTCAGAATTTTTTGAAGGGAGGAAGGAGTGACATCCAAAGCAGAATTAAGAGCTTAATATTTTTAATGGTAGAAAGCTATGAAACAGAAACCCCTACTGGAGAGGATAGAATCGTAGAATCATTTATGTTGGAAAAGAGATTTAAGATCATTGAGTCTAGCCATTAACCTAACACTGCCAAGTCCACCACTAAACCAGGTCCCTAAGTGCCACATCTAACATGTCTTTCAAATACTTCCAAGGATGGTGACTCAACCGCTTCCCTGGGCAGCCTGTTCTAATGCTTGATAACCCTTCTGGGGAAGAAATTTTTCCTAATATCCAATCTAAACCTCTTCTGATGCAGCTTGAGGCCATTTTCTGTCATCCTATCACTTCTTACCTGGGAAGAGAGACTGACCCCCACCTTCCTACAATCTACTTTCAGGTAGTTGTAGAGAGCGATAAGGTCTCCCCTCAGCCTCCTCTTCTCCAGACTAAACCACCCCACTTCCCTCAGATGCTCCTCAGAGGCTTGTGCTCTAGACCCTTCACCAGCTTTGTTGCCTTTCTCTGGACACACTCCAGCAACTCAGTGTCTTGTACTGAGGGGCCCAAACCTGAACACAATATTCCAGGTGCAGCCTCGCCAGTGCTGAGTACAGGGGCACGATCACTGCCCTACTCCTGCTGGCCACACTATTCCTGATACAAACCAGGATGCTGTTGGCCTTCTTGGCCACCTGGGCACACTGCTGGCTTGTGTTCAGCTGGCTGTCACCCAACACCCTTCATCCAGATTATTAACAAAGATTAACAGAACTGGCCCCAACACTGAGCCCTGGGGACCACCACTTGTGACTGGCCACTGACTAGATGTAACTCCATTCACCCTGATTCTGTGGGCCCGGATATAGGAAATGCTTATAAAAAGTAGGGAAGTCACCTGTAAAATTTATGGGGATCATGTTTTCTTCGTTTAAAAACTTGTTCATACACCTTAGCATGTGGAGATTTAGCAAATGTACATAGAGGTAGCTTTCAGAATATTAACTACAGTCATAATGTATTAATAGGCTGTTGTATCTGGGAAAACAAGTTTTTTCTTCATACAGGTAATTGAGATATCAGTTAAAATTTGTTTTATCATTCCATGAAAGAGTAATCTATCAAGTCAATATGCACTGCTTGTTTCATAGCTTGACAGTAATTAGGATGATAAAGTAAAAATATCTTTGTGTTCTGCCAATGATTATTAAATCATCCTACATTTTTTACTTTAAATGATTTATATTTGTTTACAGATGTATAATAAACAGAATATAAACCTTAAGCAATTAGATATATATATGGCAATTGGGCATCTTGAAAATGACTGTAGTTTTTAATGAGAAGTAAGCTTGAAACTTTATTTGAGGAAAAAGAATTTCAAAAGGAGTTTGCAAAACTCAGATGGAAAAGCCACAGAGATGCATTTCCTAATAGTATTTTAGTTGTTTCCTGAAGACTGGAAGAATCACCCTTTTTTTTTTTTTTTTTTTTTTTTTCCCCTCTATTTGCAAGCTTTATATGAGGCTAGAACTAAGACTTTGAAGAAGGTCTGTAATATTTCAAAACTCATCTAAAGAGGTTATAATTTTCAAGCTGTGATGAATAAAGTTTCTGAAACCCATTTTCTTTCAGCTTTTAATTAAAACTTCTCTTGTTCCTTGGGACAGGCTCAGACGGACAGATGCAAGCTCGTTTGTAAAGGCTCTGAGGTTGTTGGCTGTGAACTTGGTGTAGGCCCAAAGCTGTATAGCTATATCAGGTGGGATCTGTGCCCACTTTAACATAATCTTACCTCTCCAAGGACTCCTAAGGAGGACTTGACTGAGAAAATGGAGTCAGCCTGTGGGAACTCCACAAAAGAGAAAGGCAGCCTGGAAGGCTGAAGTAACAAGCCAATGCAAGGTGTGACTTTCTCAATATAAGGAAATGCGGGTTGATGAAAAAACGAAATTTTGTTAGATGCGCTAGAGACCCTGGTTGGAACATTGATGGGAATAAGCATAATCAAATGGAGAGCAATCTAGAGCAGACTAGAGAGTTTTAGGAGATCTGAAAGACGGCTAAATTTCCAAGAAAAGTTTGTCAGTATAATTGAAGTCACCTAATAATGAAGTAATATGGAGATTGAGTAGTGGACTTTTTTAGAGTTCATAACAAAAAGATCACTGAAGATGGTGAATAGAATATTTTCAATAAAGTGCATGGGACAGAGAAGACAAATCAGAAGTAGCTGAGGATCAGAAGAAAGAAGTCCTCTCTGTAGTAATTGTAAAATTTTAATGATTTTAGCTATGAGAGGTATATGGATTATTAATACGGTAGACAATTAGGAGTAGGATCGATCTTTTATTTTTTTTTAAAAAAAGGGCATTTAAACTTTGTATGAATGGTGAGGAGAAGAATAAAAGTGAGAGCTAATTAAGGATGACAAAGGTAAGGTTTGTCACACAAATGACTGGAACAGTGTGTTTCTAACTTTTGCTGGGACCTTTGAAATGGGGTATGTCTTGATCAAAAAGCTCGGGATGACCAGTCACCATCTGAAGGGTGTTGGTGACCCTCCACAAGCATCCTCATGGAGGCATTTTAAGATGTGTCAAGTGATGTGATACAGAGGTAATTTCAGAATAATGGAGCTTAGAGAAAATTCAAGTAAGTGCTGAAAATAATTATTGAATATTTGTCAGCAGTTAGCATTAATGGAGGAAGTCTGATACCCACTGATTTCACTATCTAAGTAAGTAACACTGTAGTGCTTCATCTTTAAAATGGGCAATGAGTTTCTGCTCCTGGACTTGGAAGGATGAGGTAAATTCCAGAAGCCTAGAACTGTAGGTGTGAATGAACTGCTGATTTTGAGTAGGTAATGGTTTCTTAAGACTTAAAGTGAGTCCTCCTCTGCTGAAGTCCAGAAACTAGTTTTATTACTAGTTGCTTCTATTAAGTGTTTAGAAATTTAAGATCTAAGATTGTTGATGTACAGGAAGTATAGGAATATAATTTACATAGAATATTATTTGCATTAATAATTGTCCTCATATTTTAATTAATATATATTACACAAAGCAAGAGAGAAGGTGAACTATAAACAATATAAACAGCCTGAAATGCACAAATTGAGCTGAAAGATTCTTGATTAAATGCTTCAGGGAATATTAATTTTCTCTGTATACTTCTGTAAAACTCAATTTTTCACTGGCAGTTACGTATAAACAGGATGACACTTTTACTCAGTATCTGTACTTCCTTTCCCTGGCTCTTTTGGCTTTGGCAAGTAAAAAGATGCATCTGAGCCAGGGAGTTTGTAACACTAGGGCAAATGGAACCTGAACAATCAGAGATAATGAATCAATAAATATACCAAGTAACAAAACTGTTATCGTGCCAGTGTTTTCATTGCTGTATGCTTTCTCCCTGGCAAGTGGCCGCTGTCATAGTAGGTCCATTCCTGTTACGTGATAGGGAATAATAAAAGTATCTCTAGAGATATTAATGTGACAAATCCCGATACTGGATAAATAATGAGACACCCATATTAATCCTTTATGACCTTTTGTAATAAAGCTTCAGTGTATATCAATTTACATTTTATGATCTCCTCTCAGAGGATAAAGATCTTTTACTGTGGCATTTTACAGAGATGGCAGAATCCAACCTGTTCAGCATAGAATTGAACATGTAATAGCGTTTACACTGTTAGAGTGTTGTTACCAATTTTAGCAGTACATACTGGATTGAAACACTTGCACATAACTTCCAAGAAAAGGAATACGTTTGTACTGGTTCAGCCTATATAACATAGGACTCATGAAAATCAGGGAATATCTACCGTATCTGTTTTCAGTGAGTAACTGACATAGCTGTTTCAGAAAGGCCATAGGAATTAAAATACGAGAACAACCACTTTTTGTTCATTTGCTAATTCTGTAAGTGAATGTCAGCCTTTATACAAGTCTGGGGGAGATACTGGTCTTCTACAGCTCCTTTAGAGGAGAACTAGAAGAACTTAAGTAAAGATTGTGACTGAGGAAAAGCGAGTAAGGTTCTGTCCTGCCATGACTTTCTGTTCTGAAGTACATAAAAGGAAGTCTGGCTGTGCTACTTTGCTGTCCAGCAGGTGAGTTGTTTGCTATTATGTGCTGCTTGTATGTGGTGAGTTATATTTGGTCTATATCTCTCCCTGCCCTCCTCTCCCACTATGCTTAAGAAGTGATGAAAATGGAAAGATATGTTATTTTTGAACATATAAATATACTTAGGAAAAAAAAAAGCAGAACCAATGACATTCTGATATATTCTGACACAGTAGGAAGTAGAGTGATTTTTAAACCAGAACCTCTGAACAATGTAAAACTGTATATTCTTCAAAAATGATATTTCTTGAAGGGGTAGTGCCTTGAATTTTTCCTCAAGTTATGAGGACTGAGTCAAATAGACAATATTTATAGTGTACAAGTAACAGTGGCTTCCCATATCATATAAGGTTTTTATCAGGGGGAAGGAGGGAGGAAAGAAAAGCTTTTAAAAAACTAATGATTCTTTTGTCACATGGTGACATGCCTGAGGACTTCAAATCTTACTGATCCTGTAGATTGTATTGGTTGTCTTTTTAAACATTTGTAATCTTTATATGCTCTAGGTCAGAGAAGACAACAGCAGTTGCAGACACTGTTATATCAATCATAGAAGAATGTAATGACAATTATTGACTGTGTGATAGTGATCAAAATTTGCTAAGGTAATTTGCTTCTTTCACAACTGAAAATTGAAATATACTTCAGGCATGACCTTCTTCATAATACAAACCCTTGCTACACTTATATAGCAAAATATGCATTTACCAATATATAAGGCCATCATGGAATGATGCGACCATAAAAAAAAAAATCAATTTTGGGAGTTTCTGGAAGCTGTTGGGTTCCCTTACATTTCAAAAATGATCTGTAGAGTTAGTACTGCATATTGATCTTAAGGCAATAGTTTGGTGAAGCACCTGCTCTACTGTATTTAAGAATCTGTTTCTGTTGACTGGGGGATTCTGAATTTTCTGAAATTCTTCATGCTTTTCTAGATTTCCTGAAATGTTGTCGGTGTTGTGTTTGTGCACAGTAAGGGAAGTTTTTCAAACAGAGGCTATTGAAACAAGCAGTTCCTGCAATACAGAATCATAGAATTGTTTGTGTTGGAACCTTTAGAGGCCACCTAGTCCAACCCCCCTGCAGTAAGCAGGGACATCTTCAACTAGATCAGGTTGCTTGGAGCCCTGTCGAACCTGGCCTTGAATGTTTCCAGGGATGTGGCATCTACAACCCCTCTGGGCAACCTGTTTCAGTGTTTCAGCACCCTCATTATAAAACATTCCTTCCTTCTATCTAGTCTGATTCTACTCTCTTTTAGTTTAAAACCATTGCCCTTTGTCCTATCACAACAGGCCTTACTGAAGAGTCTGTCCCATCTTTCTTATAAGTCCCCTTTAAGTATTGAAAGGCTGCTGTAAGGTCTCCCCAGGGCCTTTCTTGTCCTGAGGACTTCAGAGCTGGACGCAGCACTCCAGGTGGGGTCTCACCAGGGCAGAGTAGAGGGGCAGAATCGCCTCCCTTGACCTGCTGGCCACACTTCTTTTATAAGAAGCACAGGATACTGTTGGCCTTGTGGGCAGTGAGTGCATATTGTTGGCTCGTGTCCAGCTTTTCATCCACCAGTACCCCCAAGTTGCCCCCAAGTCCTTCTCCCCAGGGCTGCTCTCAATCCCTTCATCCCCCAGCCTGTATTGATATTGGGGGTTGCCCTGACCCAGGTGCATGACCTTGTACTTGGCCTTGTTGAACCTCATGAGGTTCTCATGGGCCCACCTCTCATGCTTGCCCAGGTCCCTCTGATAGCATCCTGTCCCTTAGGTGTGTCAACTGTACCACTCAGCTTTGTGTTGTCAGCAAACTTGCTGAGGGTGCATTCAATCCTACTATGTCATTGATGAAGATATTAAACAGTACTTGTTCCATATGGACCCCTGAGGGACACCACTCGTCACGGATGTCCATCCAGACATTAAGCTGTTGGCCACTACTGTCTGGATGCGACCATCTAGCCAATTCCTTATCCACTGAATAGTCCATCCATCAAATCCATATCTCTCCCATTTAGAAAGAGGGGTGTTGTGGAGGACCATGTCAAAGGCCTTAAGAATTCTAGATAGATGACACCTGTAGCTCTACCCTTGTCCACAACAATATAGCTTTGTTTGCTCTCATTCCAAACATGTTCTTAGGTACTCAACAGATGTCATATAATGCATTATATATAATACTTTACGGAAGTAAAAAGCGGGGTAGGTGAGTGAAAGGGAGGGTGGAAGCTGTCTAATTAAGTTTGTTGTTAATATTCAGAAGAAGATTAGACTTGGCTGAAAATATGGCTACAAAGAATTTAAGACTTTCTGATCTGTTTATTTCAGTAGGTGGAAAGATCCCAGAGGCTGTGTAATTGCACTGAAACCTTTCTAACCTTTTGCATGTTAAGGCTTTATAATAGCTAAACATGATGATAAAGACAGGACAGAGACAGTGACCTGGAAATGAGGCAAGGGGACACATGTTGCAGTAGGGGATGAAACACAAAGGTCTTCCTTTGCATGCTTAGTATTACTGCAGTTGCCAGGGTTTTGTTACAGTTCTGTAATACTGCTAACTGTATCAGACTGCAGACTCAAACCATTTAATTTGCAACCTTTATCTCCATTCCTGTGTAATAAAATATATAGGAGAGGAACACTTAAAAGTCAGACTCTTAGCTTAAACTTATTAAAGATATTAATGTTGCAAAAGATAATAGCTGCTACACAAGTTAATGTTTCATATGCCTCGGAAATCCAGGTGAAATTTCACACAGCTCAGAAATCTAGTATTCAGTAGCAAAAGTATACTTCTTACTGTTGTTCAAAACAAACAAAAATATCCAACAGAATTGAAGTTTACCAGTGAGATCTTGAACTCTACCAAGACATCAATCTTTAGCAAAACTGGCACTTCAGGTAATACAAAATTCAGTGAATAATCCCACAACGCTCATTCTGCTGTCTGTGAAGGAGACGTACTGCACACAAAACACATCTCTATTTGTCTTTAGCCTGTACAGAATAAAAGCAACATATAAATGATGTATTGTCAAATTATAGGCTGCTAAATTTCATAACTATTATGTTGTGTGCTGTGTACAATCTTTCACTTCTATACATTTAGCATCATCTGAAATTATTTATTTTATTATTTGACTGGTGATAATCCTCAGGGCAAGCTGTATCTCCCTAACAACATACACAATGGAATGTTGAAAGGAGGTGACAATGCTTTGGTATTCTTGAAGCACAGTTGGGTCTATCCTGGGATCAGGCTTACAGGAATTTAGTGAAGGAATTGACCCAACTTAAACAGTCTAGTCTGTCCAGGCTTTCCAAAACAATCTTTTTGAAGTTGCTTAAGTCTTCCAGTGTGCACTTACAAGCACGTTATGTTTTCTGTTTGTAAATAGTTCCCATGGTATTTTATAAGCCTGAATCCAAGGAATTTGAGCTTGAAATATTCTAGTTCTTCATACTTCTAGTTTTCACAGATCTGAATCCAGATTGAATTTTTTTTGAAGTTAACTTTTAGAGAACTTAACATTGTTGGAAGGGTGTAATACACTTCGGAGAAAATGTAAGCCTGTGTTTTGCTCTTTTTTAGGATTGGTGATGCTGGAGAGTTGTTTTACTCCAAGTACTACGATGTGGATTTTTGTCCATGGTTATGTACCTGTGTTGAATATGCTTGGTCCTTACAAATACTATAAGCCAAACGGAAACCAGACAAGTCCATATGAACTAATAAAATAACAGTATCTAGGAAACTTTGGTCATCCAAGACCTTTAATAAAATTGATAAATATCAATGGAAAGACTACTATTGATCCCAGTAGGTTTTTATTGTTTGGATTAAGCAGTTTCCAGATTTGTACTAGTTGATAAACAGTTACTATGTTTTTATATGTCATAATAGCATTCCAGGAGGTTGTGCTAATATTCTAGATAGAGTAATTATCTCCTTGGCTTTTGTTTAATACTTCTGAGAATTTATATTTTTAACTTCATTTTCTTCTCAGTATTTTTACAGGTGGCTTCCTCATCTTTAATGAAATACACTTTATTATGTATTCAACCTAAATGTTTATTCAAACAGATGTACATAATTATAAGTGAAAGCAAACAGCTGCATTTGTTATTTTCTGACCCCTTTGGTTCCTCCAAATATAAGCTTTCTGTTGCATTTAATGGAGTAAGTGTTGATTTTAGTATAGAAAGACATTAAAGTTTACTCACTATAGAATGCCTGTAGTTTTAGTATAATGAACATTAAATGGCGTTCCCTGAATTTTTTCTACAGAGCCAAACTATAACATTGACAACAACTTCTGTTGTTACTACTTCTTGCTTAAAACCACCCCAGTTTATCCAGTGTATGATATTAAATACCCATACATTGCAATATATTAAATGAAACACAACAGTGCAATATACTTTCTGCTATGTAACATCTTAAAAAAACCCAACCAACCCAAGCCTATATAATATGCCTATCATATACTGCTAAAATACCAGTTTCTCTATTTCATTTCAGTTGTAGAAACATCTCTGAGAATGAGGTAAGGAAATAATTAGTGGGAAAGTAATATTTTGGACAGAATATGTAAAACTCCATAATGATTTTTGGGCCTAGGGGAGTGATCAGGAGTCCAGGAAAGTACATCAGTGTAAAAAGAAAAACTGTTAGGGCATGGAAAGCAATTAGGAACTTGGATACAAATGTTGCAGCCTGGGGAAGAACATTTGTCTTTCATGGTGGATTAAAACAGCTTCAGCCATTCACATACTTCCATGTTGTGTTGGTGAATGTGGAAACTGATTGCATAGCCCAAACAAAATATACTGTGCTACTGAAATTAAATATTTAGGGTAGTTAGAAACAGAAATAAAAATGATAATAATACACAGTGTAATATAAAGTGTTAGGTTTCTTATAGTTGCTTTTGAGTGCCTTCTAATTTTTTTTCTCCTGTGTCTACATTGCAAGAGTACTCTCTCCTTTGTTACATTTCTTTTTTGCTGGTAAAATAAGTCTTCCTTTTATGGTATTATCTATTTAGAAAATATCACTAATCGTGAAAAATTAAATGTGTATTGTTAGCTTCCTTGATTTCTTTTTTTTGTTGTTGTTTTTGGGTTTTTTTGTGACTAATTTTGAAGTGCTTTATAACTATCAGTGAGTGAATTGTGGGCATCTGTGCCTGCCAATTGGCATGCATTACAGAGTTTATTCAACTTCTTAAAAGAATTAAAAATTTTTTTTAATTAATACGATCTGCATAAAGCTGTGTCCTGAAATTGAAAAGGACACATAGAATTTTATTAAAGTTGTAGCATTAAGTTGCTTTAAACTATATGCTTTAAGCTGTATTCCTAAATATCCCATTTTGTTCCGAGGGATTGTGTGAACAAACAAAACAGATTTCAAAAGATGTTTCTTGATTTGTTGGACACTGAATATGACAGTACCGGTCAAAGAGTCCAGTAAGGGTTTTGCTATATTTTTAAGTATCATGACCAAGAGTCTAAAAAACCTGCTACTAATAAAAATAATACTGCATCCTAAACCAATTTGCAGTCCAGAACTCTTAGTCTGCTTCCTGAACATTTGGTGTGTGTTATTTCAGTTTGAAACACCAAAATCAATAATCAGTTTTAGAAACCATGACCATGCCTAAAATTAAGAAAAAAAACAACTGACTTCAGGGTTCACAATACGGTTGGGGTTTAGGCAGAATTTTTTTAGTGACTTATATCTTGCTCAATTTAGTAATGCTTCTGAAATTTTGAATTAAATGTATATTCTAAATCAAAAGAACACTCTCTTAATGTGTAAATATATCCTTAATTTATTACAGTATTTTGAGTGCAGTTGAGCCTAAACGTAGCTGAAGTTATTTACTAGCAATACTGCTATTTTGAAGTAGTTTTAGAAGATCAATTATTGAATTATTTTAAGAATGTAAAGAAGCTACAGACTGACACGGGGAATGTGATCACTTCTTATATTTTATTGTGTCATTTTGTTTTAACTTCTGCTACTAGAGCGTGCTAATACACAATAAATTGAGAAGACTGCATTTGGTACTTGGTGACCATTTCTTCAGAGTTAGGAGTAATGGGAATTGTTAAGACCCTTAGCTACGACACTGAGGCTTTTTCTGCAATTTTTCTCAGTGTTTCTGTGATCTAAAATAGAGAAAATATTAAAAAATAGGAAGCATTAGAAATACTGTAGTACTTGGCTAATAAAAACACTTCTGAGAAGTAAAGTTTAAAATGTACTGATGCAACAGTATGGTGCTATCTAGTTTAAGACTGATCTCAGCTGCCTTCAGTCATCTAAAGCTTACAGATCTAACCTAAGTTCTTCAGTGGAAAAAGGTGCACACTTCTGAAAAGGCTATTTTTCTCACCCCGAGAAACACACGAAGGAATTCCAAAGCCACTTATCACTTGATGTTGGAGCTGTCTGTCAGGACCTCAAGTTCTCCCCCAGGGCCTACACCCTCCTGCCCATGTGTCCTGGGGTCCAGTGCCAGACTCTGGCCAGTTCTGGCATGGATACATCTACCCATGAGCTAGCACGGTTGGCTGGGATTAGGCAGTGGAAAACAGCTGTGTTGTGAGACAGAGCTGTGAGCTCAGACCCTTGGTCTTTTCCTACAATACATTGTAGGACTGTGCCCAAGCCTTTACTTTGCGGATCCTGACCTCACCTTGCTGACTTGGTGTTAGATGTGCCTCATGACTATGGACTAGTCTAGTGATCCCAGGGCTGTGATTTTTACCCTGAATCCTTGCAATTTAGGATCATGATACACAAATATCTATTTGATGTATATCTTATCTACAATTCTGTACTTGATTAATGGATATGAAAATAGTTGGTTTCTATTAAAATTTAATTTTCCCTCCTGTCTGTATTACAAAACTTAATGATTCTGCACTATAACGCTTCTTTTTAATACTAAAAGACTAGTGTTAGTGTTGAGGTTAGTGTCAAAAAAACCCCTGGGATTTGCAACATAGAGATATTTAGTTCAATAGTATTTTTCAGGTTCTTGAAGGAGGGAATAAATTGTAAAGTGCCTTCTGGAACTTAAGCACTGCCATACAACTTCTTTATGTAGCCATGGAAAGCTGGCAACCACAGATCCTTAATATCTTTTTTTCTTCAATGCAATTGTTCTCTCTCACACTGCAGGATAAAGGATGGATGTCTAGTATGTCTATCTTCCCTTATGAGGGCGCTGTGTAGCAGGGTGCTTTCTTTTCTCTATTGTATATTTATCTAAGGGAGGAGGAGGCCTGTTCCTGTTAATTAGCAAGAACAGACAATACTTTTCTATATACTGTAACTTGAGAAAAGAAAGAGTCCATTTCATGTGAATGCTTTTTTTTTTTTTTAAAGTGTTTCAGCTACTTTCAGCTATGTCAGGGTCTCTGCCAAAGTTGCTATAGAGGAACAAGGCTTTGAAATGCTCTAAGAATTCTGGTACTGCTTTTAATAAATGAAAATAGCTATCAGTAATGCATTAGTGCATTATAGGACTTTCAAATCACTGCACCCAGACTGTGATGAATCACAGTATGAAGTGAGGATAAATGTGCTGAAAAACACAGTGAGAGACTGTTTGCTCCTGCCACGTTAACTTCAGCTGAAAATAGTGTTTTAGAAACATAGTAGTTCTTACCTTAATTTTCAAGATGTACTATTGTAAGGGGGTTGTAAGTCACCTAATCTAAAGCTTCATTGTAATGAACAACCGTGTCCTCTGATGCTGTTCATAAATTGGTCAAATTCCCTTCACAGCTTTAATCCTGAAACCTTTGTATTATGTATACATGTTTAAAGTATCCTTCCAGCTATAGATTAACTATATGTACTACATATCTTTGTGGTCACAATATAGCAACAAAAGTGCTAGGAATTAATTCCTTTAGGTTGTAATAGCAATCAGCAGAGAGAAACTACAGAAAAGGATGCTTCCCTGTTCATGCTGGAATCCAATAACGTTTCAAGTTCATGGCAAACTCCATAGAAACAGAATTGTGATATATTTTTCTCCTTCATCCTAAGTCATTGATCAGAAGAGATTTGATTGATGCTGATTTGCACATATTGAAACAAGTTCTCATATGGACAGCACACTTTATTTTGGACACTGGTGGAAAGAACTTGCCTGCAGAACATACTGCATATGAACCTTTATATGGAGCTGATTTTTCTGATGTCAGAAGTCTGGTTAAATACTTAAGGTAGTAATTAAGTGTCACGATTGATAAATGACTAGTCGCTTTGCATCATCTATTGATATTGCATACTACAGTACAGAAACATTCATATTGATTTCACTATGTCATGTCAGTGACCAGACCCTAAAAAAATAATTGTTTTATCCATGAAACTAATAAAAATTACAAACTTACAATGGAGTGCATTTCCTACATCCTCGAGTAAAACCGATTGTCTTCCTATATCCCTGATTATTTAATAGAGGAAAGCAATTTACTGTATTTGCCAAACTAATTTATTAAAAGCAGCCGAACTGCTTTTTTGTCTCAATAATAATGTAGAGATCTGTACTAGCACTAAGACTATGTCCATGAAACGAAATATTCCACACTGAGCATGTAAAACTGACTTGATCTTGTAGCTTAACTTGGACAATTTTTTTTTATTTGGGGACCAATTCTTTCTAAACACAGAAAGCTAATGAATTGTTTTTTGGATGACATTAAAAGCAGTTCCATTGTTCTTGGCTTAATCATTATTGGTTATAAAAAAAAAAAGCAATGACAAGAAAGAAAAATAAAATAACTTCAGAAGTTAGTGGACTTTAGATTATGTTATCATAAACACATCCTTCTCAAACCAAAGGGAGGAAAAAAAAAGAAGCTGGAGAAGCATTAAGAATATAAGACCATTATAAGGAATATAAGTGTTGTAGATTACCCTGGGTTTTACCACTCTATAAAACTGATTTTTCACCTCCCGATCTGCAAGGACTTCCGAAAAAAAAAAAATACTGAAGACTCCCGAGTTGTTTCTTTACTCTGAAGAATATAAAAAACCCACAGAAGGGGGTAGTACCTTTTTTCCCAGAACCATACATTACACTTCCATCAGAAAAGTTAGACATCTGGTGTGCAAAATGTTCTTTCCTACTTAACCTGCCAACAGTGGCCCATACTTGTAGAAACTACTTGATTGTGATGTCAAAGCAAAAGCACTTTGATGTAAAGACCATCAAATTTATGATCTCCCTTTTCATTTTGCAAGATCTTCTGCCAACTCTAAAAAAAATTTGCCCCTTTCAAAAAGATTTGCTAATACTAGAAATATGACATCTTGTAGCAACTCACTTTCTCTGTTAATGCAAATGAGATCTCTTCCCTGGATATTTACGATGCCATTCTTAGCTAAACATCAGTGTGACCAAAAGTATGCAGGCTATTTTAGGTGCTGAAAGAGGGATTGAGGGCAGAGAGACTTATTGCAGGTTCAAAGGTAGAAACCCAGGAAATTACTTCAGAATAGATGAAATGGATATTAAGTACAGCCAGTTCTTTTGTTTCAAATATCAATTAGAGTTGTAATGTTTTCCCTAGAGATTGAAGCAGTTTTATTTCAGGTGAATTGATCTGCTGCAACTGTATACAATTAACTAATATTTGATGAGTAAAAAGCTGAATGTAGGCATTTTTAATAATTTGTTCTATCTTCAGCAAGTAAATAGGAAATGCAGGTAAACATGACCTGCTAATCTAATATTTAGATTAATAAACAAAAATTAACACAAAGTAATATTTAGGTTTGAATGTTTAATATTTATATTTCTAGTTTTTGTAATTTAGTCAAGGAGAAATAAATATGCTGGGGAAAAAAAACCAAAACCATTGACTAAGTCATTGAAATACTTTTGAAAAATTACAGTAAATTTTCCTGATGTTATAATTTTGAAAGTTATGATTGCCATAGAAAGTTAAGCTTCATTACACAAAATCGTAATTTTTACCACGTGTGGATCTTCTGTTTTTCAACATAGAAATAAAACCCACATGGGTATCATTCAGCACTTTAGAATCAAATGAAGAATATATGCCAGGCTGTTATATCTCTTTAGCCACTTATGATTGCAACTAAGAATTTTCTATTTTTCAGAATTAGGGGTGAAAGATTTGTAGTAGACATGTTGGATTTCTTCTTTAAAAGTAGTTTGTCACTATGTAAATACAACATCTATGATTTACATTTGTTTTATGTTCAATGTAAGTGAAGTTCTCTAAAAAAATACGTGTATGAATGCATGTACTCTCTCTGAACTATACATTTTTTAAAAAATATGAAGCAAATTACTGGCTTATTGGTCTAGTGTCTTAGTTGCACAATGCTAAGAAGAAAGCCATTAGCACATATCTTAACTTGCTTATCTATATGCTTATGCAGTTACAGTTGGCTTATATGTGTAGCCGATAATTAAAATGATCCTAAATAGGAAATTATTGTATGTAGATGAAAAAGTAAAAAACAAGAAACATGCTTCACCTTCATATTAAATGTCTTCAAATGTTTCTTAAATAAATGTAAAAATAAGAATTTATTATTACAAACAACTCATTTGGAAATGAAGAAAGTACATAATTTCATTAAAGCTTAATTTGGTTTTAAATCAATGAAATAATTTCAGTCTGAAATTTACATTGCGCTGTGGCACTCAGAGACGTGGTTTTGTGGTGGACCTTGTAGTGTTAGCTTAACAGTTTGACTGGATGATCTTAAGTCTTTTCCAACCTAAATGTTTTTATGATTTAACTCCTGATGAAAATACAAGATCCCTCACTGGGAAGAAATGACTCCCAAAATCAGAGAGCAATCTGACCAAAACCAGCCTGCAAAAAACAATGCTTCCAGTATTTTGATAAGTATACTGCACAAAAACTTATCCACAAACACTATAAGCCTTGGTTCTTGGAGAAGTTGTTATATTCTGTGAGATAAAAGACTGGAAGATACGCGCATGCTTACTCATCTGTTGTAGCTGTCACAGTTCAGAAAAATAAAGAAGGCTGTAATGTGATTTGACAGAGAAAGCTGCATCGTAAGAGGATTTCTTCTTGAAACATTAATATTTTGCCTTTAGAAGACTATGTTCAGCAGACAGAAGTTGTAATTTGACAGCATGAAGTATCAATGAGCTTGAATGCTTTGTGATAATTATTAGAAGTAGCATTCTAAGGAAGCACTCTGAACCACCTGAACTCTTGTTTTCTGGGGCATTCATTTCATTATTCTACTAGCAGATGGAGGTAGGAAATATGCATTTATTAAGGGAGGGCTTTTTTTAAATATATAAAGTCCTCATCTTTTTCAAGTATGAATATGAATTTTCAATATGTGTGTATACCTGTATTCATAAAAATGTGTATCTATGTTGGCAATTAGTCCTTTTGGTACCCAAATCACAGGGAAGATATCAGAGATGCTTGAGAGAATGAATGCAGAGAGCAGATAGTGCCAGCATCAGAGGCTCTTCTGTTCCCTCCCCAAGTCTGTTCTGAGTGAAAAAGTGCCGAGTTCTTAAGTACTCTTACATGGCTGAATAGTGATAGAGAAAAAACAGCCTTCCTTCTTGCATTTGAAAACCTCATTGTGGTGAGAGGAAACTCCAGCATATTTACTGAAGGAGCCAAATGAGTAGAGACAAAGCTATTTCAGGTCCACAAGCAGACGAATCAATTTTAGTAGATGGAATATCTATCCTGGCAAAACATAGATCTGTCCCTGCCTACCTTTTCTACTAATGTAGATTAATAGCATAGTTAGATTTAAAAAACAAAAAAAAAAGTTTTTACTTAATCTATAATTTACAGATTTACGGGTTTTTCCCATCAGTTGTTTTAGACTATCAAAGAGTAAGACAAGGATTCTGGTTTTGATGCTTAATAACCCGACGGGAGTGATGATTGCTTGTGTTTCGTGTTAAGTGAGAGTTACACTGAGTACCCATTATTTCAATATCTTCTGGGTATCTTTGCTAGGAAGTGTAAGGTTGTCTCAAATGTAGTTTTGATGCCAAAACCAATTATCAGAACTTCGTGGTTGTCTCTTTTAGACTTTTAAGACTGGATATATTTATTACCCACATTAATGTAAAATTCTGTTGTTGAATATTCTTTACCTCTAAACTACGTCCATGTTTTACAGATTAAATAATTCAATTTTTAATTTCTCCGTTCTGGACTCTTTCTAACTCTGGGGTGTTTCAGTGGAGGTGATAAATGTTGCGTAGCAGATTCCAGAGAGGGTTGTATCCATTGTGACGTTTTCTATGTAATTTTTCATGGCTTTCTTCATGCATTCTAACACGCTGGTTGCTTTCTTAATCATATTCAAATACAGGAAAATTAACAGAAAAATCTGTATTATTTCTCAGTTTCTAGTCAGTTATTTTAGATGCCTTTGAAGTGTGTTAGTAGACTAAACTCTTCCTCCATTAATTTTCAATAGACTTTGCATCAGTGCCTATGATTTCATCACAAAATATACAGAACTGACATGATCAATTTGGGGGACGTTCCAAAATCAGCATGTTTGCTTCTTTGACCTGTGCGTGCTGTGAAGCCGTATGTCGTACTACAAGCATTTTAAATAATTTAAAAGGAAAGCAATATCCCAGTAAAATAGGTTACGGTGAAGAAGTTATTTTTTAAAAAAGTATTTTATTGGGTCCTGCAATGTACATGCTTGTCTTTCATACCCTATGATAAAATCCATTTAGGTTTTTAACTTTTGTAATAAATATCCCTATTTAAAAAGTATTAATGTTCTTTCTTTGAATACTGAACCCATCTTGCAATCACAGTTGGTAAAATAATATGGTACTAAATGTTCAGTGTTGCTTTTCATGTAGATTACATACCTAAAACACACAGAGCTATTTCACCATTTGGAAATAATGACAACTGTCTGACTTCTGTGGACCAATATGACAGGCTTTAAGATGTTAATGCTAGGACACTTGGGATCCATGTTAATAAAGAGATTATTACATTTAGGTCTGTTGGACTATTTCATTTTCCTTGGCAATGAAGGTTCAGTCTTCTGGTACTAAGTCTTCCTCTACCCCACAAAGTATTCAGAGGTAACTGGCCTTTGAAAAGGGAATACTCTGGAAACAGTTTCTGCTGAAGTAGTTCCACAATCAGTGTTCTTGCAGACTTCCTGTATACAAGCCAACTGATTCTCTAATGTGGAATTAATTGAACTTGGATACTTCTACTTCTTAGACAGTGCAAACATAAAAAGAAAAAAAATTATGTATAGAACTTCTAGTTATTTCAGAGTCTTACTTGCAAATGAATTAAGTTTTACTGTGTTTTCTATTTTCTTTCCAGTGCTTATGTACATGTATTCCTCAGATTAATGTAAAATCAAGATATTAATACAAAAAGCATGAGTTTATGACTCAACAAACTGTAACATTTTAGGCAAGAGTGCAATACCTTGACTAAAGGTTTTCTCATAGTCTAAACACTAATTGCCAAAATATATTTATTTTTAATTTTAGATTGATTTTGCTTACTCAAACTTTCCTTGTGGCTATACATAGTCCAGTGTACATATGTTCCCTGACGAATCCTGATTAGGCACATATATTTTAAAGGGAAAAATTGCCTGTCCTTAAATAATACTCTATGTGTCATTGAGACAACCAATTTTGCAGCTAATGTAAAAACTTCATAGGGATAGAACAAAGATTCTTGTGATGACAGAGCATTGCACTAATATATCACACCTGAAACTAATGATTAACTCCATACTTTGCTGGATAATTTTAATGAATTTGAGTATAGCTTCAAGACATAACACATACAGTCATTTTCAGATTTCTCATTTTTATAGCCATCAGCAGACTATATCTTAATGGCATTTTGAAAAAGAATGAATAATGAGTTATAAGAGTGGCTAAAATGGATTTCCTCACCTGCATACTGTGGTATATGTGACTCTGGAGTCTAAAGAATATGTAAAGCACAAAACAGGAAACGATCCCAGTGTCTATGAGTTAGTAATGCCCTACGTGATACAAGAACCATATGATACGGATAAGATGGAGTGCTGCACAGATACATCAGTTTGGATATATGATGCAATTTAGCCTCAACAGGTTTTATTAGCTTATATGGATTACTTTGAGTATTAAAACTTGAGTGAACTTAAACGTGAGTATTTTTCTTCCAGTTGCAGAGCTGACATGGGTGTTCAAAGCAATGGCAGGTGACACCTACATTCTGTTAACCAGCCTTCCTTGAGTTTTCCTCTTCTCACCATAATATCTCCTAATCAGATTCTTTTAGATTTTCATCATCTGATCTTTTCCTCTTATCACAGCACAATTTTAACTCTGAGAACAATGAATTGGGGGTGGAGGGTGTTCTTCCTTTTTCTTCTTTTTTTTTCCCTAGCAATTGAATTATAGATTTTGGGCGAAAATAATAGCTGTCTCCTTCCCACTCTCACTGATACAGTATTATGCTTCTTATTTGTCACAATGACAAATTTTAGTTTGGTGCCTTTCAATCATGTTTTGCCAAAGCTTTATACGTGTACCCTGAGCTATTAACATTAAGATAAATATATAGATAGAACAGTCATCTAAAAACCACCGAAACACTAGTCTGGTTCCCCAAAATTATCTATGTTGCTAATTTTTAAGATAGATAAAACTTGGTAGTATGTGCATTTGAAGTAATGTTATTTATTACTCAGGAACATCAGATATAGTCTTTCTCTGCTTCATTCTCCAGATTCAGTTCATGCAAGGGAGCTCAAGGAGGTTATGTCAATACAAACAGAGCAGTATGTCTCTTGGCACTTGGCCAAAACTGTGTCTTTTGTGTTTTAAATAAAAGCTTTCTTTCATATACCAGTAAAAAGAAGTTATATCAATGGAGAAATATAACAATAATTAGAAGATGATCTGTTAGAATATTATTGATGGATTCTTTGAAGCAGAATAGACAAATTAGTGGGAAACAGTTCATGTAAAGTTCATGTTGTGAATGATAAAGTGTGATTGAATGAATCAATGCTGCATTTTAAATAGGGTCGGGACAAAGGATTTTATATTCAGGTGGCTATAGACCCACCTATTTGTATGTTATTCAAATGGTGGAAGGCTGCTAACTCAATTACTTCCTATCTTCCCCTCTAGTTGTACTACTCTTTTAAGTTTAAAGGAAATATGCCTGGGTTTCCCTCTCCAACAGCTGCAGTAGTATTGAAGAATTCTACCTTGTTTTAATATAATGGTCCATAAAATCTCACATTTTTTAATTAAGCTCTGTGAAATGTCAGCTGGCATTGACAGCAACTTTGACTTGGTTACAATCCAAGTTGGACAGTGTTTAGGAAAGTCCCCTTTAACAGTGTGACTTATTTGTCCATCAAGGGAATAGCTTCCTTACAGCTACTCTCGAAGAGGGAAAGGTGAGAAGCAGAACTGTCCTCCTACCCCTATTAAAAATGTATTAATATAAAATTGGTAGGAACTGGAAACTGAACAAGGAATCGCTGTTCTCTTCCCAGGCTGAGATCAATATATCGGGCACAGGGACATGTTAAGGCTTCTACAGTCTTTCCAAACCATGAGGAGGTTCAGCCACTGCTGAAAAGGAAGGGGCCCTGGTGATGCAGAGAAGGCAGAGTTACTGAATGCCGCCTTTGCCTTGGACTTCACTGCTAAGGCTGGCACTCAGGCATCTCAGCCCCCAGAGAAGAGAGGAGAAACTGGGACAAAGGAAGACTTACCATCAGTTGAGAAAGACTGGGTCAGAGATCACCTATGCAAACTGGATCCTCGCAAATCCATGGGCCCCGATGGGATGCACCTCCAAGTACTGAGGGAGCTGGTGGATGTTCTCGCCGAGCCACTCTCCATCATCTTTGAAAGGTCGTGGAGGACAGGAGAGATGGCCGATGACTGGAAGACAGCAAATGTCACTCCAGTCTTCAAAAAAGGGCAAGAAGGATGACCTGGGGAACTATAGGCCAGTCAGCCCCACCTCCATCCCCGGAAAGGTGATGGAGCAGTTCATCCTGGAGGTCATCTCCAGGCATGTAGAGGACAAGAAGGTTATCTGAAGTAGTCAGCATGGATTCATCAAGGGGAGATCATGCTTGACCAACCTGATAGCCTTCTATGATGACATGAATGGCTGGGTCAATGAAGGGAGAGCAGTGGATGTTGTCTATCTTGACCTCAGTAAGGCATTTGATTCTGTCTCCCATAGCCTCCTTAAAGGCAAGCTAAGGAAGTGTAGGTTGGATGAGTGGACAGTGAGGTGGACTGATAACTGGCTCAACAACAGAACTCAGAGGGTCGTGATCAATGGGGCAGAGTCTAGATAGAGGCCTGTCACTGTTCCCCAGGGGTCTGTGCTGGGTCCAGTCCTGTTCAACATATTCATCAATGACCTGGACGAAGGGATAGAGTGTACCCTCAGCAAGTTTGCTGATGATACCAAGCTGGGAGGAGTAGCTGATACACCAGAAGGCTGTGCTGCCATCCAGTGAGACCTGGACAGGCTGGAGAGCTGGGCCGAGGGGAACCCCATGAAATTCAACAGGCGCAAGTGCAAGGTCCTGCTCCTGGGGAAGAACAACCCCATGCACCAGTACAGGCTGGGGGCTGAACTACTGGAAAGCAGCTCTGCTGAGAAGGACCTGGGAGTGCTGGTGGACAACAAGCTGACCATGATCCAGCAATGTGCCCTTGTGGCCAAGAAGGCCAAAGATGTCCTGGGTGCATTAAAAGGAGTGTGGCTGGCAGATTGAGAGAGGTTATCCTCCCCCTCCACTCTGCTGTAGTGAGGCCACATTTGGTGTACTGCATCCAGTTTTGGGCCCCCCAGTTTAAGAAGGATGTGGAACTGCTTGAGCAAGTCCAGCAGAGAGCTACCAAGAAGATCAGGGGACTGGAGCATCTCCCTTGTATGGAAAGGCTGAGAGACCTGGGTTTGTTTAGCCTGGAGAAGAGAAGACTGAGGGGGGATTTCATCAATACCTATAAATATCTAAAGGGTGGGTGTCAGGATGATGGGACTAGGCTCTTTTCAATAGTGCCCAATGACAGGACAAGGGGTAATGGGCACAAGCTGGAACACAGGAAGTTCCACCTCAATAGGAGAAAAAAACTTTCCTGTGAGGGTGCCAGAGCAGTGGCACAGGCTGCCCAGGGAGGTTGTGGAGTCTCCTTCCCTGGAGACATGCAAAACCCACCCGGATGCGTTCCTGTGCCCCCTGCTCTAGGTGTGCCTGCTCAAGCAGGGGGGTTGGACAAGATGATCTCTAGAGGTCCTTTCCAACACCTACCATTCTGTGATTCTGTTATTCTTTTCTCCTGATCTCCCTGTTAAAAATAATAGAATGTCTTAGTGAGCTGGGTTCAGAAACTAACGACTGCTGCCAAAAAGAAGGCGAGAATAGGCATTTTTCTAGCCTTCATGAGACTACTTTCCTCAGACAAATCAATTTTTCTTCTTAATTCACAAGTTTGACATTAGTGTAGAAATGAAATTACATCAAAGTTTAGGAAAACTTAGGAAAACAATTGTTATTATGAATCAGCGTATGATTCATATGTTGCATGTTACCTTTATTAAAATTAGAAATCAATTTAGTAATTGTCATTTACTTGGTATTAAGCTTGTGTTGATAAAGAAAAACTGAAAAATGAATTTCATAAGCATTTGGTGATTCCAAGTGAAGGTGTGATAAAATGGCGGTTGAAGTTACAGAAGAAAAAACCCAAAACAATAATTCAGTCAGGGGAAAACCAGGTATAATTTCAGATATAAAATAAGAAGCTTTAAAGGTACTGACTGTTAGGAATGTATCTTTGTGAATAGAGTTCTGGCAAAGTGATTTAATATTTAAGGTAGTTGTAGTTAGGCAAATAAAAAGCTCTGGCTCATGGATACATGGAAAATATCCTCACCTATATATTCCAAGTATGGAATAGCATGTGCATTCCTGGTCACCCAATTCTAAAAGTGATATAAAAGAAGTAAGGGAACTGCAGAGACTGTTAAATTGATTAAGGCTCAAATAGCAAAACAGGTAACGTAACATCTTACTATTTATCTAAACACAGTGCTATCTGGATATTTTTTACAAATGTAGAAAAGCTTGATTTAAGTTTTAACATCAGCTAAAAATTGAATATCATTAAGGTGATGTCGGAGATAGAGGAGGCAAGTGGACAAATCTTCTGTGGGGTAAAATAATCTATGAAAAGTTGTTTCCTTACAGTATTGCAAAACTGACTTAAGCTTTTTTCTGTATGTACACTGACTCTGCTGTATAATCTTTGCTCTTTCATTTGTTTGTTTTTGGTTTTTTTTGGTTTTTTGGTTTTTTTTAAATGCATGAATCCCTAAATTTTGCTCAGTTTTGGTTTTTTTTTCTGAACAGTGACCTCCTATTTATTCTTGTTTCTCTCTATTTCTGCTTCCTTAACTAACACAGATCTAGTACCTATTAAAACAAAATAAATAAATCAAACCTTTTTTGCCTCTGATTTTCTGAATCTCATTCTAATTCTTTGTAGTTACTTTTTTAACTAAGTATTTTTGTCAACTCATTAGTGATTCAGCTGTAAAATCATATTTGCTCTAATGCAAGACTGTTAAAATACTTTGATCAGAATATGCTAGTAAAAGAATAGCAGATAGAAAGGTACAATGGGGTCTAGCCACACTATCCAAACTTGAGGCACCTATTCTAAGTGTCCTAAACTTAAATGTCTTTTAAATGCACCATCTCTCCCTTTCATGATATAGAGAATTTAGATTCTCAAGTTACAGATTACTAATGGTGTTAATACACACATTGTAACACATGCACACTCCCTGCCTCATCTGTATTTAACCACTTACTTAGGAATTTAAGGCCTAACTTCAATTCTTGATCCACTCCCTTTTTGTTGTGTATAGGAATATTTTTTTGTTACTGATTTTTTGTTGGTTTTGCAAAGGCAGTTATCTCCATTCTGTATGGATATAGTTCATCAGTGAAATAATTAACCCCATTTTTTTTGCTGGGAGTTGATTTTTGTACCTGCTGGATTTCACTTATTGTGGCAGTGCTTATCCTTGTCAGACTCAAAACCCTGTGTTTGGTGTCTGCATATGTGCGTGCATATATATATGCCATTGCAAAGGTCACATTCTTGCCATATTTGACAAATTGTTCATAAAGAACTATGTGGCTTTAGTACATTGTCCTTAAAAAGGCCTTATTTACCAGATGCCTATGCATGCTATAACTGCACCTTTACTAAAATGCTATTGCGTAGCTTATGATAGCTTTTTTTATAAAAACATATTTTTTTATGTAGGTTGAATTGTGGCTAACCAAACCTCTTGTAATCAGTTATGACTAAATCAATGTTGTACTTCTAAAAAGCCAACATTTGTCTGAATCTTATTATTAAGTTTTAACCAGGGATATGCAGCCAACTAGGATCAGCTATCTATGAATTACAGCTGAGCTATGAGTTCAGAGGACCAGGAAAAAATCCTGTGGTATGTCTTCTCTGATTGACCACTGAGAGCAAACAGGTGTAAACCTTAAGTTACAGTTCCGCTTTCTTCCTGTGGTCTTAGCACACTTGATGATCCAGATACCCACCAACCTGCTTCACAGTTTGATTCTGGGATCAGTGCACTTGATTCTGGGATCCTGTTTCTGAGCAGTGTGTAGAATGAATGCTCTCAGTGAATTCACTGCTTGGCTAATTCTCAGTTTAGCCTGGAGAGAAAAGGCCTTCTTTAAACAAAGTTCTAACAGAATATCCTTGCCATATCTTCAGGCAGTGTCCCGCTGTATTTCCAGCAGTGGCAATCTCTGCTGCCCTTTGATGCCTCTGCTGCTCTGTATGGTTGCTAGACGTTGCCACTGCTGTCCTGTCTATCCTGTGCATGTACATCTGGATGTGTGCATGTGAGAGAGAAAGATGGTTATGATTCAGCCTCAGCAATCCCAATCCTCAAGACATCTAAACTGTGTAAAAGAAGGATGTGGCTAATTTGCTGCAGCTACACAGTAGGGAATGCCTTGTCAAAGGCACCCCCAAAGAAAATTTATGGGAAAGTTCCATGAATATAAGTAAGTGACCCAAATGACCCTTCATCCTTACTTTCTGTGCTCTACTCCTAATCTTTTATTTTGCCTGTTCAGCCTACATGTTGCCATGCGTCCTCCAAGAGTGTTCTTTGCTGCCAATGGAAGCTAGTAGTTTTTGAAATTTTGGGGTATATTCAGATTAATGAAATGGTAGAAGATCTGAGTGTGAAAATCAGTTGCTTACCCTGTTTATTCATAAACAGTATAAGGAAGGAATTAGTTCTTTTGAACTTGTACAGTTTTGCTTTCTTTTGACCAGTCTATCTCTATCACTTACAGTATCAATTTTGTTGACCAAAGGGTGAGAAGCATATATTTTGTCCTTACTTTAAGCTTCACACTTCTTATATTCATGACAGAAACCTTTTAACAGCCTTCTATAATTTTATTGCATGGTATTTTTATTTTTCTTTTTTAATATATATACACGCACACACTTAGGCCAAAAAGTATAGTTCTGATCATCTTGATAACATAGGTTATAGAATCTCTCTGAGTTCTCTTTGAACTAAGGTGTTGTTATTAGCATTTAAACATGAACATTTAGGAGAATACTAAATCATAGAATCATAGAAGATCTCGGGTAGGAAGGGACCCATAATGATCATCAAGTCAAACTCCCCATCTTCATCTAAATCTTGATCTAAAAATTGCCAATACTGAATATACTGCCAGGTGGCTTTCCATGTGCCTGTCACTGTCTTTATCACTGTTCTGATTTCTTCTTATGCTATCTTGCATGCCATCCTCCCCATTTTAAATGATCCGGTCCCTTTTTTCCTTATTTGGAGTAATGTAATTCTTTTGGTAATCCCTATTTTAGAATAATTACTTGTTCTCCAATCTAAGTTGCCACCATCTCTTCAACACACTTCAAAATTGTCTTCTAAAATTGTCAGTGTGCTTCTTTTTATTTTCCTTGCAAATAGTATATAATTAAAGAAATGAATAATATTTATTTTTCTTAGAATTCCAAGCTGCGTCTATCTGGAAAAAAACAAGCAGTGAGAAACCTTGCCGATGACATTCCTGTTCTTTCTGTTGTCTAAAGGGAGACTTTTTCTGTGGATCTCGTTTTGTAACTTCAAAATAGGTACATTCAACTGATGGAAAAATATAATTACTGTCCTTAAGATAATTTATCACCAAACTACATTTGTGACATCAGTCATTATGAGGTCTAATGCATGTAATTGGCAAATGTGTTTGCATCTCATACTTTATTCTAATTGACATCTACCATATTGCTGCTGACAGCTTTTCAGCCCAGATGAATGCTGTTTGCCAAGAGCTATTACTACTTTGCTGAGGTAGTCATACATGGATACATTATAGCGAAGGTACGGAGTAAAAATTCACTATGTTTTTTTACTGCTCAGGTGTCTGGGTTCACTAGTTCTGAATAGCGAGGCTTTGACATGCATCAAGTAGATTCTTGACAGTTTGACAATATGTCACTTCTGAGGGTTTGCACAGTACACCAAAAGAGGACCATTGAAATACTGAAAGGTTACTATGTTCTTTGAAGCACTGAATATAATTCATGCAAGACGAAACTTTATAAATTAAATCTCTGAAGAAAAATGTTTTACTAGAGAAACTACCATTAGACATTTTCTCTCTTGTAATAACATTACATTTTGTCATCAGTACTCATGCAAGAAGACGATAAAAGTTATTTTTATATGTTAGTGAAGGCCATAAGAGACTTTCTAGAGACATTAAATAGGCAGCATACCTACTACAGTGACATCCTGTCAAATCATAAAAAGTGGCCTGTCACTCTCGGTGGACTAAATCATGTTGTGCTGTTGCTCATATGTAAAGGTCTTGGATAATAAAGATAAAATAATTGTAGCTCTAGTGAGATTGGGATGTTTATATTTGGTATCTTGGCTATAATTAATCCACTCAATTTTCAGAGGAAAAGATAGTGAAGCACAGCATTACTGTCTTAAAGTGGTTGCACAGCTCAGATATAATAAAAGTGCAGATCACGTTCAGCTGACACATTAAAACATGAAAGCTACACATTTAACCAGTTTTTATAGACAGTGGTACCTAAAAAAATCCTTTGTTATCATCATTTGCAGTACTACTTTTTTCCTATATACATAGGCATATATTCTTCTGTCAGAGCTGCTTGAAACTTCTTGAATATTAAAGACTACACATGGTAAAAATCAGACCAAATTTTAAAGTTAGATAAAGCAAAGTCTTATTTCATAACTTTAAGGTGCTATTAGATTCAAGTATATTTTAAGTTGCTGGTTTCTATCTTCTTTGCAACTTCCAAATAAGAACTTTTAAAAAATTTCATTTTGTTTCATTTCATATTAATGTACCTTATAGGTTCAGTAGCTAAAATCCATCTGAGAGCACAGTACTTGCAATATTTCGCTCACAGTAGATAGACCATTCTGGGTTCATTCAGTCATATCTGGATTTTTATTAAAAAACTCCAGTTTACAAGGGAAAGAAATGGCTATAAACTTTCCTCCTTTTTTCATAAAAGAATCAATTTAGAGAAACATTTTTAGCTTTAGTAAGTTCTAAGTGTTTACAAGTAAGTATTGTTAAAACTTCTCTGGGTGTTGGGTAGCAAGCCTTATTCCCACATTCTTTCCTCATACCATGCTTATAATAAGATATTGATTAAATTGCTGTTGCTCTAACTAACTCTCCCTTCCTAGGCAGCATGAATTGCATCATGAACTCTTTATGGCTTCATAACAACTTACAACATACATATTGTTTAGAGAATTATCTATGTAATATTTTCATAGTATCCACATGTGAGGTATGGAGGCTTCCACAGACCACGTATAATATAAGTATCAAATCTAGTGCAATTTCTTTCTTTCTTTTGGTAATTTCAGAGTCAAGTTTTTAAACCTTCTTGCTATCAAAGCCACGTTTTCAGAAAGTGTGACATTTAGTTATGCAGCAGTAAAGACTTATGATTAGATTTTTTGTAAATAAAGTAGTTTGATACTTTCAAGCAGCAAGCTTATACACTATTTTTCATCTTACAACAACCATTTTTTGCAGTTTCATGCAGTCATTTTCTCAGAGACCTTACTGGAAATGAGCTTCATATTTTTAAGATAGTAATTGGACATAATTTTTCTACATAGGCCATGTTACATACACATGAGAGAGTTGTATTTATACTTGTAGAAAATGAAATCATGTCTTTCTTATTTTAAAAGGCGAAAATGATAGCAACAATAAATATGATAATCTCATTTATATAAAACTCTGAAAATGCGTCACTTACACTGTAAATGATATATCCATAACCAAACAAAATCTATCTGAAGGTTGCCTTAATTATCTGCATGAAAAATAATAGAAAAAATTGTGAGAAACCTTTAAAGAAGATGTTACTAAGTAATCTAAGCAATTTTTTTTAGCACTGTGCTAGGCAATATATAGCAACCATTCTCAAACTTTAAATGACAAAAAGTTTCTTATACTTTGCGTCTGCTTTTTGCAAAACACCGTTCATCCATACACTGCATGTGCCTGTTTCAGGTATAATATCTATTTGAAAAGAAATTTAGCTTTGCATATATTTAAAATATATGATAAATAGCCATATGCAAACGGTATAGTGTTCTAGAATTTATTTTTTAACATTTTTTAAATGTTAAAAAACTCTCTCAATAAATATTCACTCTTATTTTAGGTTTTATCACAGAATTATTATTTAGGTTAGAAGGGACATCCAGAGGTGTCTAGTCCAACATCAAAACAGGTGTAATGACATCAGGATGGTCTTGGCTGTGTCAAGTTGAGCCTTGAACATCCCCAGAATGGATTCCACAACCTCTCTGGGCAACCTGTTGCCAAATTTAACCACCATTATGCTAATTCTGCTTCCCCCCTGCCCCACCCTGAGCATGTAATTGAAACTTCTCATGTTTTCGTCTGTTACCTGTTGTCCTATCGCTGTGCACCTCTGATGGGAATCTGGCACCATCTCTCTATTTTCTGATGAAGCAGTTGTACAGAGCAATAAGGTCTCACCTTAGCTTTCTCTTCTACAAGCTGAACAGGCCTTGTTCTCTCAGCTTCTCCTTGTATACCATGCTTTTCAGTCCCCTGACCACCTTGTTGGCCTTCTGCTGGAGTCACTCAGTATGTTGATACCCTTCATGTACCAGGGAGCCCAAAACTGGGCATACTGCTCCAGGTGTGGTCTTACAAGTACCAAGCAGAGGGGAAGGATCACTTTTTTGGATATGCTGCCTACACTCTTAGTAATACATACCAGGACGCAGTTGGCCTACACTACACATGAACAACTGCTGGCTCATGTTTAACTTGTCCACCAGGCCCATAGAGCCTTCTTTGCAAAGCAGCTTGCCAGCTGGCCCTCAGCCTGCCCCCGCCTTGCTGCACAGAGCATTTCCATCCCAGATGCAAGGCCTCACACTTGCTCTTCCTGCACTCCATGAGCTTCTGGTCAGCCCATTAATCTGGCCTGTTCAGGTCTCTCTAACTAGCAGCCCCACCACCCAGTGTATTGACTGCCTCCTCCAATTCAATGTCATCCGCAGGCTTGCTGAGAGTGCTGTCATCCAGGTTGTTAATGAAGACATGAAACTACTGGGCACCAACTGGACTTTGCACCACTCACCACAACTCTCTGAGCCTTGGTAGTCCAGCCAATTTTCCATCTGCCTTTTAATCCACTTGTCTAGCCTGTTTCTCACCAGTTTAGTGATAAGGAGACTGTGCCTTGGTAGAATGAAGATGCACAACATCCACTGCCTTCCCCACATCCACAGGTGCCAGTCACCCCACAGTAGAGAGCAATGAGGTTGCTCAGGTGTGATCTGCCTGTGCGTGCTGTGTGGGCCAGAAATGGCTTCTAAGATCTGGTCCACAACCTTTCTGTGGACTAGTTAAGGCTGACCATGCAGTTCCCTGGATCCCTGCTTTCTGCTTGGCTTGAAAAGGAGTGTGACAGCAGCAGCTTTCATCACAAACATTTCAAAAAGGGCATGCAGCAGCCTCGCAGTGACATCCACCAGCTCCACAGAAACCTCTGAGGATGCCTCCCACCTGGGTCCGTGGACTTGCATACATCCAAGTGGGTTAAGCGATCCACTCCTTCCTCTCCTATGGGTGCTGCTTCATGCCCACAGACTGTTTTAGGAGGCTCAGGGACCCGGGATGCTTGAGGAGAAGCCTTAGCAGTGGAAACCGAGGGCAAAAAAGGCATGGAGTACCTCAGCTTTCTGCCCCATTGCTTACCGCTAGCCCCCCCCCGCCGAGCAGTGGCGGCAGCGTCCCTGTAGCCGCCTCCGTGCAGCTTCAGGCAGCCCCGTCGGGCGCCGCCACCGCCCCGCGCACCTGCCGGCAGCTGCCTGCGTGCCGCCGGCGCCCGCCGCGGCACCCGCAGCCGCTGCCGGCAGGGCGCAGGCACAGAGCCGAGCCGGCGTGCCCCACCCCGCCGAGTACCGCGCTGACAGCCGTGCGGAACCGGCCGCGGCGCTTCTGGCAGGACCAGGAGCCCGCCAATATAGCGGGGGCAGCGGGTAGCCTCGGGCGGGAGCGCTGCCGCTGCCTCCCTGCCGGCACATGGCGGCCACCCGCCCTGCGAGTCGTGTGAAGAAGGCTTGGCCCGGTTGCCCTGCGCGCGGAGTTAATTGTGACGCAGTGAGTGCCGCTGAGGCTGGGAGCGTCCGCTGCTCTTTGTGCCCTTCATGATTTTTTCTCTTGCTGAGGGGTAGGCTCTCTCAAGAAGTAGGGATGTTTTCAGAAGTGTTTTGTAGGCCCTGGAACTGTTCTTTTGTCCCTTAAAAAAACTTTTTTTCAGCCTTAAACTGCGTAGTTGAAGAGCGGCAGCCTGTGGTTAGGCATAAATTGTGCCTAAGGACGGAGAAGTTTGTGAGGGCCCGTGTGGCGCCAGCCGCCGCGGTCGGTGGGAAGAGTAGCCAGGCTGAGGGAGGCCCTGCAGCAAAATTCAGCCGATGAAGGTGAGCCTTCAGCTTCCTCACTGGAAGGTTTTAGGAAATGGTTAAGGTTGCTAGGCAGGTTACCATGTTGTCATGGAAAGAGAAGTAAAAGAGAGTTTGAAAAAGCCTATCCTTGGAAAAGGAAAAGGGGTGGGGGGGTTTTGGGTGGGATTTTTGGTTTTTTTTTTTTGTTGTTGTTGTTGTTTTTTTTTTTAAGTATTTATTTATTTTACTTTATTTATCTGTGAGCTTTGTGAGGGATGTTGGGTAGAAGCCCAGGCATGTGTTGCTGGAAGATAAGAAAAATAAAGTAAAAAAAGAGACTGGATAGGTAATTTTCTAACACTATTTTGATAGATGTTCCTTATCTGGGATGCTATTATCACGGAGGTAGTAGAATTACAGGGCTGAACTGCTTTTCTTAAGGTCATTTTATGTGTTAAGGGTGGGGTATTAAAGAGTAGAGAAGCCAAAGAAAGTCTTATGAAAAAAATTAATCTAGTACTTAAAATGAGATACAGATGTTAACATAGTCTTCTCACTAGGGAGAGCTGATATTACTTATTGTTTTTATATGACAAAGAGACTACTCTCCCAAGCCCTTGTTTAAGAAGAAGGCTGCATGCAGGGAGGGGAAGATGGACTTCAGTGCATTCGTTTTAGACTTACCTTCTTGTGTTAAACTTTCCTTATGCAGTGAGCTATAATTTTGCTCATAATCCTGTATTAGAAGTGTACAGTACATACTAAGGTTTGTGGAAAGTTATAGTCCCTAAGTTCCATCCCAGTGTTAAAGAAAGCAAATTAAGTTGATAGACCAGAGAGGACCAAGTGCCTAGAAGGAAAAAGAAGGGCAAAACTGAGCTAGAGTAGCAGAGAAGCTGAAAAAATACAGGGGGAAAAAGCATATAAAATAATTTGTTGCTATGAACATCTAGTTCCTTAATTTAGACAAGAGGTAGCCAGATCAATGCCCACATCCTTTGCCAGTTTCTGTGGCAGGGTGGAGGAACACCAAACAATGTGACACTCTATTAATCAGTTCATTGAAGGTTCAAGTGAGGGATAGGCTATGTCAGGGAGGTCTTTGCACACACATGTACACATGTGGTTAACTGGCACCTGCCTCTTTTATCTCTCCTGTGAGTTGGCACAGCTGAACCTGGGGAAATGAGGCACTTGCACCCAGTGGTCTTAGATTCAACTGGTTTTGTCTTTGATGTTCTTTCCTTTAAGTAAAACACTTCTGGTAATCTGATGAATACACCTCTCTGAAGAGCTTGACACAGTAATGTAATGTAGATGTCCCGAAACAGGAGCATCCATTTTGAAAATCGTGTAGTTAAAAATATAAAACAACATTTTCTTTTTTAAATGTACAGAAAGAACTGGAAAACCCATTCTGTACATGAAAATTACTGCAAGTGAAACAAAAATACTGTTACTCAGAAGAATCTTAACTGAGAGATGAGAGGAAATGGTAGGACAAATCCATGTATAATTGCATAAAACCTTAAAAATTAAACGTAAACATTTAATTACCTGTATCATACTCTGTTAGCCTCTTTGCGAGAGGTAAGTGGTCTATAGAAAGTGGTAGAAAATTCAGGGGCCAGTATTAGAATCTAGGATGAGCGATACGTTAGAATGCAATGACTTTAGCTATTAAAACAAATTAATTGCACAGAGAGTCGTGCCTTAGAGAAATGAGTCCAAATTATTTAACTGCAAGGCTGTCTCAACTAGAAACAAAAAACTGTCTTTCTTCAGATCTTGATTTTGTGCAGAGACTGTTGTTGGTGTGATTTATAAAGCTGGAAGATACGCATGCATGGAAAAACCAAATCTTTACATGATGTATAGTAACAACATATTTGAGAACTTAAAGATGGTGAAATTTCAAAAGCTTAAAAAGGGGCTGACAGAAAGACCTGAAGAAATATCCAAAGAATGGTAGATAGTTCTCTTAACTGAATTTCTGTGAGGGATCTTAAATTATCAAACTGTTCTCTCTAAGTATCTCTAAGAGATGGTGAGAATGAACAGCTAGCATAGATTGGTAGGGAACAAGCCAGATTTACCGTATCTCTTTTGAAAATATTGCAGCAAGCCTTAAGGGATAGACGAGATACGATATAACTTGAATTCAGTAAACTGCAGTTTTGATAATCTCACATAGCATTCTCTTAAGCATTCTAGGGAGCTGTGGTCTAGATAAGACTGGTCTAAAGTTAGTACACAAGGGTTTTTTTTTAAAAAGAAAAGTTTTTTATTTATTCACAATCACTCCTTTCACCAGTAACCGTGGGAAGGTGGGGGGGAGGAGTGTAATTCCATAAAAGTCTGTACTGGATATAAGGTTATTCCAGAACTTTGTTGGTAGTTTGGTAATAGAGTAGATCCTACTCTTGCTGCAGTCATATTAGTATAAGGCAGGACTCAAGTTCAAACTAATCACAATTCCAGAAATGATGGAAAATAACAGATGTACAGTTTGATAAGAACAAGCACAGGCACTAAGTAAGAGTAATTAACTGCACAAGTACGAGATGGAGAATTCCCTCTAATGCTTCAGCAAAGAATATGGGGACAGTATATTCACCATGCCATACTGTTACATGTGTAGCTGGTTCCAGACTTTTTGCTCTCCTGCATAAGTGTTTACTGTCCCTTCATATCAGCAGTACCAGAGCTCAAGAAGTATTAAAATGCCTGGCAGATGTCCTTTGGCAAATCTGAAAACATTTCATGCCTCTATCACCCTTTATGAATTTGAGGCATGGCATACTAATTTCTGCCTACCCATTTACTGGGTTGATAGTCTGTGGCAGAGGCACAAGAGATACAATATCTGAAACTGCTAAAACAAGATCCACTAGAGCTATTTCACCACAGATCTTCAGGAGTGGAATGTGTAAAACACCCAGTGAAAGGATTTGTAGGCTCACATTGTCTAGGTTTTCAAAAAGGACAAACAGTACAATGTACCTAGTTGTTAGTAGCTCATGAAATTGTTACAGGCATTAAAAGAAAACTTAGAACCAGGTTTATTTAACCTAGGAAATGAGAAGAATGAGGATAGGTATATATAAAATAGTTGTGAAAGGAGATCAGTGTAAACTATTTGCTCTTTCTGGTTTAGATACGACAAGTAGCAGTGTTTAATTTGCAGCAGAACCTAGATGCAAGAGGTAAGAAAAAGGTCTTTGAAAAATAAGAATGGTTAACTCCCTGGGGTAGGTTTTTTTTATCTGGAGGATAGTCCAGCTTCGACTTCAGCTATTTAAAGAGAGATTGCACTGGCGCTTGTCAGTACTGGTTTAGATGTGAAGCAAGATACAGCTGAACACTGCTTCCTATAAGAAATACCAAGACATATAAACAGGCCCTCTTTATGCCTTATACCTATCGCTTCTTAAGTCACTTTCTGTAGAATTCTGCCAAGTATGTAAATAGGAACCAGGAGATGGAATAGAAGCTGCTGCTTCTGTTTCTGCTGAAAAACCAAATAAAAGTTATGAGTTAACTCTACTGTTAAAATAAACATGACTATTTATTTCATGTGTTCTATATAATACAGTTGTTTGACATGCTGAATGGCAGCCTGGTTGTGCTGTTTTGGAAGGCTGGACCAGTTCCCTCTGTGGTCATTATGTTTCTCCTCTCAGGCCACCAGATGGCTGTTTAGGTGTAATGATAACAGCTGTTTGATTCTTCTTGCCAGCCGTGAGACTGAAGAACTCCAGAATCACTTGGGTACTACAGGATTAAACAAAGACAAAATTTAAACTTTTATCTTCTGTAATGTGGTAATTGCATATTGATGAAGAAACATACGGACTTTGCAGTAAATTGTTGCTCAATGTGTTATTTTTTAATTTCTAATAATCTGGTTTATGTTATTTTCTATATTTATTTGTACTTACTCTGTACCGGTTATTTCCTAGGTGTATCTACAGAAAGACAGAAAATTAATCACAGGAACAGAACACTCTGGATTTTCTTCTGATGTGCAGACTACACTGATTGAAGTACTGAATCCACATACAGCACCACCTTCCTGTAAGTAGGCTCAATCAGTGTGAAACACATTGTATGAAATTTTGCTGGGTTTGTGGTAGTTCAGTACTCTACAAGGAAAATCTCTGATCTAGTATTCTACCAGAGAAACACTGCCATATATTTAAGTGTAACATAAGAAAGAACAATGTGAAGACTTAAAACATCTTCTGACAGATGTTCCCCCACTGTCTTTTCTGAAATTCAAATTGAGAAAGGAGAATCAAGAGTCACAGACACTGTTAGCCAGTTTTCAGAAGTGGAAACTAACTGTACGCAATGGGAGATGTAACAATGAAGTGATAAGGCAATAAAAGCAAGAAATAGAGTTGCAGCAGGAAGGGGCTATAGGCATAGCTCTATTTACTTTGTTCTTGTCACCTTCTCCCTGTGTCACTAAGACTAATGGCATTATCTCATCTGCTTTTAAATAAATATTATTAGTTAGCACACCTTTACAGCATCAAAACTAACAGACATAGCATACGCTTGTTGTTCGTTGTTACTCCTGGTTATATGCCTCACAGTTGATATCACGGGACACAGAAAGATAATTCTGAGACAGAATGACAGTCTAAGAATCTGTGTGATGAGTAAATATTGAATGTTTTTTTAAATTGGATTCTATCACAGTACTACAAGCTGAGATATAAACCTCCTTATTATTATGGGCATAAATGGATATTTTTAGGTATTTTGAATTCACAAAGTATCCAGGTGTATAAATTTGGGTCTTCAGTTATTTGTAACAGGCATTTGGGTAGGCATACTAGTTTTCTGGCTTCAGACTTCTAAATTTCACATACAAAATAACACCATGGAGGTTTTGTGATTTATTAACTGATTTAAGAAAAAAAAAAAGAGAATGTCTCACTGGCTTATTTGATAGGCTGTCATTTTATATGGTTGAAATGTGTAGTGTAGACATGCGAATTCTCCTAGATGATAAAAATAGAGTGTGTTGATAAGGGGATAATATACCTATGTTTTTTGGAAGTCTGACTCCTTGAAGTAATTGAAATTCAGACATTGACGTTAACTGGAATATTCAGTGCAAAGGCGCTAAAATATGGGACCAAAATTAGAAAATGAGAATTTTTATTGTATCATGTATTTAACACTGTCAGAGTCAAACATATCAGTGTAATTTCTGCATTTTATTTTCTGTCCTATTATAATATATCTGCATCTTCTGAAAAAGCTTTTAAATATGCAGTAGTATCATAAGTTGTTTTGTATGATTTTTGGCTTAAAGTTGACTTTTTGCAGGGATCTAGGGGATTGTAGCTTGCCATCTGTTGCTTAAATCTCTGTACATTTCTACTGCATTGAATGGATAGTCTTTAGCCTGGCTTCATGATTTGGAAATAAGAAGTGATGTTTATGAGATCAGGCAGTGTGAGGTTATGTTAGTGCTCATTTGTTTATATCTGCACTCACTGCATTTGAACCCTCTGGAAGGGGTGGCGTTTTGAAAGAGGGGGAAAGGTCTTAATACTATGTTTCTAAAACTTATATGGAAATGAATGGCTGAGCAGAGGAGATGGAGTCGTGTACTGACTGTCTATAGTGTAAATACAAACTATATTGGACAGGGAGTAAAAAGTTATAGTTAGCTCTGTTATGGGAGAAGCTTCAGACAGCTTAACACTTCCTTACATACTGAAAGTTTGTCAGAAACAAAGTATCCTATGTTTCCTCATGCTTAGTGAAAATTCTTGCTTCTAATGGCTGTGATGAACACTGCAAACCTTTTGAGCTTGAGTCATCAAAACCCAGTGCTCCCAGCGGAACGCTGATATTATTTACAAACACATGGAGATGTAGCTGGAGGAACAGAATTCATGTAACGCCTGAGTGCAGCCAAGTGAATGCCTCTTGTTCTCAGCTTTCAGTTTGGTGTTTTAGGTATGTTTGTAATACTTCAACATACTTCTAATGGTGGAGCTGTTTTTCGGTGGTAACCATTTGTGTATGAAATAATTGAAGTTTGTACAATAAAGCATAGCTCAATTTACTTGAACATGTAAATCGGCTCATTTATGAGTCACTTGTGTATGACTGGTACAGCAGTATTCCACATGGTAAGTTAGGAAGTATATAGCAATTGACATATAATAATATTGAAACAGATTGTCCAATACATTTATTTCTTTGACAAAAACTGATCGGTTTTCATTTGTCAAATTCTGTACTGCTCTTTCATTGAACTGAAGGTGTACTTCGTAAAACAGCAGTGACTCTGAAGTCTAGTGTGTTAAAATTTGGTAATTGCTTTTGGCAAATAAACAAATAATGAGATTAAGTCAAGAATCCTTGTTAAATTTCAAGTGCAAGGTAGTGGGAACACAAAAAATGCTTTATGATGAGTTTTTGTCAATCTGTATAATTTTTCAGTTAAGCAGTCATAAATCAAGGGATATTGTATTTTTTGAGGCTCATTAAAGAGGCATTATAAATTAGAATAGTGAGGCAGTCAGTATAATGAAATGATGAATGCCTATAACTATCTCTGTATGTAAATGATCTGAGACAGATTTGCTGGTACTACAGAGGAGAATAACAATCTATTTGACAGTTCCCTGTAGGTGCTACTTCTGGATAGAAGTGACAGATTTTAAATGTAAACCTCTTCAACAGCAAGCACTTATTAGCACTCAGTGGGGAAAAAATGGCAATATAGAATAAGACAAATAGCAGATAATGCCATTTAAATAACTTTGTTCTTACAAAGCTTTATTGCCAATGTGTTAAAGTCTGGGAGGTTGGTTTTCATGTTTGTTTGTTTTCCTTGACAAAGATCAGGTAGGTGAGAGAACATTTTGGAATTTAGAAAATTGTAATCAGAATCATTTAAGAACATTCACTGAATATTATGGGAACTCTTGATAGAAAATATATGCATGTGCCCTTTCATCAACAAACTTTTTGAGAAGTTATTTGGTAAATATAATTATTATCTGTGATAAATGTTAGTACTGTCTGTGTTTGCTGCTGTTACTTGATTTACCAAACTACCTTTACTTGTTGTTTCCTTTTTTATTCTTTTTTCCCGTGATAGAATGGAAAACAGTGGTCTTTCAGATCTCCAATTTTAATAGAAAAAGGGCAGAAGCGGTTAATGAAACCAGGTTAGCAATAGCTAATACTTTTTAGGACATCTTATGATTTTATTTCTAGGTCATTTGTCTCAGTCCTAGCCTGAGATGCTACTCATAGAGGTATAAAATATTAATCTGTGTGAGATTCACATTTCGATAATAATCCAGCTCTTCACCAGAGATCAGCATTAAAGTAGTTCAGGGGACTATCAAAAACACTTGATTTATTTCTTATCCTACTTTGTAATAGATTAGGTTAAGGATTTATATTTCTTTAAAGTATGAATCTAGGCACATGAATTGATTTTTCAAGTTGTCAAAGCTTACTTTAAAGCTTTTTCTTTTTTTGAGATAGCCGGTCCTTAATGAAATTTTTTTTCCTATCTGCCAGCCAAACAGCTGCTTGAAAGGGTAGAGATTAAGCCAACACTGAGAGTGATGCAATGTCTACATGTTTAGATTCCATATGGCCTTATGTCTTTTAGTATTATGAAATCTGTGACACGCTGTGATTTTTCTTTGTTATCTTTTGTCAACTGTTAAAGCTACCTTGTGTTGCTTGCACTAAATCTCTTCAGAACTTAGTGTTTCACTGCACCACTGCAGATTTGTAATCCCCTTTCATGGTGTTAAATTATCAGACACATATGCACTGTATCTGACTTACTGGATATATTTATTGTTCCCCTGACTACTGTGCTTACTAATTTGTTTCTTTATTGCTTTGCCTTCAGTTAGGGAATACTCACCCTCTGTCTCTTGAATTTTAAAAGAATAGCCAAAGTTCATTGCTATGTACTTTTTGCTGTTAGTTTTCACTGTTTCAATTAAAATCTAGATCATTTTCCTCACATAGATCCTGATCCATGTTCATGCAGGACAGCTGAGGTTCAAGAATGTAAAATGTGAATATCATCTCAGTGGGGAAAGGAGAGTAAAGACAGATTTTATGAGAGAATTTAAGCAATAATTTGTGACTGTACCAGACTTCTCGCATAGCCAGACTTCCTTTGGAAGTAAGGAGGAGTTCGTAAGTCCAGGAAATGTATTTTGATCCTATTAACGTAGCCTCTTGAAATGATGACAGGGCTTAAACTATTGCTGAATTTTATCTCCTTCTGTTTGCAACACAACAGAGTTGTAAACAAGAGACACTCAGTCACATTAGATAGAAGAGCTTCCTATGCATGTACTGGCTCAACATTTGCTCCCTTTCCTTCGCTTCCTTCTGTGTTCTCCATTGTCCTATAATCCCTCTTACGTTAGATGCCACAAGTATTTTAAAAACTGTCTTGCCTATCTGGTTGATTAGACCTCTGAAATGTTTTGAAGAAAGTGAAAACATCTAACATCTACCTTTCCATGACAGATGAACAAAATCGGGTCATGTGCTATATATTAAAAGAAAAATAAAATCAGCAACATGTGTTCTGTAGAAACCTGTTTTGAACACTCTTATACCCCAAAATAGAACAACCAAACCATCCCATTTCATTCAACCATTTAGAGCTTCCATGATGCCAAACACAGTAACTGAAATCAGAGATTACTGCATCTGAAATTAAATTCTTTCCGCCCCTCAGAGGTTGGTCCTATGTGATACTGTATTTTCCTATATGATGCTCTGTAAATCACTAGAAATGAGTCTCTTACTGGTGTTCCTGGTGCCTACATTTGTTCAATGGGTCGATGGTTGAAAGTTATTCACCAGTTCTAAGAATACACTTTATACACATATATAATTATAGACTTTATAGATTATATAAATATAGTGCCTAAATATACACTAAGTATACGCAGTATATGCATGCCTACAAATGTTAGACTAACTATACACTGTATAAATAAATATTCAATACATTTTTGTTTTTAGGAAAACAGCTACAGGTTAATAATTTACAATATAATGTAACTGCTTCCAGTACTCTGAACAAATTGCTTTGAAATGACTCATCAAACTTTTCTGGCTAATCAGAAAGCATACTGAAACATAAACGTTTCATTGCCTCATTAACTCTGTTTAGTGTAAATAAAAAACTTCATACAATGACACCTATACAAACTGCTGAAGAATGATGCATTTTTTTCAAATATTGTGAGTCAAATCACCAAGGAAAAACCGTACTAAAGAAAACTAAAATGAAGTTACATGTATATGTTACGTTGAGAGTTCTACTTCACTGTCATTGCATTTTAAAATCAATTTACTTCTCAGTTGTACTAGAGTACTTGAGTAATTATTGACTAAGCTTAACATTAGGTAGATGTCATCAGCATTTTTTCTTTATATATCAGTTAAATCTGCCTGGTAATCTACAAATTGTTACAATTATGATTTCAAGTATCATGTCTTTGTCAGTTATATTTATCTGAATTTATGACTTTATTAATTGCAAAAACATTGAAATCTCTTGGATGTTGTTTCTTTTACTTAAAGAAATCCCTTTGCAGAACGTAATAAGGAAGTGCTATGATGCTCGTCCAACTATTTCAGCTATTTATATTTTTTTAAGAGCTAGATAATAGGTTTAAATGATACTGAATGGCAGTTGTATGGGTTGAGTTCTGCTGTGTAAATGTACCAGGAGAGTACAAAATTAAAATCTAAAACTATGATATAATAATGTTTCATTAATGCCTATTTCAAGTAATGGAATAGTTAAAGCAGTTGTAATTTGTGATTTATTCTAGTGGCAATACTTTTACACAAATAATATTTTGGGTTAACTGAACTGCTACAAACAAAATGCTGTTGAATTTGTCAAACATGAAAATGAAAAAAAGTCTTATGAGCCCATTCCAGGAGGTTTGGCCTCTCTTCAGCTTTTACAGAAAGCATTTAGAATTTTGCTTGTACAGGGGTATTCTGACTGAACCAAAAACTCAATCTTCAAAAGTGGTGTCAAAATAAAGAATAATAGTGCTCATCTGGGAAAAAGCATGAGGGGAGGGAAAGCATGTATTTAGGCAACCTGTTAAACAGTTGCATTGGATGACTTCTGTTTATTTGATTGTATTAAATATTAGTAAAATCTACAGATAAGGATGTATGTTTGAAATCTGCTCATACATAGTATCTGTGTTTGAGTTTTAAAATCTTTTTTTTAGATCTTTTTTAAGATTTTAAGATCTTTTTTTTAGATTTTTTTAAAAAAAAAAAAAAAGATATGTACTCAGCAAAAGATCCCTGTCATGCAACACTGTCAAGCTGAAGGGGGCCTAAAGTTTACACATCAATCTAGAAGAGAGTTCTTGAACAGAAAGCTGGATACTGTTGTTCAGTCCTGCCAATATACAGGCATAATTTTATGGTTACAATGAAAGGAGACTCATAAGGATTGGTTGCTTCATTGATGCTTTCAAAATTAGATAGCCCAGCAGCAGGATAAGTTGCAATTCTTTCCCATTTGTCAGTCTGCGTTTTGTCTTTTTAATAAGCGGGACACAGTTTTAGGACCTCATTGCCAGGAGATGAAAGTTAGGGCAAGGCTATGGAAAATATGGATATGGACATGAGTGATAGTTATAACTGAAGACTTTTTGAGATTTCAAGAATACAGTATATATTCAGCAGTCTCAAAACAGTCCTTTGCTTTTCAGTTTTGAGATATAGAAGAATACTTACTGTAGTGGCTTTTTGTGAAGAGAAAATAGAAAGACAAAAAGATTTATGACTGGTATTTAAAATGCTGTGGACTGAGCAATTGGATTGCAATGTATTCTAGGTTTCCTCTTCAGCCTCTGTGAAATTTTGACATTCAAAACTGAGGCTGAAGGTGAAGGATTGTGGGAAAGACTAGAAGTAAATTGTAACTAAATGCAAGAAAACAGTAGAAAAGAATGAACAATGGAAAAAATATTACTTTGGACACCATTGAAGAGGATGAGATGAAAGGATGCTTGAAAAGGAGAAAGATAATGAGAAAGAACTTTTTGTTCCATCTTAATTTTAGAGACTGCCATAACCTGAGGCAAACTGTTTGACATTGCTAAGCAGAAGCAATTATCTATTTTACTGAAGCAATTTCCACCTGAAAGGGATGGAAATTAGAAAATGAAAAGATGAAAAAACTGGTGTAGGAATACTGTGCTAGAAAGTATGTATTTAAAGTCTAGTAAATTCTGATGAGATGCATCATTTGGTAGCAATAGTAGCAAAACTAACATAAATATTGTATTCTAAAAATGTCTTAAAATATAATTATATAGATGTGTATATAGTTTATACCCATATATATGCATCTGTTTATACATCCATTTTTATCGATTGGTATGTACACATCATTAGTAACTGAGTTTCATTAACTCTATTCATTTTCTGGTGAACGTTGTCTGCCAAAACTTTAATAAAGTTTTTCTCTTCATAATTGCATTTTATCATTATATTTGAGTGATAAACCTGTAATAGTCCCCTTGCAGCATAAGTGCTTGCATAGTAGCCTAGAATACCTCATGTTTTTCCCCTCTTATCTACAGCACCAGACAAAGCTAGGTTGAATGAATACATAGTCTTTTAGGTTTTCTAAATTAATTTGAGAGGTAGACAAGAAGTACAGAAAAAATTAGCTTACATTAAAGTGAAAAATACAACCTTTTTATTCCTGAAATGAATAAAATTAGCCTTTTTCTACTTGTTGTAACATGAAAGAATTTGCACACATTCTGTTAAAAAAAAATAGTTTAGATTCACAAGATTCTGGGTGGGTATTTTACCTAATCTCCGTGATAGCCATTTTTTATTTTAGTAGATTTATTTCTAAAGTAATTGACTGAAGAAAACAGGCTTCACTTCTCTCTTATGTCTGAGAGGATTTGATTCTACATTTTCCACAAGAGTGAAGCTGTACTTTTTTCTGGAAAGGAGAGGGTAGTTAGGTTTTCCTAAATCCTGTGTTCTTCTACTCTATGACTAAAGCTTAATTTTTTAAAAGTAGTATGAACAGTAATTAACCATTAATTCTACTATTAGTTATTGTCCATGTAATATATTTCCCTAATATTAGTATCTGTCCATTTTTGAAAGTGATGACAAAGACCTGAGAATGAAAATGCTCTGACATAATTTTTCTAGCTTTGCCATTGCTTTAAAATTACAGGCTCATTTTTGACTGTTTCTGGATTGTGTCCTACTGGGGACGGAAGAATTGATAGATACTTTTCCCACTGCTGTGAAAAGCAAAAACAAAACAGAATGAAAAGCACAGTGAGCATCATAAGTAACTAAAAACAAAAAGAAGTCAGAAAGAATCTAATTTCCTTCTAATCTCCTGAACTCCACCTCATTCTTCTAAGTTCTTGAAAAATAACTTCCCAGTGCGGTGGTGGTCTTCCAAGAATGACAATCATCCTAGATAAAATTTCTGTCAGTGCAATTCTGTATCAGATCACTGTTGTGTCATATTTTTATTGCTGAGCTGATAATATATAAGTATTTGTACAGGTTGCTCAGACCTGCTGACTAGAAACTCTGACCTGAATATGTCTAGTTATGACAAAGGTTCCTTAGTCTCTTCTCTATTTTCCTTACAGACAGGTTATAAGCATTATTACTTTTTTGATTTCACAAGTTCATTCATGGAGCTTTCTTTCTTAAACTTTCTACTAAATATATTTGCTTATAGGAAAAATAGTATAAAATAGTTTTCTACCTTATGGCCAACGAAATCTTGGATTAAATGGTTGGTAGAGGTATCTGTCAGAAATTGCCACTATTGACAGTCTGCCATATAAAGATTTTAATGAAGAATTCAATATAATAAAAGTGTATGAAAGCTCTAATGATATCTGTCACCTGGGTTCCAGTAAAGAATTTACACCGTTAAAAATCTGCAGGAGAGGGGGGAGGAGGCAGTTAATATGACCTAACATTTTCATAACTGATTTTAAGAGTGAACCTATTTCTTTTTAGCTGAGTCGGAAACATATTTTGTGTAAAAGAAGCAAGACCATAATAAGGAATAACTTGAAGTTTACAGAGTAAACAAACATACAGAAGCGGTTAGGACAATGGAATTTTCTGGATGTTAAGTTGAGAAGGCTATGTTTTTTAACATGCTCTAGGTGAAATGCTAATATGAACATGAATTTCATACTGTATGTATGCATGTGTGTGTATCCATATAGATTTAAAATTAGCTTCTCCATGTTGAGACTTGTTTTGTGAGTAGGAAATAATACAATCATGCAAGAAAATGTTGAGGAAGTGAGTTATATTACTACCAACACAACAAACAAAGCCAGGAATAATTTAACCCCACAAGCTTCTGTATTTTTTTTTAGTTCTTGAGAATAAAATTCCAAATTATTCAGAAACTCACAATAAATAATAAAACTGGTTGTGGTTTTTTTTCCTTGTATGTGCCCGCCATCTTCACAAAAGACTAGGCTTCAGTCCCACAATCATGTAGAGACTTGGAACTATGAATATTTGTGATTTTGTTTTGGAATATAGCTGTTTTGTATAAACTACTTTGATATCTCTGACACTGTACCTCTCCTCAAGTAATTTTTTTCAGTTTTTAGCGGCAAGGTAGCAGCTCTCATCTTACATTAATGCTGAGCTATTTAATAAACAAGCTAAGTACTTTTTTTTTTTTCCCCACAGTCCTGTATGTCTCACTAGAAGAATAATTATTTTCATATTACTTTCTGGTGATCTCAGTGACGATAAACACATGCATACACATATTTACACACCCACTGAGACACGACAGTATGTATGGGAACATACGTACATACAGATACTATCTCAGTTATGTTTTTCTTTTAGAAGGTAAAAAGGGCATGAATATAAAAATATTGTTACATCTACAGCTAATAATGCCATAATAGGTAGAATCAGATTTTTTTCTTGTATTTATTTTTTTTAATATATTTTACTGTGTTTTTACCACATCTATTTAAAGTCTAATTCTGTTTTCATTAGGAGCTGTTCACCTGAAAGTGTAAATCACACTGATTTATATATACCTGCGTACACAATATTGCATATATAATACAGTTTCTTAGAACTCAGTAGGACTGTTCTCTTGAACAATAATCAAATAACAGTTATACAACATATATCACATACTGGATCATTCTGAGAGTTACTACTACAACTTCTCACTACACTTGCGTGAGCGGACCGGTAAAGTTTTTAGAAATTCTGTTAATTTACAGTAGTGTGTTTTACGAGTCAGATCTATGTCATTCTTATGCTTTCTCTTGTTCATTACACTTGAAAAACTGGTCTTGGTGAAGTCCCTGCCAGAATTAACTATTTATAGACAGTGGTTTCTTAGTTCTTCAAAACTATTACTTTTCTTCTCTCTTTCTCCTGCACTTCCAATTTGTGATCACAAATGGTTTTGAAGGATTTAAATTTCTCAAGCATTAAATTATTAAAATGGCCCTAAATTCTACACATTTCAAATTGTAACAGAAAACTTTGAACAAATGCAGAATCTGTGAACAGTTATCAAATTTATTTAAATATAAAAAATACACTGCAGTTGGCACTGCTGCCCTACTGGGATGTAGTACATAGCTTTCTTTTTTGCTTGATGATTGTCTGGGCAGGAGAATGGACCAAATTAATTACTAAGATTCCCTCCAGACCTATTTTCTACGGTTCATTTTCACGGTCTTTTCAGGCAAGAATATAACCATTAAGTTTTAGATTTTTGCAACTAAGTGGTACTTTCTGACTATAAAAATGGTTGAATTTAATGTAGATGGATGAAACATTTGCTTTTTATTAGGGAATAAATGCTGCTGTAGTGAAATTTACTTTGTACGATACATATTATTACACATATTATATTAGCCAAATCAAAAAACCCAAGTACTTTAGTTCTTATTAATCCTCTTAGGAACGTGATAGCAATTTTTGTCCTAATCAATGATTTGGAAATGTCAGTAAACTGAAAGGTAATAGCATTAGAATGTTTATAAGGGATAAGCAGGTGTTAAGGTAATACTGGCAGGAATTGTTTTGGTGGTTTATCAGCTGTATTCAAACACCACTCACTCAAAAATTTGAAATTTTTAAGCATTTCTCTCCCATCAAGATTAAATTGTTTTTTCTAATAACAAGTGTTATTATTTATTCAGTTGTCAGCATTAATTTTTAATTTGGCAGCTTTTGAAAGTTAGTGATTGGAATGGCTGTATATAATTTTAATTTAAGCATAATGTATTTCTACTGTTTTAATGTATTTGAGAGATTTCACACTTTTTTCTTCCTCATATTTTGTCCAAATAAGACAAACATGACCTCATCCACAGACAGAACTACTCTATGCAGAAACTAAGCAAAACAAATCTTAAATTCCAGTCTCTGTGGTTGTAAACCTTAAAAAATTTCAGGACAAAAGGTGGGTATCAGCCGCTTACAGTGATTCCTTTTTGACTTATTTATAAATTAACTCTGTTCCAAAATGTCTTCATATAATACAATGATCGTATAATAAAAATTGTATAATAAGAAAACCTACAGTTTATGTAGAAACAAGGTTTTAAAAATTAATCACCAGGGAGGATATTTTGGTATACAAACCCAAAAGCATCATAATGGTAGTTGTTGACTTACTGTTTTTTGTTTACTTGTAGATCATAAGAGTAAAATCGTCTTGACCAGATATATATTTTTATTTTTTTGTGAGCTAAAAGTTCAAGTTTGTTTTAATTTTTGAGCTCTTCAAATATTTCTTTTCTGTTTTCTTCCTAAAATTAAATTTGCTCTGAAAGAGAGTTTAAATTAAAAAAAAAATCTAAATGTCTGGCTTTAAATTTCACAAATAAAGATTTTATTACTAGAAATAAGATTTCAGATACTTTGGGAGAGAGGAACTAAATCAGATTAGCAGCATTAACATAATTTCATAAAATAAATTTTTTTCTTTATCCCTCTGTAACACTAACCTTGATGAGCCTGTGGGCTGCAATATGCTGTGATTTCTAACCTGTCAGGATTAAACCATGGGGTCTACTTTTTGGAAAGAATTAGAAATATCTCAAGAATTAGGCAGGGAAAAAAATTATATGTTTGATATAACCAAGAAGTTTGTCCTTTTCAAGCATTTCCTTGGCAAGCAAAAATTGAAATTTTTGAATTTTTCTACTTTTGCAAGCAACATGCCTTAAAATATTTATGTTTAGGATATTAGTCATTGCAGTGATCATGCAAGTTAATTTGCTAGAACAAGCAGTGTTTGGAAAAGGGAGCAGTTAAAATCAGTCTTAACTACTACCATTTCATTACAAACAATCTACACATTTCTAATTCCAAAATTAGGATAATCATAATAATTTTGGACCTGTATGATGATGATACTGAAGTTGGCATTACCTACCACGTGCAAGAAAAGTTGTTAGCAGCGGTAGCATTCATAGACTTTTCTGCAACTGATACTTTATTTCCTATGGCATGGTACATGTGAGTCAAGTTCTGGGGCGTATCCGTGATGGCTCCCAATACAGCAAATAAGGGGCAACAAAATACAGTGCATTACCCTCCCTGGCAAGTGCAACAGACCTCTTTAAACCCTGTTCATCTTCTAAAGGGAGCTCCTGTTGCCTGATTGCTCAGACTCCCATTTTCTAGCTGAAACATGTCACATATCTCCATGTGTGTATAAGATTAGATAACTGACTTTAGGGAACTTCTTCCATCAAAATGGAGTCTTGTGGTCTTCTCAAACCATGCCTGAGGAGGAAATACAGGTTTAATGACAAGCAATTGCATCTCCAGGCTGTTCCTCATTATCTGTCACTTCATATTAAATGACAGTTTAGGTGCAGTGCTGTTATGCTTTTTCCAAATGAGTTTCTTGGAGAGCATGTTTGATATTTCAGTAATCAAAGAAATACATTGCAGCACCTTTTTTCTCAGAGACTGTGTGATTTTCATATGAGATGACCCAGTCTTCGATACTATGTTAGATCAAAATACGTCATTCTTTTGATCTTTAAGATGAAAAAAGGGAATCTTGTTTTGAACTTATTATGTATTTATCTAATAACTTAAGTAAACATTGGTTATGCTTATTTACAAGCTGATAGTTCTGCAAAGAGAAATAAAATGTGAGATGTTTATAACTATTGTTATTTATACTATTTGGGGTTAAATGAGAAGCAAAAGAGCAGAATCATAACACCTTAAAACTGGTCCTACTGTTCTGTGTATGCCATTTGAATCATGGAAAGCACATTATCATTTCATATGATTTGTATGTGCCTGTGCAGTTTGCATAATTGGATGTGCTTGCCTGTTTTTCACAGGCAGGATTAGAAATACAATTTTAAAGTCTGGACACTGCTCCTTAAAAAGCAGAACCATAGTTGACCTGACTGTATGTAACTAGTTAGGAGATTAGCTGATGAGAGATCTTTCAGATAAGGTGGCTGGCCTACATTCGTCTTCATTTTACCCCTCTTGCTTGGTCAGAGTTAGACAACCCTCATCTTGTCTCTAAAGAAGTGGTGTACATGTTTCTTCTCTTTCTTACAACTGTAAGTTTTAGTGTAAATACAGTTTTCATGTGCATTTTACTGGGATAATGCAGCTTTCTATCTTCCACCACTATGATTTTGTAATTTAGAATAAAATATAATTAAATACAAGCTAATATAGCCTCATGCTATTGAATAAGAAGCACATCTGGCTAAGACAGAACCATATTACTCCAATGGGAATCTAATTGGAATAATAATTGTTGTAATATGGAGGCTTAAAGATTCAGAAGTAAAATTCTTGTTGCTGACCACCAGCCCTTACATGAGAGGTACAAGGATCGTATTAACTAGAGAAAATGTCTGATTCTTCTCAGTGCTCCTAGGGTTATTTCTGCATCCTGCTCACACAACATTCATACGTATTGATGTGTTAAATATGATTTTCTTCTTTCATTAACTTTCAGTACTTCAAGTATGGAATGATTTAAAAACCCCATACAATCATAATCCTCATACTGGTATCTTCAAAAAAACGTCCTTCTGATCTCACTAACATGCTTAACTGTTAAAGGAGTGAAATCTGCTTCCAAAGGAAATGGGAATTCAAAACCATAGTAAGTTCTGGGCCGTGTAGCTAGCCTGCATGTATTTGGTGTACTTCAGCACATTGTCATATACAATTTTTTTCTTCTATCTTTTAATTTGTTATATTTAATTATGACTTGTAGTTTTCAGTGAAAATATGTCACTGTAGAAAACAACTGTTCTGTTGCAGGATTGTCTCAACAGTTACCGACTATGATGTTTTTGGGCCTGTACGCCATCAAAATTTCAGTGCATCTTCTGTAGGCAGAGAGAAGTCTGCTGACAGTGTTCAGGTTCTGGTTATATACCTGCTGCCAGCAGTATTTGCCTCTGAACATGGCCGTTTGTGGTGTCGGTTATAGTATGACCAAGGATTATGAGGTCTGAATAGTAACCACCCCCACTGACCGTGTAGCTGTAGAGGTTTCCTGCTCAGTCTCAGGAAGAATGTACACTCTCCCTGATGTTTAGAGGCAGGGTAGCATTTTATATTTTATGGTTCAGCACATAGCAGTTACTCTTCAACTGTTTAGGCAACACCACCCCTCTTGAGATTCAGACTGCAATTCAATCCCTACTTTGTCAGTCAGACAATGTGTTTCTAATGTACCCTTAGTTAGCCCAGTGAGCTATAACCAGAAGGTATCTGGATGAAATTCAAGAAACACAGAGAGGCCAGCAGAAATATCCACCGCTGCAGTGCTATTTCAAGAGACTTTCTTTAGTTGGTCATGAATTGTAGTGTCACAAGAGTAAATTACCCTGATTATTTCTCTGTGCCGCAGAGTTTAAGGGTAGCTGAGATATCTCCACACTACATATGGAGTATATATGGATACATGTGCTATTTAGTTACTTGAAATAATTCTAAAATAGAAGGGCTTACAATGCAGCTTTACTGTAGTGCCATGAAAGTTTTGAGAGATAATACTGTGCAAAACTTTAATAAACTGCAGTTTGGAGCAGAAAATATTTTGGATACACTAAACGTGTGTGTTCTCTACTTTGGTAGGGTAACAATGCTGCATAGTGAACCAACTGTTACTTAGATATTATAGAAATATAAATGTTGTTATTATCATTATTGTATATTTAATGGTTTCACAAAAAAGAATGTTCTAGTACATTCAAATGTCTTCTAATTCAGAAACATCCAGGAGACAATCATAAATGCCAGAAGACAATGCAAAACATAAAAGGAGATAGAAAGGTCCTTAAACAGTTCACAGATTATAGCATATGCTATATGTAGCATATGTATAGCATGCTATAAATATAAGCATAAATTATATACCTCTACATCTTTATAATCCTGTACTGTTACAAACACAGACTATATTTTTTTAAAAAAAATTATTTACATACAAAGCAAACCTGAAATTTGCTTAATCATTCAGATTTTTGCCTGTACTAATTCCAATTCAGTCAAGAATTCCTTTTGCCTTTTTTTTACCAGAACTACAAGGTATTTTGTGATGATTAATGGGGTTCTGATATTTTAAAGAATAGACAAATCCTCTAGCTCCAAGGATAAACAGATGATGATGATGATGATGATTATAGTAATAACAATAATAAAAATTCAAGGCCAGGCAGATAACCTGTTACCAGAAACTTTTAAAATATGTATCCATCATCCTCAAGTATTAATGTGAACCAATCTATTTGAAATATCGGTGGATATTTATATTTGGTCTTAATTTCTGGAGCTTGGTATATCTCACAATATATTAGTAGTGTTCTAGGGTATTTTTAGTTGGGCTGAGTAAAGTAATGAAACCAGCATGTCTGCTTATGTCATTCTATGTTTTTTCCTAAATACCAAGTTCTAGCCAAATACTTGCTTTGGTCACATAGAAGTTTGATACATGTAGGTATTGTCTTTCTCAATTAGAAGTACTTCCCTTGTGCTGAATCACAGAATCACAGAATGGTTGAAGTTGGAAGGGACCTCTGGAGGTCATCTTGTTCAACCCACTTGTTCTAGCAGAGCCTGTAGAGCCAGTTGCCCAGGGCTGTGTCCAGATAGTTTTTGAATATCTCCAAGAGTGGAGACTCCATAACCCCCTGTGCACAGCCTGTGCCACTGCTCAGTCACCCTCCGAGTGTAGAGTTGTTTCCTGATGTTCAGAGGGAACCTCATGTATCATGTTCATGCCCATTGCCTCTTGTCCTGTCACTGAGCACCACTGAAAAGGTCCTGGCTCCGTCCTCTTAATACCTTCCCTTTAGACATTTATATATGTTGAGTCTTTTGATCTTTCCTTTGCATTGTACAATGCTATGTATTCTAGAATATACCAACAAATTTCATAAAGAATTTTCTGGTCACAAAGAACATGGGCAAGCTGTATCTGTCTAATATGAAATTGTCCTCCATTCTGTTACAAATTCTTTCTTGGCTTTTTTATGTTTTAGAAGTTTTTGTGCATGATATTAAAATGGTGGGGTTTATGCTTAAATAATTAAATTATTAATTTTATAAATATAATTTGTCATATCAGGCTTCGAAGTCACTGATTTGCTCTTGAAAGACTTACTGTGACTCTCTTGGTTTTACATACTTGCTAAAACATATAGGAAATGCATTTGAATTGAAAAGAATTTTGGCTAATAATTGATTTCCAAGTCTATTTTAAAGCTATCAAGGCAATTTAATTTTCTCATAACAATTCATTTAAACTTAGTCCATGAATCAGATGTTATTTATGATTTTATTATTCAGGCTTTTCATTACCTCTTTATCACAGTGGCTCAAGTATTTAGATGCTTCAGAGACCACTTAAGATTCTTATCTTGCTGCAGGCCTTTCAGACATATGTCAAGGTCAAAATTCCATCCAAGCCAAGGTGATTGTATGCTGAATAAATACCATATGACAATGAAGTATCTGGCATCATAACCAGTTGCACTTGATTAGCCAGTCTTGATGACCGTGCTCAATTTACAGCTAAGCAGAACAGCAGCCATCAACAGGAGAGAAAGGTGTAGCCTGAGCTTGTGAGCTTTGAGTTATACCAAAAAGGACGAACGTAACTGTTGTTATAACCCTTCAAAAAATATGTAACCCCAGAATTTTTAGACTGGCTTTTAAGGAAGCAGGGTTTAACAAACACTTATTCTATTCTGTCCAGTAACTTTTGAACCTATTTGACCACATGTCACAGTGAAACAGAAGTCTTAAAGTTCTTATATTCCTTTAGGTTTCAAAAGTTAATGGCTGTATGGAAAGATTGGCTAGATCTGGATCTGACATCCACACCACCTACAGTCCAGTGTTACTTCACACCAGCTTGGGCTGAATACCTGGTAGTACTTGGATTGCATTTAGTGCTCTTTTCAAGCACACCTTCTGGTTTAATTTAATCCTAAAGGATTTGCACACACCAATTCTTTTCTGTAAAGGAAACCAAAGTGTAAGAAGAAGCTGTGATCAGGAGGTGAGCTTCAAAAATGCACTCCTGATCAAAATTAAAATGCCAGTGTGGATGCATGTTAAATATGCTGGATACCTGTGAGGCAATTTATTTGTGTGCATGCGAAACTGAAGGCTCAGGGGATAGAGAGATAAGTATCATGAACAATAACTGACAGATTCTGGGGTAACAAGGAGATATGGTGGACCTCTGAGTATTTGGTGCACAATCTGAAGGAAAGAACAGAGTATTAAGATACAAAGGAAGGGTGCTTGGAACACAGGAATTCATAGAGCAAGCTATACATAGGGTGGACTGTTTCTCAAAGAGTTTGTAGTGACATTTTCCTTTATACTTTTTCAGTTTCAGTCAACTTACTTGTTTTCACTCAGTTTTTCCAAGCTCGTCTTTGCCCAGTTTCAGTGATGCCCGCCTCCTTCTATCATGAATGCTCCTGGTTTTATTCTTTATACATGTTCATTCTGCCTGTCAGTGTTTCATCTGTTATAGTCAGACAAATTCCTCAATCTCCTTACCATTATGAAGAAGATGAAACTTGAATACGGTCTGTCTTTCTTGGCAGCATGAACACCCTGATGAGTGATTGCACTCTGTGCAACTGCACAGTACAGAAGCTGTAGCTGCAGAAGTTCTTTCCTGGTTTTAGTTATAGACAGTGTTGAAAAACTTGCTTATTTTATTTTGGAAAATACTGATGAAACTGATCTGTAGGTATTGTTATTAATTCTGCCTGTAACATACAATAAACCCAAGTTGTCTTAGTTAAGACTGTGTAAGAAAGAAAGGAAAAAATCTGCTTTTTAAAAATAGGTGTTTCCTGATGTTAATTTCTTGTGTATGTTCAAGTTCTGCTCATATTTATATTAATTGTATATTGCTTCAGGTGTCAGACATTCCAAGGCAGTGTCAACCAATGTCAACAAAGTAGCAGATTCATAATATTTTCCTTTAAGTCTGAAAGTTGTAGTACTGTGATTGAAAGATTATTGTACCTTTTGACTTGTCTGTCATGCTTCTGTTGAATCGAAATAAGCAAACATGTCATGGCTTAAGAACTTTATCACCTATTTATGTAGATTTGTACCTATGTTTGTTCAGAAACAGAGGTACAAATGAGTACATATACTCTCAGGTTTTTTGTAAGAAATAATTTCTAATACACCTTGTAAGTTCTTCAGATAAAGCCTGGGTCTTTCTGAACCTACAACTTTCTTGTCATTGTGGGTTTATGGCTTACAAAATGAAGATATAACTTTCTTGATTTGTTGGTGTTGGTGACTATTCCCACTGAGTTAAAGAACAAGTTTTAGGGTATGTGATTACTACATGAATGCTTAGTGTTTTTTTCCCAATATTGAATTATTGTCAAGATCCAATAATGCTGTCGTGTTCTTTTGCAGGCATGGTCACTTGTATATCTTATTGTATCATATCACATCATAAGAGTTTTTTTAAACTGATGTGATTCTTTTTTTCCTTCCCGTAAGGGTTGTGAGTAGTTTTTGAAACACATTCAACACAGATTTTCCTGTTTATTTTATTCATGCGAGTATGTTTCCATGGAGACAATGCCGGGGTTCATTTCTGCTGCAGTTCTAGACAGTCATTTATCTGTAGAACAACAACACAAATCAACTTTTCTGCATATTGTGACAGTCCTAAGGCGATTAGTTCACGGGCTATAGCTAAAGTTCATTTCCGTGTTTGCATTTACACATACAGGCATAGTGTGCTTCTCCTTGAAGAATAACACAAACCCACCATTTACTTCTTATGGATTTAGACGTATGATTTGGGTGCAGTTACAGATAAATCAATATTAAGGAATGTTGGGAGTATTACTGGTGAATAATCCCAATCCCATGTTAGCACAGAGACCTAAGGGCATACCATTTTCTTTCAATTCCTTGCTCCTTCCCTGACATTACAGCAAAAAGAAAACTGCAGCACTCTCAGCAGGTGCCATAATATGGACCAATATTGCGAAGTTTGCTGCAGAGGTATCTTGGCCTCTGGCTGTAAGCACATTGCTTAAGATTTTCAGCACAGAGAGTGACTCGTGGCCCTCAGGCAAAGTGGTGAAAAAGTGGCTCATATTGCTTAGCCTTCTCAAGAACATATTGGCCTTATCCAATTGCACTGTAGTTTATCCATATCGTGTTTTATAGCATGCTGCTAGGAATATGTATTACTTTGCATAAGCCACGTGGAGGGTGTTTGAGCATTTAAAACTTGCTGAAATAATATTGTACTGTAGAGGGTGTTAGAAATGAGTGCCTACTGACCTGTTCCGTAAAATGAGCTGACAGGCACCCTTGTATAGCTTAGGGTAGGAACCTAAGATTTCTGTGTGTTCAGTATAGTTCTGTAAACTCCATGGAGGGATTTATGTCCTTGGTTTTAACAGTATATTAGAATATATTTACAATGTTTTGACTAAGCAATTTTTAATAACTATTGACTATTCACAGTTAAATATACTTAAATTCATGGCACTGTGGCTGTAGCTTTGACTGAACTAGAAAAAAAAAGATATTTCAGTAAAATTAATGATAAACATCAAAAGACCAGACACAAAACTAGAAAAGGTCAAGGAACTAATCTGTTTGCAATTTCTTTCTTTCAAATTTGTTGAAATTCAGCAGAGATTAAAACTGATCTCTACCCAAACCCAGGGAGATAGCCACAGCAGTCACACACTCAAACTTCCCTAACAAATATCAAGTCAAAAAAAGACAAAACATTTTTCCTAGACTTGTTAACAAGTATTTTGCAAAACTAAGGTACTTACCAAAACAACCATAATAGAAACCTAGATAATAAATGAAACATCACAAAAAGAAAATGAAAGCATTAATAAGGTGAATGCTGGTTATGAGATTATTTACCAGGGTTATTGAATCAAAGTATATTCTACCTGGCATTCTGGAACAACTCCTTGACCGTCAGATTTTAATGAAAACCCTGTATGCTACTCAGAAACAGTTAAAGCGTCGGGTTGTTTGTTTGTTTGTTTTCCCACTTATGGGTTCTCTAACCCACTGCTCCTTGGTTATTTTCAAGAATGTAGTCTCCAGGCACTCTGGGGGAGTGTGTAATACATTACAGAAAGTAAGCGTAAAATTCTAGAAAAAATAGTTTTATTAGCTTGCACTGTTTGAAAATAAAATTTGTGCATGTGTAGTAAATAAATAAGGAGCTACAAAGCTGAAGTAATGTCTTCATGCTTACATTTTGTTTTCCTGATTTTCTGAATGTGATAATTACTTTGTGAAAGTTATGCAGGTGCTACCTTGTACCACAAATAAAATACTGTATTTTGATTTTCTTAAGCTGTCTCTAGTAAGCTTAGTTTGAAGATTTTGTTGGCTTTATCTATTAGTTTTTAGGCGTTTTATAGCTACAATGTCTTGGGTTATCTTCCTCTCCAATTTAAATGCTGAAAAGAAACTAGAAGGGTTTTGCAATCCATCTGTCTGTATAATTATACTATGATTTAAATTGCTTGGTAATAGCAGTATTAGTAGTCTGCATTCCTTGAGGCACTGATGTAAAGCATAACCTGTCTTGCTCGTGTAAAATTGACCATATGTCATCATAATACATGTCACATTTTCCTTATAGTCTTTCGGAAATTGTTTTGAAGAAAGTAGAGATACTTGTGTTTCTTATTTTGAAAGGTTTAAATGAATATTTGGTATAGAATACAAAGTATTTAAATCCCGTTTCAGGTATTTGCTGTTTCTGTTAAAGTGTGATAATTAAATTGCATGCTTGATGGTTACAATTTTTCACTTTCTTTTCTTGTTAATACTTTCTAGACTGACCATAATCTTTGCACTTGTTAAAATGTGACATATGAAGTATATTTTGGTACGTCATTAGAGGAACAGAACCTTTTATTCATTAATATATTTGAGTTTTGCATTATATTGCTAGAATTACTTTTCTTTAAAAAGTAATTGGACAGTCCTGAGCTATTCATAAAGGTGATTCCTGCCTTACTTTATGATGAAGATGAAAGTCTTGCTGGAAAGTATGGTCCGTGTTTCATCATTAAAGCCTGAGGATTGAAAATTACTAGGTTATTTTAGACCAGACTAGATGTGACAAAACCAGTTCGCTAAACCCTGTCTCGTGGGAGTCCTAACTAGGAAAAATAGTTGGGTAGCGCTAAGTTGAAAATATATTCAAATCAGGACTGTAAGCTTACTGGGTATCACAATTTTTTTCAACTCATGTGCATGGTCTTAATAGAACTACAAAGAATTTACCATCTTTATAAGAGTTCTAAATAATTGCACAACCTACACTAGAAGGCACTTACAAGCTTTGGAATTTTTTTAATTTAGTATAATTTACAGAACGAATAACTTAGTAGGTATCGCTTTTTCTAAAAAAAAAAATCTTTTTTTGTTGGAATTACTATACAAACTTTGTTTCTTCCACTAAAAGTCATGAGATTTTTAGGCTTTATTCAAAGAAATATGTATGATCTCATAAGGGAAGAGTATTTCATATTTCCAAATATATATATTTAAAATAAAAAGGAAATTGGGAAGTGAAATGTGACACTGAAAGGCTGTAGATCCTACGGATTCTTTCTAATTTGTCAGATCCTAAACATTCAGATTCCTACATCAGTTTTGTGGAAGAAGGCAATAATATATCAATTATTGTATATTGGGCTATATCAAATCAGTCAAAATATTGAGTCCAAGTTGACGTGATAAATCAGAAGAGGTTAATACTCTTAAGAATATTTTTTATTCTTTGTCATGAGGTTTGTAATGAAAATAAATAATTAAGCATTTTTTCATATTCATGGAGTTAGACTGTACTAGATTGCTCAAGTGTCTTAAAGGTAAATGCTACAGTATGAAAACATAGACTAGTATATGAGATGAGGGGAGCTGATGTGGATGTTGTAAATGCTATGGCAGGTGATTAGGAGAAGGGTCTAGTGATAGACACCGTATTGTCCTCTTCTCATTTTCTGTGCCTTCTTTACATGAGCCAAAAGAGAAAGGTAAGATTTCACTGACCCCAGGCCACACTGAGGCTCTTTTCACTACTGAATTCCATCTTGCCATTTTGTTTTATATGTTTAAAAAAAAAAAAAACCAAAAACAAAACCCAGTGATTTTTTTCTTGAGGAAATATTTTTCGTTAGGAATATATTTTTAGCAAGGTTTTGTTGTATATTGTCCTCAAGAGTTTTCCAGTTCTTGATGAATATGCTTACTAAAATTTGTGTGCTAGTTTTGCCATTTAATATAGACAGCTTCTCTTTTGTATTAATTTTTTTCCATTGGGAAGAATAAAACAATTTTTTTCTAATTAACTGCCTATAGAGGAAAAACCCCACTTAATGGTGATGACCTAGGCATAGTACTATCAAGAATTTTGGAATAGTTTTAAGAGACTACATTTTGAGCAATGTACTGCAAGACTAGAACAGATTGAACTTCTTATACATGTTCAAGAAATTTCTTCACGAATATTGAACATCAAGTAGGAGATCAAATGTATCTCAAAGAGTCTCATTGCAGTTCTTAAACAGATGTCTCATTTAGTCTGGTCGTTTTTAATGAGTGGATGTGGAAGTTTTCTAAAAAATTCCCTGCAGGGAAATTTCATGGATGCGTTATTACTACTGGACCAAGTGAGACAGAATTCCAAATTTGTTTGCTGGAAGTATGACATATTTTCATCACAAAACCAAACACGAACTATGAAGGTAATGCCTAGTGACAGTTCATCTTGAAATTTCTTGCAGATGTCAGAGAGGTGGAAGCTAGATAACTGAGGGAGAAGAGAGTGAAAAATCAGTGATAAAGCTTTTTTGTATCTGAGCTGCTGTGTTATCAGAGTGGATGTGGCACCTGCAGCAACCAAGTGAATATTATATCCTGACATGTCATTGAAAAAAATTTACTGAATCTCATTGAAAGTCATTTCCTGACTTTCATTTGCTTTACGAATTTTGGAAATGCATATGTATCACATGGGTATATATTGTATTCAAAGGTTAAGACAGGAAAAAGTTGAGTTTTGGCAACTTACTTTGAAAAATAACTAATGTAGGATTTTGGGAAGTAGAGTAAGTCATTGTTTTGAGGTTGGGGGCAAACTGTTTGTTTTTCTAACAGAGATGGTAAATTATTGTTAACTGACTGATATAATTCCAGAGAGCTCTGATACCTGCTTTTCTAGCTGTCATGAATCTGTAGGACTGCTGCTCACCTGGGAGTAGCCAGGGTCTTGAGACTAACAGAAAAGAATGGTTTTCTATATCATTGATATTGTTGGTCAGTGGTATGGAACAACAATCACTGTTCAGCACTGGGCTCTGCAGGGCATTCCCTACACAAGGAGAATCCCTGAGTGGGAAGCCAAACCAGCCTCAGAATTGCCTTGCAAAGTCAGAATGGTTTTAAACACCAAAAGCATGAAGTTTAATTGTATTTTCCATTTTGTTACGTGCATGTCTAAGCAACAAATTATTAGTGGTACAATGTTAGTAATGGCCATGCATGTGATGATTATATGGATCAACAGATTGACCCAACAAAGGGTTCGAATTCCGTTTCTGCTGCTTCTTTTAGCATACTGAAAATGGGTGGTTGCTCTGATAGTCCAAATCAAGCCTTCCCCTATCTGTGCCAGAAAGTGTCTCCATGGAAAGGGTACTAATTCTATTCACTTTAATTGTGAAAGGGAAGACAAATTATCCAATTACTAAACACACACTTCCAGGCAATACAAAGTAACATGCTGATTAATCTAACTATATAGGGAGAAATTTTTTTCAACTTCAAGAGATCTCATGAAACAAGCAGCATGGAGATAAGCATAGAAGTGAGCTAAATGATTAAGAAATTCTAAGCTGAATGCTGAGTTTGTGGATAATATGCGTATTTTATTAGCTGAATTAAAAAGAGAAAGTTCCAAATCTAGCAAATAAAATTCCTAATCATTCTTACTTTAGTCATACTTCTCTGTGGTCATATTTCTTCTATCTTTCAATCTAATTTTAATTCCGTGCTCAGATCCTTTTGGCCAAAGCCATGTTTATCAGTATTCCTTTGATCAATACTCCTCAGTAAGACCACAAATTCAGACACCATTTTCCTGCCACTTCTGTAATTAAAGGTTTGAAGGGTTTTTCTTTCTTGTGAGCATTCTGAGAGAAGATGATCGAATCCCAGTCTAAAACACAGTTTTCTTAAGCTAGCAATAAAATAATAATGAAAAGAAAGTTACCTTCCATAAGCTTCACTAGCTAATATACTTCCAGCTTTAATAAAGCATAAAAAAGAAAGGAACTCCTTTAAAAAAGCAATTTTTTAAAGTAGCTTTCTTCTCATGTGTCTTGAGTACACTTTTTAAAAAAAAAAATCATGGTATGAATGCAGTTTTTTTATATACAGGAGAAAGGGGAAATATGTTGCATAAAAATATATCAATATCTATTACCAGAAGCAAATTTCATAGTTTCAGGACCGCAGTCAACAGTTTTTGCAAGTTCATGTTGACTGTGAAAGATTCCCAGTGAGTGGAAAAAGGCAAATATCATGCCCATCCTCATGAAGGGCAGGAAGAAGTCTTGGAGAGCTACAGGCTGGTCAGCGTCACCTTGGTTCCCAGGAAGATTATGAAGGAATCCCAGGATCATCACAGATTCTCTTGGAAGACATTTCCAGATGTGTCAATGACAAGAAGGTGACTGGAAACAACCAGCAAAGATTCAGCAAGGGCAAATTATGCTTCATGAACCTGACTGAATTTGGTGATTAGATGACTGTCTCAGTGGATGGAGAGGGAGCAATGGATGTCTTTTGTCTTAACTTAAACAGGGTTTTTGACAGGGTATCCATAGCTGTGGTATCCTTTTAGTCAAATGGGAAAGAGAGAGATTAGTTGCATAAATTACACAAGGTGTTGCCACAAGGTGTGTGGCAACCAACAAGCTGTTTTCTAGTGGTATTGCTCAGATCTCTCTGCTGCAGCCAGTGCTATTTAACATCTTCATCAACAACGAAAAAGGTGGAATGGACTACAACTGGAACAGTGATGATAGATGACACCAAACTGTGGGAGACTGCCATTCAGAATAGTCTCATTAGGCTGGAGAAATGAGCTGCTAGAAACGTTGTGAATTCTGATAAGGACAAATGGGAAATCAGTTACATGGAATTAAATAACCATATGCAACAGCACAGGCTGGGGTTGGACTGACACGTTTGCAGAAACAGACCTGAGTATCCTGGTGGGCAACAGGTGTGAGTCAGCAGTGCACCTTTGTGGTTAGCTGCATACTGGTCTGCTTTGAGAGTGTGTAGCCAGCTGATCAAGTGAAGTGATTTTTCTAATTGATTCTGCACTTGTGAGGCTGCATTTGGAGGAGCGTGCCCAGGTCGGGTCTCCCAAATGCCAAAAGGTGAGTCCTAATGCACTCAGACCAATCAGTGGGAGATATATGACATGACACATATAATTTATTAGAAAGCATAATAATTAAAGCTTATAGCGTCAAAATGTAACAGATGATAGATATAGTGCTGACACAACACTTTAAATAAAAACTGTTACATCTTTGATACCTTTTGGATACATCTGTGACTTAGGATCTAAATGCAGGAAGATACACCTACTTTTGAAAAAGTGACATGATTTTTCTCTATAGATAATTTTTTTTAACTAAAAACCTTAAAAGATCATTTTAGAACGCATTATAATTATTTTTAAATGAAAATTCAATATATCCTATTTGAGTAACACAGGTGTCTTCCACTTAATATTGCATTGTTAAATGTACAGGTTTCGGAATTTACAAGTTCAAATAATTTTAAAAAATAATGTTATATCTGCTCCTGGAAAGTGCTGAAAATCCTTGCATGGAGTGGATGGGAAGAACAACCTTTAAAGAAAACAAAAATCTGTTTTTTAATTAAATATCTTCACCAGACAATATACAATCTCTGTATTACTACAACCCGAGTTAAGAACATACATTTAACTGGAAGTTTTTGTAATTTTTCAAAGAGCAGTATTTGTAGAATCGGATGTATCTATACATCTTCTACCTCAGTCTGTGTTATGTCTCCGCTACATCACTAGCTTCATGTAGAGACAGAGTCTAGGTAGGAGCTACTGAGTCAGGGCTTCATTGTTTTGGGGAACGAAGAAAAATAATGCAAGAAAAAAACAGGAACTATTTTCAGGGCATTTTTGTGCACTTTTAGGCATGTTGAATGCATATCAGAACACCCATGACATGAGAATTTTCTAATAATCACAGAATCACAGAATGGTAGGGGTTGGAAGGGACCTTTGGAGATCATCTTGTCCGACCCCCCTGCTTGAGCAGGGACACCCAGAGCAGGGGGCACAGGAACACGTCCAGGTGGGTTTTGAATGTCTCCAGGGAAGGAGACTCCACAGCCTCCCTGGGCAGCCTGTGCCACTGCTCTGGCACCCTCACAGGAAAGTTTTTTCTCATACTGAGGTGGAACTTCCTGTGTTCCAGCTTGTGCCCATCGCCCCATGTCCTCTCGTTGGGCACAATAACATTGGGCACAATAATCTGTATTTTCCAACAGATAACTGTTGTGAGCATGGACAAATGTACATACAGTGTGCAAGTAGGAGTCTGTTTGGGGGCTCTACTAAAATGAGAGGACATTTTTAGGTGATTTTATCAGTGTACATTATGATAAATTCAAGGCTACTTATCCATCTTCAGAAATCCCTATGTTTTATGACCGTAGGCCGTTATTCCAAGTTTCTGATTTTTGTTCAGGATCCAGTACTCAGTGTTATGTACTGCTTGCATGCAAAGTATGCTGCCATGCTAGGTGGCCTCAGCTTGAGAAATGGAGAGGAATGCCACAAGCACAAAGAGGATATGGTCAGGAAATTTGTTGTGTGTTAGCTTGCTTTTGGACTAGTACTCCTGAACTCAGCCCAGAGGTCCAAAGCTGTACAGAACTCAAGAATTCAGACTCAAGATATAGTTGTGGCCATACTAATATGTAAGCTTGCCATATGTCTGAAATTCAGTTATAAGTGTAATGTTCTACATTTTAGTGCTAGAACCTCTTATTGTCATTCTGTTCCTTCTATAAATATTACTGAGTTGTGTCACGCATCACAAATGTTTTAAATGTTCACAAAGTAACCAGACTTCTAATATTTCAGAATTTCTAATTTTTCAGGTTTTTTATTAAACCATATCTTGTTATCATTGTTTATTCACTCTTTGCAATTGTGATAGTGTGAAGATAGATACTACAATTTGCTCTGTAGCTGGTAATCTTTATTCTCTCCTCAAAGATACCTCTGCTTATAGTGCTTTCTTAGAATAGATTTCAAAATATACATATAGTTTTTATGTTTTAAGGAAGAAGGGACTAAACTATTTATAATGAAAAAGACATTGTGAGAAACAGTCCAGAACTGGACAAACACACTTTAGAGAGTACACTCTGAATATATATTAGAAAAAATACAGGAAATATAACAAAGAGAAAAAACTACTAATGCAAAATATTACTTGTCATAGTAATAATTATCATATTAGTTATAATTTTAAGAACACTAATTCAATTGAGGTTGCAATAACGATGACCTTTGGAATGATTTGATGATGCAGCAGCATTTTTTAATATATATATACACACGCTAGTATATGCCACAGGAACATTAAATGCTTATTCATGCTGACTGGGATATTTAATCTGGGGATATTGTCTTTCTCCACTGTTATTAGTGAGCTTTGGTGTGATGTTGCCACTTTGTTATCATTTCATCTTATCCCTGCTTTTGGTCACTGAGAGTTGGCCTCTTTCCTTATGCAGCATCAGCACATCCTTTGTATGACCTTTGGAAAAAGTGTTTTGTAACTCAGATAGCTAAAATAATGTGAACTGCAAAGATGAACAGAAAAAATAGGAAATAACATTGTATCACTCCGTAAACCTATAGCCTTTGTTATACTTGCTTTGGCTTGCTCCCTTGAATGTAGTTACCAATAAATCCAAGAAGCAAGGATTTGTACAAATTAGGTACAAGTATTTTCAAGTACACAATACATAATTTTAAGTGTTGACTCTTCTGTGATAACATAATATACCACAAATAATTTTACAATTTTTAGTATCCAGAAAGAACACAAACATTTTTATGCATGCATATTAGTATTTATATTTATAAAATGAAATTATCTATGAAATTCAAGTAGATACAGTCATTTTTATGCCTTGCACATTTAGATATATTTACTTCCCTGTATGGAAGGTGTTATACGAAAGTTATTGTTGCACAAAGCTCAAAATTGCAGTGGAAGATAAGAGAATGGTGCCTGGTTATCTAGGAAAATTATCTTCCTAAAATTTTACCTGGTTGAGAGCTCCGGCTCCCCTGCCATAGAGAGGCACATACATACCAGTTTTGTGCCATAAGCCTGTTACAGTCCAGTGACTGATTAGTGGTATGTTAGATTTTTGTTTGTAGTTTTGAGTTTGTAGAGTGATTGTTCAAAACTGCGTGTTCTGTTTCACTTGAAAAGAAAAACACCTAGGCTGGTGTTTCTATAACATTAAAGTTTTAGAAATTGCTTCTCAGTTAGAATTTTTGGTGGATTCATTCCTTGTTTAACTGTTGAATTCCTAAAGCAAAATAAATATGAGAAATTAATGAGGAAAGGAATAGAGAACAAACCACAAGTCTGACAAACAATGGCAACACCAATTTTACTGGGCTGCAAGTACTTTGCTTGGGCTGTTAGACCTTTTCCTAGACTAAGTGCTTCAGAGGTCTTTTGAGCATTGGTGCCTAACGCTGCACTGGGTAGACAGACACTGTAATAGTTTTTCACTCTCTTCTAGGAAGTTTCAGAATGAAGGGGATCAGGAAAAGGCATCCTTGTGACTTCTGTGGTAACTGTCACTGAAGTACTGCTCAAGAAAGGATAAATGATCCTGTGACACCTTTAATGCTGAAAGTAATTTAAAGAGTAAAAAAATACGCAGAAGCCTTAATTGTTTAGGAAAATTATTGCTACTTAGCTAAGAAAAGAAAAAACCACACCCTATAATGAATGATAATGGCCTCAGTTGGGTGCAGGCAGTGGTGTGATAAAGTCTGTCACTTTCCTCAATCTATGAGGCAACTTATTTAACCATAGTGTGTGTAAAGCATAGCAAGTTCTGTAAACTATTTCAGCGTATTATGAGATTCCATTTGCTTCAACACAACCGGGCCTTGAATAAAGCGGCAGATACTCCAGTGTCATTAGGTTACCTAATACATAAGAGAAAAGCCAATGCAGAAGTCTTTTGCTGTAAACAGTTTCCTTATAAAATCTTTGTTAATAAGTTAGAAATATTTCATGGAACATTTATTGAAATTGTGGGTTTGTTCCATGATCCCCAAATTATCTCAGTGAGATTCTTCTATTTTGAAAGAAATTAAATGAGTGTGGAAGGATCACACTGAAAAAGAACACCAAATATCTGGCCTTCTGTTTGCTCAGCGTTGTTATTTGAAATTAACATTTCCAGTTACATCTTTAAAATCATGCCACGTTCCAAGCCGGAACGGTCTAAACTGTCTTCATTCACAAAATATTAAATGTATTTACTATAGCAAAAATCTTAATGTACTGAAAGTACAAGTTTCATAAATACAGTTCTGAAAATTTTGAAGACGTTATGCAGTAGCAGATACTTTGTACTTGGTGAAGTCTTTAGGTATACCATATTAACATATATGGAGAATCATGTGCTTTTGAAATTACATTCAGTAATAATTCTTACCATTCCATATATTGAAAGGATAGCAACTTGGTGCTCTAGGAAGCTGAAAGTCTTTGTAGTCCTTTGGAACTAGACGTATCAGGATTTTTCTTTCCTGCCATAGCGACCCCTTAGGAGAAAGTTCTGAGAGAAACTCGAAACATTGTTACTTAAGGGAATTATCAGATCAGTAGGAATATCAGCATTGTCAAACAAGATGAAGAATTGAGGAAAATGAAGTATTTCACTCAGCAAAGAATACTGTTCCCTGTGGTCATATATGCTCCATGTATGTTCTTAGTTCATGCTGCATTTCTTCCCAGCACAATTGGAAAGCTGTATGCATGTTACAAAACCAAAATATCGTCACTGTAGTAGAGGTTTTTCCCTTCTGTTGGATGCCTACCGATATAACCTGGCCATTCAAATAATCTGTAGTGCTTAAAAAGTTTAGAAAGATTGCACACCTAGGCAAGTAAAACACACTATGGAAGCAACTGAAGATCCAGAGCACAAACCCACTAAATGTCATAGCCCTGGGTGGTGTCTGGCAAAGAGCTGTATCCAGAACAGAGGGTTTTATCTAGCCACCATTGTTACTGATCTGTATAAATTGTTTTGTGCACTACGTATTTCACACACTGATGCAAATCTTAAGTTAGATTTTGAGAACCTGTATAGGTACTAATTATGGGGATTTATTTTTTTAAATTCATCCTCTAACACTTCAGGGCTGGACTCAATGTTTTCGATGTGAGTAACATTACAAAATTACATATTTATCTGATATTGAATTTGAATAAGAAAAAAGTGTAGTGGAACTGAAAATTCCACTATTATATAAGTTCGTAATTGTCCTAGTAGCTGGTATAGTGCTGCGTTTTGGATGTAGCTTGAGAATAAGGTGATAACACACTGATGTTTTAGTTGTTGCTAAGCAGTGCTTATACTAAGTCAAGGACTTTTCAGCTTTCCATGCTCTGCCAGCAAGGAGGTGCTCAAGATGCTGGGAGGGGGCACAGCCAAGATAGTTGACCCCAACTGTCTAAAGGGATATTCCATGCCATGTGACATCATGCTCACGATATAAACTGGGGAGAGTTGGCTGGGGGGCAGCAATCGCTGCTCAGGGGCTGGCTGGCCATCAGTCGGTGTGTGGTGAGTGGTTGCATCCCTTGTTTTTCCTGGGTTTTGTTTCTCTCTCTCTTTTTGTTGTTTTCATTACAATTTTTGTTGTTATTATTGTTATCGTGTTTTATTTTAATCATTAAACCATTCTTATCTCAACCCATGAATTTTCTCACTTTTACCCCTCTGATTCTCTCCCCCTTCTCTCAGGAGTGGGGGGAGGTGAGCAAGCAGCAGGGAGGTGCTTAGCTGCCCACTGGGGTTAAACCATGACAGTTGTTTTTGGAGCTCCACTCACTGGTGGGGTGGGATGAGGAGCAGAAAAGGCCCTGACTGTGTAAGCCCTGCTCAGCAGTAAACACCCCTGTGTTATCAACACTGTTTTCAGCACTTATCCATAACAGCCCCATAGTAGCTACTGTGAGGAAAATTAACTCCATCCCAGCCAAAAACAGCACAATAATTTACTTTCATAATTTAAATAGAATTCTAGTTGTATATGCTTGTAATTATACTAACGGATTTGGTAAAGGAAAGTAATTCTAAAACTGCTTAGTGGGCAACAGATAGTCATCTTGTGATACAGAAGATTTTTTAAATTGGGAAAAGAAGAAAACTCAGCTGTGGTTTTCATAGACTTTCAGTGCTATTTCCATTTAGCTTTTCTGTGGTTAGTGCCTAAGTTCATCATAGACATTGCATCTCAGAGACTGACAGTTCAATGCAAAGTTTGCATTTTACTCTCCCAGTTGAATTGACCTTTACTAACTGCTTGTATTGCACTTGCATGGTTCATATCATAGCATCAGCAAGAATCCTTTGATGGAAATAAAGAACTTAATTCAATTGAGGTAATCTATGGTCTTATCTAATAATTTTCCTCTATTTACTGTATATTATCAAGGTAGAATCGATATTAACTGCAAATAAAGCATAATTCAACTATATAAGAAATATGTTTATGTGTAGGTTATTAAAATTCTCAAAAATTATTTTAGTCTCAACATTTGGTGAGGTTTTTCCATCATAGGAACAACTTCAAAATTTTTATTTATGAAATGTCAGTAACATTTCACACTCAAGTTTTTACATATCCAAATGCTATGAAGATCTTGATTTGATTGTTTAGGGCTTAATCCGAATTGCATTGTGATAACACAGTTTGTTGATAGCACAGTTTATTGATAGCGGAATTGACAAATTATGCCTCTGAATATTTTTCCACATGAAAAGTATATTTTCAGAATAGAAAAATGTAAATACATGCATCACCTGATAACTTTAGAATTTTAGCAATATTTGCAGTTTAAGCCAGTTCACCATCCTTAGCCAGTGAGGTCAAATATCAACTGACACTTCAGAGAACTGCAATGTGCATGTTTAGGTAGCTAAATGAAAACAAATAAAGAAAAAAACCAACCCAAAACCCAGGCTAAATTAATTTTACAGATATGTCACTGTGGATTAAATCTTTGTACCTTAGGTACAAAGGGTTTTAGTAACTAGGGAAGCTGAGATGGTTGATATATCACATTTTCATGTTTGGGTGTACTATCTAATTGTTCAAAGAAAAAAGTTATCCACTAATGTGCAGTTAAGTTGCTTAGTAGAGGACAAAATTTCATGTTGAAATGTGAAGATATGATAGACATACTATGATAGAGTATATAAAATCAGGTATTAACTGTGATCTTCCTTACTGTATATTTCTCTTTAATGATAATAAGAAAAATAAAGCTGGCATTAACTGCCAATACAAAAGAGGTAAGAAGCTCAAGTTGTATGATAAAATTGCATGCATGTTTTGCTTCCTTTTGTAAGTTTGTAGGGAAAATATTTGGCCACAGGGTTTGTGTTTAGTTAGTATACTCTGCTGCTGCTGAACTGAAATGACCTTTTAAAAGCACAGGCAATTTAATATCCCTAACATATATTGTCTAATGGAGGATGTACCTGTATCTTTTGGTCAGTTACTTAAGCTGTAGAGGACATCATGCAGCTCCTTTTATCATATATATGTTTTTTGCGATTTTTGCATCAACAACGGTGAAAACTGCAGACTGACCTTTCCAGCTGTGGATTTTCAGGGTTCTCCTTCTATTTGTGCATGTAATTTTCATTTCAGACGCTAATTCAATGGTTTCCTTTTGTAATTTTTTGTAGAAACTTACCTTGTGGCTGAAAGCTTGTAGCCAGTTAGCTTTAGAAGTACTGTTCTCATGGGCATGGTTGAATATATAATGAAAATAACTATTTCTTCTTGATAAAGTAACTTCTACTCTTACTAAGCTGTATTAAAACAGTGCTCAAAATTACAGCCATATTGTTTTTTTAGGCTGCTAAGCATATCTGATGATTTAACTACAAATCTGTTCTACAAAATCTTATTTTTATTCCTCCTATGGGGAAAAAAATGAGTATGTATTCAGTTCTAGATGATAAGCAATTCTTCCTTGTACAGTGATCTCTTCTTTTCTGGAAGTTGACCATTGCACTATGATGATTCATGGTTTTATTCTGAGTAATTACAGGATATGATATTGCTTTATCTTGCATTCAAAGGACATGGAATGGAATAGAATAATTCACCATATGTAAATGCAGAGGATGTGTAAAGTCTATGATGAATATTGGAGCATGGATATATGATTTTACAACCTTGGAAATTAAATTCTCTCTCTGTCAGTGCTTAGATTTTAGGTAGCCACAAATCTACTATCTTACATGCCCTTTCTTTACACGCTTCCTATTGGTTCTTTTTTATTGTGTTTGTTTCCTGTTTTCTTTTACCCATGTACTGTCTGCTGGTAAATTTTAGGGAGGAAACTAATAGTACCTGAAGAAAGCTGTGGTTTTTCATAATTGTTACTGTTAATTCCTTATTTCAACTTGCAAAATAAAAACCAGAATATTGTACAATCAACACTGAAGTATATCTTCTAAGTACTGCAATGCATCTGATTCCTTAGGTATTCCTCTCAGTTCCTCAGGAGATGAATGAAAATACAACTTTGGATTTGTCTGCTTGGACTGGAGTACTTTTTGATACAAAATCCCAGTAATAAAAGGAATTTGAAATTTGCTGTTTCCTTTGCAGTTAATCTCTTGCCAGTTATGTGTTAGCTTGGTCTTTGATTTTTGAACATTTGTGGTAAAGCTGAAATTGCATTAACCTTTTCATAGTTTATCTCTTGATATCCATTCTGAAGTATCAAAGTATTTTCCTATACTAAAAGAATTCCAGGCAAAAAAAGGAAAGCAAAGAAAACCTTTCCACTAAGCTGCAGTTAAGGCTGTTGGTATATGTCAGTAGGTTAGGGGAAATTATACTAAAGAGAAAATCCTACTTTACCTTGGTGCTACGAAGCTCATCATGAACAGCAAAACTACTGCAATTTTTCTGTTGAAGAAATTAATTTATTTTGTGCAAAACCTCTTTTTGGAGCAGCTCTCAAAGTACAGAGGATTTTGATGCCACAAAGCACAGGAGACACACAGGAAAAGTGTGCTTTCAGGACAACTGCTCACTGTGTGCACTGTTATGCTTTTGTTCTTGTATTTTATTATAGTATGTAACACACTAATTTAAAATCAGATATTAATTAAATTTTCTTTTATTTTAAAAGTTAGCCAGAATCTGTATTGAGAACAGACTTTTAAAAATATTAGATGTGATGCATTTTTAAAATTTAATTTGTGGGAAATATAAATAACAAATGGCTTCATATTCAGCATTGCAGAACATGTGCTTTGCTTGTATCACCTGAATGCAGACACATAAGACTTCAGTATTAAGAATTATGCTACAGAGCTACACAAAATTTGCTGACTTGAAAGCTTGCATGGAAGGAAGAACAGTAATTAAATCTGTTATCCTCTGGAGAAAGTTAAGAGGTAAGATGTGCATAATCCTTCTATTGTATATGGAATGGAGAAACATGGGCTTAAAGGAGATTAGAGAGTGAATGATGGGTAAATGGAATAACTAAAAGCAACGAGTACTATACTATAAGTGAGTTTCTGTGCAAAAATTCAAATGCATTTGCATTTTGAAGTTGAGCTTGAAATTCTTTCACCTACCAGAACATTGCTTTTTTAAGCATTCAGGTAGATGAAACTTTAAAAATTACATGTTTATACTGCTTTTATGTAGAAAAGCATCTTTCCAGTTTTTACCATGTTAATATACCTGTTACTTCATGATATTAATACCGTTACGAATTCATGTCTTTTTGACAGTGAGATTTTGAATCGCGGTAAATGGAGGGTGATTTTTCTGTTGATAACCGTATTTGGTATGCTCTTTTAAAACCGAATTGGCACTGCTGAAGGAAAAACTGTTTGGTTTTGTTTATAAACCAAAATAGTTTATGTAGTTTTATAGCTTAATCTTTAAACTATCCACCTTTTTATCTGAGCAAAAATACGGGAGGTAGAACTAGATTTGATGAGTATTTCATATAGTGAAGAATAATGATAGTTTTTTTTTTTTTCAGAAAATTTGAAAGTTAATGTATTACACTCCTTACAAATACCTTCTTGAGGTAAACTGTAGATGCTGAATATTTAGGCCTGTTCCACACGATGGTTATAGAAGTACAGTTAAAATGATTGAATAATTACTTTATGAAGGTCCTTTCATTAATTTCTGTAAAAATTGCTACACATTAGTTCTGTATGCCAGAGGTTCAATGTAGTCTTTGTTCTAAGAGATCAGATTTGTTATCACAGGGACATTGCAACTGATTAGTTACCTGAGGTTTCCCAAAAAGTGCATAAATACAGACAAGGTGAACACCAGTTCTACACTGTGTAGCAGATGTTAAGACAATCCTGGCTTGGCAAGTTGGGACACTTTACTGGAACATTGTCAGGTACAATAGTTTTGCCCATCACTAGACCAGACTCAGGTGTAAGAGATTTAAACCTCTAGCAGAAGGAACCTCACTAAGGTTATCAACTGCGTAAGCACAGAAAGTTAAATGGATCCTAGGCATACCAGAACTGCATCACATGGGTATACCATTGATGTAGCTTGTGTGCAGGTCTGAAACATCTGACGTGCACAGGAACTGTGCATAGCCAGTAATGCAAAGTAAAAATGCATAAAATTGCACCAAGTCTTTTCCAGAGTCCTCTAACGATGCTAAAACTGCACTAGCACCCTTAAGTGAAGTGACTCTCAAATTCCAAACAGATGTTCAAAGTCTGGCCTGTATTGTCTTGCTTTGAATGGCTTTAGGACATGGAAAATAAAATATTTTTTCCTAGCAATTTTTTAAAATACTCTTTACCCCACTTTGGAGCATAGTAATAATGTTGGTTGTAATGCATAATATACTGAAACAGCACTTGGAGATAAAGCTGATTTGGTGGTGTCCTAAGTCTCTGTCTTCAAACACTCCAGAAAAATCTCTCCTAACCAGTTGTCTTCTTTGCTATCATGTTGTATGGATGCAGAGATTAATTACATGAAATGTTTACTTTGACTTGTATGTTTGGTAGTATGTGTACTTTATAGAAATATAAATGTTAATATTTAATACTTACTCTTAATGCTGTATTTCTCCCCTTTGTGGTGCAAATACAGTAAATGTTATTCTGTACTGTAGCCAAAATACTGCTCTTCTAAATCTTTCTCCTTGAAGATTGTCCCCAATTGCATAGTTAATTGCATCATAATTTATATAATTTCCTATTTACCTGTGTAACATAATTGCATAAAGTGGTTTCCTTATTGCACTTCATACAGATCTTTTCTGATGTTTCACTAATGCTTAATTATCAGTATTACCACTGCTTTGCATGGCACAAATATTTTGGACACATTTTCTCCATCTCTTTGTGCCTTTTCTGTATGCAGATATGTGCATAAAGATATTATCTCTGTAATACTTGTATGTCCCATATGTCATTCTTTTTTTCTCCGCTCTTTTTCAAATGGATTTCTAGTTCCACACCTTCATTTTGCTGTTTGTACAAGATGAATACTGCTGCTAAAAACTTCTGTTTGCACCTCAGGCATTCAGTACGCTCTGGCTAGTCTAGCTTTTTTTTTATTTCTGGTGTTTGTCTGTCTACCACAAGTAATTTTGTATTTCTTTGCATTTGGTCCCTTAAGAATGCATTCTTTAGCATGCAACCTCATTGGCAAGTTACTGCTTATTATGTACATGTTCTCCACTTGTCAATAGCTAAACAAACTCTTATTTTTTTCTCACCAGAAGTTTTTTTCGTAAAGTGAAGTCTCATATTTTTTTAAAAAAAAACCCAACCAAAAACCCAACCTGCAAGCAGACTTCTCCTATTTATGATGTCAGAGTTTTCTTTTCCAATAAGCTTGTTGCTAATATTCTTCAGAAGAGCAAGCTTGTTTCCAAATTGAACATTATGTACATCATTCAGGTTAATCTAATTTTCTGCTCTTTTTATTCCAGAATCTATTGGCATTGTATTCCTTGTATTTTTTGCCCAAACACTGCATAGTTCATTTATCCTGCTTGATATTACTTTGGGGTTGATTTCAGTTGTTTATGGGAATAGGGATCCACATAAAACACAGTCGGTTAAACAGGTTTAGGTATTCAGACTTCTAAAATATACTTGATTCTCAGTAATTTGGCTCAAAACACATACCTGAATATACCCAGAGAAAGCAACAAAGAAATTTATGTTCTTGAATTACTCCCAGTGTCTCTATTAGAAAAACAGAACAAATTATCTAGTTGCATCATTAACTGTAATGCAAAGCCTGACATGAACTCAAGTAACAGAATGACTGTGACTATAAAGAATATCTTTTTAGAAGAGGATAGAGGGGAGTCTGTCTTCCCTTAAGCAACTGACCTTCTTAGAAGGAGGTAACACAAAAACAGCATTCTAGGTTGCAGGTGATGTGTAAGATAGAGCGAGAGCATCTGGACAGCAGTGAACAACAAAAAAACCAAACCAGCTTTACATTGCAAATGTATTAGTAAGGCAGGGAGTGTCTAGCCCAAAGATCTAGCTCAGGATGTAGCAAAGAGACCAGGCAGAAATATAGACAGGAGTAAATAAGCTGTCATATTTAGATGCTGTAGGGGTCTCTGAATGCAATATTTTCTAAACACAGTTTTCTTAATTTGTGATCATTTTGATGTTATCTGAAACCCACTGTTCTGAGAACCTTTAGAAAGGTTTGTTATTGTACATATAAATAAGCACTACTACAAAAATATTTTAACATAGGTTTATTTCATGAAGGGAAATTACATGTTAATGCATGTTTTTAAATGTATTTGAAAATCTGGAGCTACAGATTTGTGGTCTTTACTTAGAAAAAAAAGCTGAATTCAATGAATTTTAGAGTTATGCTGAAAAATCATTCTGAAATTCTCATTTTATTTGCATTGGAAGTTCTGCTGATGGACAAGTAAGTAGTAGTTAGTCAACCTCAAAGTTTAAAAAACAGGCACACATTCATTTTTCAGGTTTGTGGTGATATGAAATTAATTCACCTTAATATATTGATAAAGAAGATTTTTTAAAGGTTTTTCATTTTAATTTTGAAATGCAGTCTATATTTTAGAAGCTTGCAGTTTATCTTTCCTACAATATGTAGATAATAAGATTAGAATGGCAAATTTGGAGGAAAAGCATATAAAGGAATAATTTTTCATTCCCTTCTGATCCTATATTTCTGATTGTTTTAATGTATTTAATTTACTTAAGTAAATAATTTTATACTTTGGTCAATACATGCTTCTATATACAAAAATATATAATTTCAGGTGCCTTGATAACTTAGTAGATTTGAAAAATCAAGTCTTCTGGAAAAATACTGCTTCAAAAATGTAATTCCACGTTAAAGTATTCTATATGATGTAAGTCTGCTATAGGCATCTAGGAATGCAGCTGGATTCTGTTTCTGTTGAAATAAAATCTGAATTGTGAAAACAAGATTGGATGTTTAACCATTTTTAATGTAAAGACTTGACATATTGTCCATAGATGCGTAGTGTATGTGAACAAATAAAGATTTTACAGAAATGATAGTATATAAATACAGCTCTCTATGAAAAAAAGAATAGGCTTGTATTCTTTCTGCTATAGAGTTTGCATAACTTAAATATTCATGAAGCACAACAGTTTCACAACAAATCAAATTTAATTAAATGATGCATTTTCACCACTTACAAAAGGTTTATTAAAGGTTTATTTGTTCATGCAAATTAAAGTGTTAGAGTAAAAATCCACATGAAACTTGGCACTAACAATTAAAAAAAAATATTGGAAGATTTCTCGCCTCACTGCAGTACCTTGCCATGTTTAAACTGCTCAGCTTGTCATTTAGAATCTTTAATGAAACCAGGGAGGAGGCTATTTATTTGCATAATAGGACATAATTTGCTGTGCTGAGGTTTTAATTATTTATAGGCTGTCTAAAATATTTAAAATGGCATCACTAAGGAGCATGAAATGTTGGATAATGCCTTCATTTCTGGTTTCCTGCTGATTCCTTTATGGGTCAAGCATTTTATTTGTAATTAGCATATAAGCATAGTAGCTTTAGAAACACAAGGAAAACAAATTCATTTTAGTGTGTTTGCAACCTGAGCAATTCAAAACTAGCAAAGGTCATTGGGAGCAATCAAAGGTAGAGAACATGCCAGAGAGGTGCAGCCAGAAGGAAAAAGATTGATCAGGTGTGCGAAATAGACCTAATGCATCGTTCTTCTCAAGTACATCTTTATCACTACCTGTTTACCTCTCCTCCTTTGCATATAATTTTCTACTGTATTTACCTATATTTCTCAGTATGTAAATACGTTATATTATTCCTGTAACGCATATAGCAAAGAAATATTTTTTGAAAAATAACAAGTTCTCTATTGTTCCTATTTATAGCCCATTTTACATCACTCCAAAATATTGATTCACTTTAAGGGATTTCACTCATATAATACAGAAAACTGACTGCTGTTGGGAGTCTTTGTTATAAAGGATTGTAAGCAAGGACAAGAGGGAGGAATGTGAATTATTGCTTTCAGGGAAATGAAATGATAGAGTTGATTTTCTTTGTGGTTTGAATATTCATGCAGATATATATAAACTATCAGGTGAAATTTAATCCATCTTAAAAAAGTAACCAGGCATGTTTCTCCATCAGAGATCTCTGCAGAGGGACAGGAAGCCGGACTATGGGAAAAATCGCATGGCTCAGGATTCATCAGGAGAATTCGGGAGAGTTCTGTCTTTGATGTATTTCATAGGTTTTAGCTGGCCCTTCCCTCTAGACTGGTTAGAACGCTCTGGATTGTAGCTTTACCCTCCAGCATATTGGTTGCTGCCTCAGTTTGGTGTTATCTGCAAGCTTTTCGAGGAGGCACTCCATTGCCTCCTCCACTAATAAAGTTGTTAAGCAGAACAGGTCCTACAATAACACCTCCAGTATGCTACTTCTTACTGGCCTCCAAGTAGAGTATGACTCCTGAAGCACCCTTTGAGCCTGATCATCCAACCAGTGTTGTAACCACCTGGTTGTCCAACCATCCAGACTTTAATGTAGTCATTTGGATACAAGAATTAACTTAATCCTCCATAATTTAACCTAACCAGACCTATAGGGAATCCTGACTACAATTAAATCATTAACAATAGTTGCAAAAAAATAAACTGTTTCTTCAGGAAACTACTTCAGTAAAAATTACTCAGTACTTCCAACCTACTATATAGCAATATAAGATGAGAAAACTGTGAGGAGAACAGATACACACTCATTTTATTAAACTACTGAGTATACGACATAATCCAAGGATATAATTCTAATTCATCAAAGTATCATTGAAGTCAATTAATTAGAGAAAATCTATTATTAGAATATTTCTTTTTAAAACATTTGCCTTTTTTTCTTCCACCACTGTAGTCTCCAAGCATCTCTAAATTACGAAATCTGAAACAAACTGTTGATGTTTGCCACCTTTATCTCTGAAGCCTTGTAGTGTGGCTTCCTGAATATCACAGATTCTGATTGTTCCTGATCTTTTATCGTTCCATCTGAAAACTATTTTCTTCTCATTCTGGGTTACTTTCTCCAGTTCCTAATGACTTAAATTAGATCAATGCAATATTCAATAATTCAATCTGTTTTTTACTTTTTAGCTTCAAATAGAAGTCTTAAAACATTGTTTATATTTAAAACTTTTGTTTTCTCCTGTTATACAGTCCTGTCCAGTTATCAGCTACCATCTTCAAGCTATTGTCTGATGGTTTTCTGCAATCTTATTTATCAAAGCAGAAGCAGAAGAACATCCTTGGTATGTCAGTTAGCATCAATTTTATGTGAAACTTTTTCAAGGCTCAGTTAAAATTGTTAGATATTTAACAGACACCTCAGCAATTTTTGTAAGAGCTTCTGGGCTTTCTTGAGTTACAGACTTGTCCTCAAAATTCCAGTTGTTTTATAGTTTAAGGTGCCTAATCTTTTGATATCGGGTTACTCTAGGTGTACGTCCTCTCCTCTGTAGAAAAACATCAGATTATTTTCCATTGTTTTGTTTGTACACTGTTACCTCTGAAAAGTGAGGATAATGTCAAAGTAACTTGCTCAGAGTCCATTTTCACTATTTTTTGAGAGGATGCCGTCTGCTGGAGGAAGATGAGTTACTTTATAAGTTTAAGGAAATTTTGTTGTCTTTCTTCATCCACAACTTCTCAGGTTGCCCAGAGAAGTTGTGGATACCCCATCATTGGAAGTGTTCAAGGGCAGGCTGGAAGGAGCTTTGAACAACCTGATCTAGTGGAAGGTGTCCCTGCCTGTGGCTGGAGGGTTGGAACTAGATGATCTTTAAAGGTCCCTTCCAACCCAAACCATTCTGTGATTCTAAGACAAAGACTCCTCTGTCTGGTGAGTTTCCTGGAAAGACATGTGAGGAATTCCATTCATTTTCATTATAAAACTATAAAATTCCATCTTGATCTCAAGCTTTTAAAAGGAATTTTGAGCCTTTAATTTTCTTCTCTTCCTTCAAAGCCAGAGTCCAGAATCACAGTGACCACAGATACACATCAAAAGTCAGACCTGGCAGTCTTGATTTCATTTTTTTCCATATAGAGTAGTGAATTTTGCCCTGTGAAGGTGTAAGTACACAATCATTTCTGTAATAATTTTGGAATATAAATAAATTGCTTAGTTTCTTACTATTTTTAATGTTTTGTTTTGTTTTTATTATTATTAATTAGCCAAGATCAACTAGTCAGTTGTGGCAGATCATGGTAAAAATACCTATATGCATTTGCATACCCCATATATTTTGAATGACATTTTTTATCTCTGGTCATAATTAAGGAAGTTGTGGTTACCCTGTTAAAGGAACAGAATCTTTAACTTCAGCTCTGACAACTTCTCTTCTAGTATTTACTCCTTTGCAATGTATGTGATTATTCCAACAGACCTCTGTTCAAAGTGCTGGTGGTGTGTTTCCTGGCAGAGGAATGGCTCTGCTGCTTCACTGTCTCCTTAGTATGTTCTTTGGTTCTCACTCCGGAGAAACTGCAATATATCTAGGGCAAATCTGGCATTACTCAAAAAAAAAAACACAAACAAGTATCTCAGCATATTGGAGATTAAAAAAAAGTTTGGAGGCAGGAAAAAATAATTTTAATATAAAAAATTAACAAATACATTTCAATTGTTACAAGTTTATTAAAAATTGCTCTTGCTTTATTTATCTGAAGCCACTGTGAAAAAATTTGAGACATTACTTAATAGAATTTGAAATTTTACCTGCTTATTGAAGCTACACTTTCTCTTGAAAGCTGATCTTATTACTTCCCATGTGACTCTTCCTTCCTCCCCTCCCCTCCCCTCCCCTCCCCTCCCCTCCCCTCCCCTCCCCTCCCCTCCCCTCCCCTCCCCTCCCCTCCCCTCCCCTCCCCTCCCCTCCCCTCCCCTCCCCTCCCCTCCCCTCCCCTCCCCTCCCCTCCCCTCCCCTCCCCTCCCCTCCCCTTCCCTCCCCTTCCCTCCCCTCCCCTTCCCTCCCCTTCCCTCCCCTTCCCTCCCCTTCCCTCCCCTTCCCTCCCCTCCCCTCCCCTCCCCTCCCCTCCCCTCCCCTCCCCTCCCCTCCCCTCCCCTCCCCTCCCCTCCCCTCCCCTCCCCTCCCCTCCCCTTCCCTTCCCTTCCCTTCCCTTCCCTTCCCTTCCCTTCCCTTCCCTTCCCTTCCCTTCCCTTCCCTTCCCTTCCCTTCCCTTCCCTTCCCCCTCCCCCTCCCCCTCCCCCTCCCCCTCCCCCTCCCCCTTCCCTCCCTCTGTTTCAGCTGTCCCATTTTTCTTCAGTATTTGCTTTCCCATTCTAACTTCAACATTACCCATATAGAATTCTGGAATCTGTAACATTAATATGTAGATTTATCTCTCCCCTTCCCCCTTTTGCTCCTTGTCCAGTGAAGATATAAACCTATTTTCTCCAGATCTGATAGGGTAAAAAAAAAGTTTTGCAATGCAAATCTCAGTGAATAACTGGTTTTGTCCAGTTACTTTCGCAAAGGGATGCAAAACCTCATCATAGTAATAACTCAGTATGCATTTACAAATATGTTAGTCAATAAAAGCATTTATTAATGTTTTTTTATCTCCGTAGTTTGTCGAAGTAAAAATTCTACATTTGTCATAAAGGTTGTTAGCCTTGTGTCACTCACTTTTTTTGGTTATCACTCAAAAATATGGAGTAGAATAGTTTTGACCAGCAGTATGACTGAATTTATGTAGTGTGAAATGGGCTGAATAACTTACACCTTACAGGGATAACAGAGCTTTGTGCATTTTTTTTAGCATTGCAGAAGTTGACAGTTGTTCCATATTTGAAAATGAGAATGCTCACCCGCACAGTTTAACTCTATTGACACAGTGATGATAAAAATTGATGAGAATGGATACTTAAAAATATAAAAATTTCTGTTTGGTTCCAAAATTAGTTGGCCTTACATGACCACAGACATCTTATCAAGTTATATGGGAAATGAAGCAAGATTTAAAAAAATGTATTATTTTGCCATTTTCTTAACATTTAGGAAATCAGAGAGCCAGGATGCTAAACTGATATTGATTAACATATTCCGTGTGAATGTAGTGAATGTTTGCCTGCCTGGATTGTTGTGCCAGCATTTCTCATTTATATTCATGATTCATCTGATTTTTGTTCGTTCTTTACAAATTTAGAGATTTGTTATTACAAGTTAAAGTGCCACCATAATTAATACCTGATTAGGTGAATGTAAATCAAACACCTATGGCAATTACAGTGATCCTAAACCTTGGAGCATATGCCAAAAACAAGATCATGATGATACAAACTAATACTATGCCTGTTTAGAAAAGCTTTAAAACACTAGACCTAGATAGCCATAAAGTTATAATTAAGATACATGTTAGGGATTTTTACTGTTTAATTAAATGGAAGACATTATGCAGCTTTTAACTTCACAGATTGATGTTCACAGGACTTTAAGTCCAGTGCATTTTTTTTTGAGATACATAGTTCAATTCTTATTCCAAAAAACCACTCCTGTTTTTATTCTGTTATCACTTTGATTGTTCAGAAGCACTATGTTGTTTTCCATTTGAGCCTTTGCAAAAAGCTTCATTGTATTCTCTTTCCATGAAGGTAGCTTCATTTATAGCAATTACTTTTCCTATGAAAATGAACAAATGACATTACATTCCTTTAGCTTTTCAGTTTATTCCAAAGATAAATTACTGCGTCTCCTTAAAATTTTGTCTGAAAATACCCTTCCTTCAAATGCACACGCATTTTTATGCAATTCTCAAAATTCTTGTGTTAAAACTGTGTTTATTCTGATCACATTCCGAGGTTGAAAAGCTTTGGCAAATGTAGGATTTTCTGTTTTATCTGAGCAAAACCATTAAAAAATCTGTTCTGTGTGGAAGTCCAGAAACAGGGATGAACTACATCCTGAATTGTTTTGTTTTGATGAGTCATAATTTGTGGCATGTGAGAGGATTATAGATTAAAGGCTTCCTCTGTCTGAAACTATTTCTGGCACATGGTGAGGAAACAACATATAGAGACAAAAACAATACAGCATTACTTTGCTTTCATATCCTTACATTGCACAGGGGCATAGAAATACCCAGGATGAACTAATTTTGATCATATTTTGTAAGCAAGCTGCCTTTTGAATTATATATCTGTGCCAATCTGAAGAGCTTTTTGCAGTTCTTTCCCCTTGCTATCTTCACTATTTACATCAGTCATATGGAATCGGGGAATCTGGGGAGTTGTAGTCATTTTTAAGTTGTTCTATTTATCCCACCATTCAGAAATTTTCTTCAAGGGGAAGCCCTTCAAGGAAGAAAAGCAGATAATGACTGTCACAGAAGATTCACTTACCTACACTGATCCCATAGCATAGCATTCGATTACAGAAAATATTTTATTAGACTACAGTGAAGGAAATTTATCAAGGCAGCATTTTCCCTCACAAAAAATACACTCCGTTGTCAAGATACTTGTAAAGCGATCTGCACCTATCTCACACTTCGACTACAGTGTCAATATACTTGTCCAAATGTTGTGAACTATTTTACCATAATTGTCTAAACAGCTGTCAAGAAATGTTCTTTCCCTAAGTTACTTAAAACAAGTTTCAGTGTAGGGTTCTTTCAAAAAAATTAGTTTCTTTCTATTCTCTAATGATCATATTTATTATAAAGGTCTAAAATGTATATCTGATGGCATTATTGCTATTTTGTATTATCATCTTTTCCCTACCTCCTTAATTTTGTTTTTCTAACATTGTTTTGAATTTATCTCTTTTTTCAAAGATTATTATAGCTGTGCTTTTCTGTGCTCAAGGACCTTACATCACTAGTCGCTGTTCCTCTAAAGATAACTGTTTTAGGCAGATTTCCTACAGCAAGGCTTATCTAATTTTATCTAGTTTCTTAAATATTGAAAGGCTATAACAAGTCATAAAGAATACTGTGACAAAAGGAGATTACAGACGCTCTTGGCAGAGTTATTATTAGTAAGCTCTTTTGAAAGAAAGATGCTGAATAAATCATAGAAATGACCTCTACAAAAAACCTAAGAAAAATACAGCATTACCAGTGTAATGCATTCAGACATCATGAGCCCACCCTAAATTTATTTTAGTCTTGAAATTTAGTGTAATATATATACGTATGTACACTATATATATATATATGTATTTGCATGTCCGTATGTGTGAGACAGAGTATCTTAGTTTATGTAAATTTTAATTTGCCTTCTGCTATTGAGAAAAAAAGTACACTTGAACCATGCTAGGAAGTATTTTTAAAGGAAAGCTAATTTTTATATCATTATGGCTCTAGGCATCTAGTCTTAGCACAAATGTCATTATGTTTAGCAATACTGCTATCACTGTTACATGAATGAAAGGTTATTTTCTCAACTCTGTGAAGATGAGAGTTTATTTGAATGTTCTCTAGCAAAATCTGCACTGTGTATCATTCTAAAGTTTCCTGGGCAGGGGAAAACCGAACCAATTTACACACTTATTTCTGTAAACTGAATTCATATACCTCTGCTCCAGTGGTACACTGAACACTGAAATACCAATTTAACTTTCCTGCAAGAGGAAGGTTTTATATGTCTCAGAGAAATTCCTGTTCAGGGAAGGTGGCTTTTGGAGTTGGAGAAAGACTAGAATTAATTTCAGCCAGAGGCTAAATAGGTACTCCTGGTTGTAGAGTGTGCATATAGTTGTTGACATATCTTGTAGCCATCTTGTCACGTTCTCCTAGCAGCCAGCATGTTGTCCTCTGCCATAGATAAGCCCCTGTGGGCTATTCATAGAAAATTTGTAGTATCTTTCTTTTGCTGTGGCTTTCACATGCCATCCTGATTCTGGCAAGCTGCATCATGGGGATAGACAGGCATCAGCTAACAGTGAGCAAAGAAGGTAGATGAGCTGGCTGTGTATGCCCAGTGGGACATGCATGGCAGTTTCCCTGTATTTTTGCAGGGCCCCTGCCCTTAATTCATACCATGGCTGAACGTGGCCCTGGGTATAGAAGCTTAGTTCCTTTACTGCACCCTTGCAGAAAGTTGTGCTTACCCCATGCTTCAGTGGTTTATAGCTACAGCTGTACATACTATTGTCCACTGGTGAGATGCATATTGTTAACTTATCCCATGTGGAAGGCTTAATTCCGCAGCCATAGTGGCACAGTTCGTTTGGATCTCTCAGATTTACAGGACAACGTACTGTGTGAATTAAGCTTTATTTTATGAGCTCATTAAGAAATATAACAAACAAGAACAAACAAGGGCTCAATTTCCTTTGCCCAGACTAGTCCCTCGTGTGAATTCACTTACCACTCAATGCATAAGGTTTCATAACTTAGAACCCGTAACTCTTAATTCAGGCAGCTGTGAGCAAAAATTAGTTACCTAGCCAACGGTGAGAGTGCTCATCCTTCCTCCTCCATCACAATGCAGGCATCCCTTGTATCACACTAGGAAGCTGGAAAGCTTTAGCAGTCCAGCTGCTGTTGGATCTGCTTCAAAGGCTTTTTGGGTAAGCTGACGTTTTATACCTTTGGTCTTGGAAGTTTGGTATATACCATTTCTATAAATTAGGAGATTATGAGGAAAGTGCTGGACAATCAATATGCAAAGATGATGGCTGCAGGAGACTGCAACCTGCAGGTGATAATGGCTGCAGAATGGCCTTTTAGCTCTTCCTGGCCACCTGTCCTGCTTACACGGTGCTCTTCTTTGACCTAATGGCACTGCTCCCAGCATACATCAGGCCATAGCAGGAACTGTGGTAGCCAAAGTCTGAGCAGGAGTTGAGTGAATAGTCACTCAGTCATAGTTCCTTTTTTTACCGATGTCTTTGAAACAAAGAAATCCAGTGTCATCAATTCTTTGAATTTAGGCATCCAGTGTCATTTCAGACTCTCTGGAATACCAAAGAATCCACACAGGGGTGGGAGAAGTGATGCTAATTCATGGCAAATTAATACATTTCTGTGATCATCATTGTAAAATGGTTTTACAGTAGAGTTTTGGTTAGTTTTGTGTTTTAATTTCCTTCTAAAAAGGTGCTTTTAATTTTCCTATGCCTTCAATTTCACTGACTAAAACACTTAACCATGAGCCTACCTTTAAGCATACAGTTACGTACTGCAGAAAATTAATATACGTTACAGAAACACTGCTAGATTTTGTTGCTAACACGAGGAATCATAAAAACACTAAAGTAAGAATTCCATATGTGCATTTGTTATTATTCAGTTCCCCCCAAATCCCTTCAGCTGTGTTTGAGCACCTGAACTTGACTCTTATCTCTTAAATAAATGTGCCCTGTACTTAGACACATCCCTGTAAAGCTTATACATCCATATGCCATGTATCATTAAAACAAGAGATACAGCTGTTTTGTTAACCTAAATTTCTTTAAGACTTCTTTTAAAAAAGATTCTGCTTTTCTTATTTGATAGTTTTATTTCCTTGCAAGTAAAAATATTTTGTCAAAATGTTAGTGTACTGCATCTTTTCAGTTAGATTGTTATGCAGTATAAGGTATTTTTTTCTGCTGAAATGGAACTTGATTTCATATTTAATCTCATAAGATTGTATTAGTTAAGTCAAAATAGCTCACACTTGGAACAAAATCAAGAGTAAAAACTTAAATAAAAAGATCTCCATGTTCTGCAGCACGGCTGAAGTGATAGCATAAAAGCACAATCATCTTTCTCATAATCTTTAAGTTTCATAAACATTAGAACTACTGAAGGAATATAGATAAATATAAAAGCACAAAGTTTATATACACAAGTATGTATGTTTATAGAAAAGAATTGTTAGGACATGTGTGATTAAATGAAATGGTGAATAAAATACTTCCGTATTTGTTCTATGCAATTTTAACATATTTATGTTAATAAACACTATCTGTAAAAGCGTTAAGGGGTGTGGATGACAATAATATGAGCAAGATCAATTTTTCTTCTTCTGTAAGTGATTATGGTCTTTTTATTTTACCGTTATTAAATTTGTATTCTGTATCTTTTTAAACTTACTTTGTTTTCAGTATTAGCTGATGATGTTCTTGCACTGTGCTTAGAGGGTAATAGTTTAAGGAAGTTTATTCAGCGTTCACTGACTGGTTTGCAGAGAATTGTGGCTTATGTGCTGTTCTATTTGAGTGGTTTTGGAGTGCTTAGCTAAACAAATCAGAAGTGACTCGTAGTGCTTGTTTGAAATAAAGCTCCTTACCAGTGTAACTATGTAAGATCTTAGTGTGGTTATGGCTAAGAAAAAAGCAAGAAATTATGTGTTTTAACAATAAGTAAAAGAAAAGGCAGATTTATATTTGCTATTACTTATTCACTGGAACATGGCTAAATGCAAGCTTAATTTTGCTCTGTAAGCTTGTATACAATTAACCCCCTTTGTCATTTGTTAGTTGTGGTAATAAGGATATATTTAATTTACATGCAGTCCTGATAAAATAATATTTTGACATAAAACCCTATCTTAATTTTCATTGTGAAACATGCAGGTAGTCCTTTCCAAGTCATAAGTATTAAAAATCCTTCAAAGAAGAAATGCCAAATATTTTTTTTATTTGTGGGAAAATTGCTAAGTCAGACAAGGAAATATAGATATGGATTTTTTATACCTTTTTCAGGAACGGATACAATATATGTGTTGCTTTTGAGTAAGGATCTTTTTTTTCAATTATATGTTACTTTTAAGCAGTGTAGTTTACTGTCATGGTTTAACCCAGCAGGTAACTAAGTACCACACAGCCGTTTGCTCACTCCCTTCCCCCAGTGGGATGGGGGAAAGAATTGGGGGTGGGGGGGAATAGTAGGATATGTGGGTTGAGATAAAGGCAGTTTAATAGGACAAAAAAGGCAGGAACAACAACAACAACAACAATAAAAGAATATACAAAAGAAGTGATGCACAATGCAATTGCTCATGACCTGCTGACCAATGCCCAGCCAGTTCCCAAGCAGTGTCCTTTCCCCTGGGCCAACTTCCCCCAGCTTTATATTCTGAGCATGGTGTCACATGGTGTGGAACATCCCTTGGTCAGTTGGGGTCAGCTGTTCTGGCTGTGCCCACTCCCAGCTTCTTGTGCACCTCCAGCCTTCTCAATAAGCAGAGCATGAGAAGCTGAAAAGTGCTTGACTTCGTGTAAGCACTGCTCGGCAACAACTAAAACATCAGTGTGTTGTCCACATTATTCTCATACTAAACTCAAAACGCAGCACTAGAGCAGCTACTAGGAAGAAAACGAACTCTAGCCCAGCTAAAACCAGGACACTTACATGCATACAAAACCCAATCAGTGCCTCCTTATTGATTGTACTGAACATTCACCTTGTCATGGCCTTAATAGTTCAGTCCCACAGGATCAGCCCACACAGGATCCAGAGTCTCAGGAAATGGGACTCTGAAATATATCCAATAGGTAGAGCTTAGCATAGAATACTCAGTGTTCCATCCTCACTTTAGAAGCTGAGTGGATCAGTACCCATCTGGAAAATCAAAGCGCTCTTCTTACCCAACTCCAGGTTTTGCTCCATTCTTACTCTCTTCCACAAATACAGTTTTGACAATAGTGCTAAAATTTATAAAACCAGAATGTAGAAAGACCGCTGATAGCAACAAAATACAGTAGGAGAAGCAAGGAATGGGCAACATTATAATTTATGAGCTGAGGTAAGAAAACCTGTTTTTCTGCTATTTCCCCTGAAGAATTTCATGTTTCTAGGCCATTTATCTCTGGAGACAACAACAGCTATGCAAGAGAGAGATCTGTCTCTGTTCCAAAAGTTAGAAAAGCTTTTCCTTTAGGCTTTGCAAGAGACCACTCCCACTACAAGTTTTTGAAAATTCATTTTGTATGAGTTATGTTGACATTTTTAGTAATACTGCTCCTTTTAATGATAATTGTGAAGAAAATCAGTATTTATTAATGCTTGCCATTATGTGTTATATTAGGTATGTGTTATGTTAGTATGTTAGGTACTTTCCACTCTTTAAATATTGTAAGAAGTTGCTGGAGTTATTAAATGACAGCTATGATTATACGATGCATACAGATTTCTAAAGACATTAATTCCTTACATGGGCAATATTGTACAGCTGGGTAGCATGACATAAAGCTTTGGTGATGTTAACATAATCTGAAACAGTTTTTGCCAAAGTTTACTAATGCTTATTCTGACATGTGTTGCCCCCTTATCAAAGATGCCTTCAGAAATATTACTACCTCTCTATAGTTTTATTAAAATAAATTTAGCTAAGCTGGGAAATTGCTAGAGTTAAACTTTTGATTGCACTTATGATGTGCATTAGGATAGTTTTTAAATGCAATGTCTCTGTTCTTTTTTTCTTTTAAAACAGGTACACAATGTCATTTATTATAAAATTACAATGTTTACTTCAGGAAAAAGTTCATTATTCAGTTTTTGCTTTCCTTCAGTGCTTACTCTGCGTCAACATGTCATATTTATTGTACATTATGTAAAGACTGCTCTGAATGCAAAATGGTTAATTCCTTAATAGGATAAGTGTGGCGGTTGTCATGCAAGTGCTGGCATACTTCATGAACATTAATAACTGTAATAAACATAAACATTAATAAACACATTACTTACGAGGCTAAGGGATAGTCTGTTTTACAAATAAAGAACAGAGAAACAGGGAAATTAAATGCAAAACCATCCTCCAGATTTAGTTGATGAATTTGAACTGTACAGAATTTGCTTTTTTACATTACTTAACTTCATATATGGTTTTATTTGTTTGTAGTGAAGTTTCTGTTGTTTCTAGTATCTCTCCTATTTCTCAAAAATCAAAATCCCAAGTATCAAGTGCACTGTATGTGGCCTGAAGACAGGAAATAATAGAAGAAATAATAGTATATATTAAATCCTCACAGGTACAAACTGCGAGTGATGGGATGACTGTAGAGCACACCGGTAATCATTTTCCCAGTCTTGGGCAGCTCTTGATAAAACTCATAACATCTAACTGATCATTCATTTATTCAGGTAGCTAATGCTGTGAAAAAATTGAAATGTTTTCGTAAAAGATCTGGAAATGCTCAGTAGCATGGATGGACCGGGACTTTAGTATATATGACTTATTTCCTTCAGTATCATTTGTGTCTGGCACATGCTTTGGGCTGCCATTAATTGCTCTGGTGTCACATGCAGATAATCCAGTTCTCAAAAGTCAGCAGTTCAGCACTAGTACTTGAGGACCCTCTCAAAATTAATACGGTTGATAGTTATGACTCTGTGCAGTGAAGTGACTGTATTCTCCTAGAAAACACAGAAATTTGCTCAAGAGTCTTGGGATAATCCGAGCAGCTCAAGTTTAATCTTGCCAGTCTTTTGAAACATCATAAACTGTTTTGGAAACTATCTTAGAATTCTCACTTTGAGCAGGGTATTAAAAATTATTTTTTCTTGTACCTTATGTTGCATTGTATATACTGGAAAGGGATCATGAGACTTCAGCTTTTATTAAACATGAACCTTATCTGTAGATTAAATTGTGAACTAAGAATATGACTTGAATTAAAAATATTGAACTATCTTTTCTTTCTTTGCTTATAAATGAAACATTCCGTTTTAAGTATGAATGGAGATTACATAAAAAATACGGTGATTGCTGAGTTTCATATTGCCCTGTAGGTGACTTTATCACTATATCCTTTTAATCACTAAACAGAACATAGCACTTTAATGATTTTTCTTATGCTTGTTTATTTTTAACAGACTTTTAGAAAGTACTGGCTATAAAATGCCAGTAGAATGCTACTATACATAATAAGCTACCACAGGCAGAGAAAGAATATTTATCTACCCTGAATTTCAAAAATTTAAAAGTCCAAAACTATTACAAGTGTTCTTATTTGTGTGTCACAAATGTATTTTCAAATAGTTTACTTAGCCAAATGTGCCAACTTCACATTAAGGTTCACTTCTGTGTTAATGGTTTCTTGAAAAGCTACAGTATCAAGACATATTGTGCATTAATCATGTGAGGCATTTATAGCACCGCATTTATCATTTGCTGTGTAACATAATGCAAATCATTACAAAACTGTGATGGGTAATTTATAGATAATGTTTTGGTCCTCATGGCATACATAGGTTATTACATTAAGAAAAAAAACAGTTAAAATATCATCAAACCCTCAAGTCAAGTACTCCAAAGTCAGAAAGTACTAAACCTGGAGCTGTTTAGCAACCGTACTGCAGCTTCTTTCTGTGCTTCTCTGCTAGGAAGCATCTATTGCTATAGCAAATTCCCTGCTTAGCTGTAGAACAGGGCCTGTGGGGAGACATGCAGACCGCTGAAGTCTAGTGAGAGTTGCCACCCACAGCAATCTGTGGTCATCTGAACAGCTGAGGCTGTGACTGAACATTTCAGTGCTGAAGAAGACAGACTTGCCTGAATAACTTCGGCAGTCGTTAAAGATAATCTGTCAAAAACAGTGCTGCAACTATGGAGGTGTGAAATATTAATGAGGGGCAGAAATAAACATGTACGATCACATCATTTTTCAGCATGTAACTTTTAGCTCCTCAGGGAATGCAAGTTTTCAGGTTTCATGTAATGCACACCTTACAAGATCGTTTAATGGTTAAAAATTTTGAAACAGACCATTTTAAGTTGCCTCTATCATGGAGCTGATCATCTTGAATACCATTACGCAGCACATGCGAGACAACCAGGGGATCAGGCTCAGCCAGCGTGGGTTTATGAAAGGCAGGTCCTGTATCACTAACCTGGTCTCCTTCTATGATAAGGTGACCTGCTTAGAGGATGAGGGGAAGGCTGTGGACGTTGTCTACCTGGACTTCAGTAAGGCCTTTGACACTGTCTCCCACAGCATTCTGCTGGAGAAGGTGGATGCTCATGGCTTGGACAAGTGCATGCTGCACTGGGTTAAAAACTGGCTGGACGGCCGAGCCCAGAGAGTGGTGGTAAATGGAGTCAAATCCAGTTAGCAGCCACTCATGAGTGGTGTTCCCTAGGGCTCAGTGTTGGGGGTGGTCCTGTTTGATATCTTCATTGATGATCTGGGTGAGGGGATTGAGTGCACCCTCAGTAAGTTTGCAGATGACACCAAGCTGGGTGGAAGCGTTGATCTGCTGGAGGGCAGGATGGCCCTACAGAGGGACCTGGACAGGCTGGATCGTTGGGCCAGAGCCAACGGTATGAGATTCAACAAGGCCAAGTGCTGGGTCCTGCGCTTGGGTCACAACCACCCCAGGCAATGCTACAGGCTTGGAGGGAGTGGCTGGAGAGTTGCCTGGAAGAAAAGGACCTGGGGGTATTGGTTGACAGCCAGCTGAACATGAGCCAGCAGCATGCCCAGGTGGCCAAGAAGGCCAACAGCATCCTGGCTTGTATCAGGAATAGTGCGGCCAGCAGGAGTAGGGAAGTGATCATGCCCCTGTACTCAGCACTGGTAAGGCTGCACCTTGAATACTGTGTTCAGTTTTGGGCCCCTCACTACAAGAAGGATATTGAGTTGTTGGAGCGTGTCCAGAGAAGGGCAACAAAGTTGGTGAAGGGTCTAGAGAACGAGTCTTATGAGGAGAGGTTGAGGGAACAGGGGTTGTTTAGTTTGGAGAAGAGGAGGCTTAGGGGAGACCTTATTGCTCTCTACAACTACCTGAAGGGAGGTTGTAGCGAGACGGGGGTCGGACTTTTCTCCCTAGAAACAAGCAATAGGACGAGAGGAAATGGCCTCAAGCTGCGCCAGGGGAAGTTTAGGTTGGATATTAGGAAAAACTTCTCCACCGAAAGGGTTGTCAGGCATTGGAACAGGCTGCCCAGGGAGGTGGTTGAGTCTCCATCCCTGGAGGTATTTAAAAGAAGGGTAGATGTGGTGCTTGAGGATATGGTTTAGTAGTGGACTTGGCAGTGATGGGTTAGCGGTTGGACTCGATGATCTTAAGGGTCTTTTCCAGCCTTAATGATTCTATGATTCCATGATTCTATGACAGAATCTGAATTATTCCAATTCTGTTAATCATTTCACAATGGTAGTATTATTTTCAAATCACATGTGAAGTGTAGAGACATTGCAGTGAAAATTACCAAATGTCCATTCACTTTGGATGTTCGTCTTTAGAGGATTAGGACATTTTTTTTCAGTTAATCATATTTTTATAGCACTTCATATTCAAAGCACAATTTTAGTTGCAGTTGTAAATACCGAGAAAATCTAAACTCACAGTCCAAAATCCTTTCAGTGCATCTCCTCGGGATCTACTCTTTTTCCTCTTCAGTGCCTGTTCTTTCCATTTAACTTTGCTCTATGGCCTTGGTACTCTGCCTGTCCTTTCAGAGATCCTTCAAGCCCTGTGATTCTAATCAAACTTTGTCATCCATACCCCAGATGCCCTGATATTTTTTGCCTTTTCGTTATCCCTCTTTCTAACACACTGCTTAGTTGCCAGAACATGCAGGATTTGATGTTTCTGTTTTTAATCTGCATCCATTGCCATTTTAAACCGCAGGAAGAAATGTCAGAAAAAGCTAGACCATCCCCTGCACGTGTAGAAAGTAGCATGCTTAGCTCCTTCATTAAGAAAGAGTCTGGTTTTCATCCACAGTGGGATCTGTAGAGAGTTTGACTGTGTTTATTATGGACAAAATAATTGAAGAATGTAAGCGTGTAGCCATCAGACTAACTTCAGCGGCCAACTAGCACATATGTAAACCGTGTCCTTGGTTTCAGTGCAACAAATGCATGCTCCAAAGCACTAGGGCTATTGTTTTTTTCTTTTTTATTTTTTCTTTTTTTTGGCCTCCAAACATTGGAGAATAACTTTCTTTTCCCTTGGATGAACTGACTTCTGTGAATAATGCCAACTTTTAATAATTTCTTTCAGAAAAGCTGAAAACCAACAAAATTATAAGCAGTTGAAGACAGAGCTTTACAATGTAGAATGGTGACTTCCTAAAGCACAGAAATTTCCAGATATGGGTGTATGATAGAATCAGATTAAAATATTTTCAGTTATTGCTCATCATCTCAGTTCCAATAGGAAATGTGCATTTTCTTTGCCCCCTCTAAATGCAAACTGAAACTAGCTTGCTTCATTCTTGCTTCATAAAATATATTTTTTCCTTATATTTTCTACTGATGATTTCTCAGCTGCTAGTCTGTGGTGCTGTTGGCCACTGGGATAGTTGGTGTGATGTGTGATGTATGGCTTATATGGTCTCCATAAACTTTGTCAGTCACAAGAACAGTTTATCAGTTTTCAGGAAGTGATATAGGCATCTACAAAGCTGGAAGTGGACAGAGCACTCTAGTCTGGTAAGGGATAATATACTCATAAACCTACTACAGGTTAATCTGGATTCACGGTGAAGCACAGTTAAAAGTGATCCACCTTTGTAAGAGTGGTTAATCTAGTGATTTATGTGACAGGCAAAAACATTGAAATTCATCAGAACTTACACACCAAACTGCCCTTGTTCCAGTCTTTATTTGCAACTATACAGTGAGCTGATTTTCAGGAATATCTATGATAAACTAAGTATAATTATAAAAATTAGCATAGATATACTGTATGACACAGATGACACATTAGTTGTCATGAGTGAAAGCAATGCACAGTTCTGGTCATCCACCAAAGGAAACTAAGTATGGCAGCTTGTGTGTATTGAGCAGAGTGCTATTTTTGATCTTAAGTGTATGTAGGTAGAGCCAGCCTTGAAGGTCTAATCTGCTGATTGCATAATTATGAAATATTACTTACTTATTCAAACTATATCACTTTCTTTACTTTAGAAGTAATTTACCCAGAAGTTAGGCTAGTTCTTATAGAGAATTTAATTACTAAAAATAAAAGCATTTCAATACAATATTTAATATGCATACGGCCAGTTTCTCAGCATATTCATCTCTGTAATCAAAATACCATTCATCATTCTGCTCATTTCGTTTTCTTAAAAAGTTTGAACATAGCAGTAAATTTTGTAATCTCAATAAGCTGTAGTGCTATTATGCACTGTAGCTCACCTTTAAAATAAGAACATAGTGTTTGTTCTAAATTAACAATGGGGGAAAAAAAAAGTAGGTTTAGTTTTGGTTTACTTCTAAGAGTTTTTCCTTCACTGAGATTTTCATTTTGGAGAGTCTTGCCTCATTATGGATGCTGTTATTACCAGATTCACTGTTAGGGCAGCTTTCTGCTCATCTATTTACATTTCAAAAATCAACCTATCCGCAGGAATTTATATGTCATGATAAACGTAAAAGTGGGTTCCTGGTGCATGTGGATTGTATGATCCTAGACAGAGGTGAAGTTAAATAGAGCCTGCTGAGCCTGCAGGACATCATTTACCCAACATTTTTTTCAGATTTCATACTTGAGTAACTCAGTTGACTAAAGCTGAGTTATATCCATGGGTGGAGTGTGTGAGTTAGGGTATTGCATCCAAGTACTCAGAGAGATTTACAACCAGATAGGAACTCTTCAGCCAGTGACTACACTGATAGCCCTTTTAGGAGTTTAGCACTAAATCAGTAATTTCCAAGTTCAGAATCAACTACTACTACTGAGTACTCCAAAATCTGACCAAGTAATTTTTGCATATCCTAAGTCACTGTTTATTGCTGTATTCTGACAAAAACCACAACCCTTCTGTTCCCTTTCTCTCATTGTCTCTCTGTTAAATTACATTTACATAGCAAAATCTAAACTATACCGCTCTTCCTCATATTACATCAACAGTAGCTACCAGCAGTAGAGTGACATGATTAAGAAAAGGAGAAAAGATAAGACATAAGATGATGAGTTATGTTATGAAAGAGAGTTCCATTTTGTGGCTATAGTTTAGGCTTCTAAGAGTTTAAAGGATCCCTTTGTCATTAGTGCACAGGCTTAAGCTTTGTCTCATGATGGATGAGCTGACTGTCTCAGATACCTCGACTCAGCTTTGGTTAAAACTTCTATAACTTCTCTAATTTCTGCATAACATTTTTTCCTGAATAAAGTCTGAGGTATCTGAGCAAAACTTGTTCTCAGTTTTTCTTCTTCACACTGTGATTGGAACATATTTATTTCCAAAGGATGTGTGCACCTAGGGTGTACTCAAAGGGTATATGCCAGTCACACACCCCCAGTTTCTCTCCTCACCATCTGTATCTCCTGTGTTGTGCCTTCTGCCTGGAACCTTACTTGAGTTACTTAAACCTGTATGCTGTTTTTCTCCAAAGCCACCATACCTTTAGCAACACTTGTCAGCTTCAACATCAGGCAGAAACTTCGAGCAACCTGACACCTCACTGAAGGGAAAACGTTGCATATAGATTACTTTTCAAGGTAGTACATAAGTGGCTGCAGTTTCTGCTGTGGCATGCAGATATGGACTAATAATCAGCTCCAGGCTGCAGCACATCCGAGTCCAGGGCCAGTGGTTTGCAAGCCACTTAGGTGCTTCAGAAAATATTCTCTGTCTTTGTGAAATTCTCATATATTTATTCAGAAATGAATGCCTTCAAGAACATCTTGTATCCAGATGTCTGTTTGGCATTTGCTATAAAAATAATATAGTTACAGATTATCTAGTCTGTCAATGGCTTCTGGCTGTTTTGCATAAAATGATAATTTATTTATCTAGGATTCCTATAATTCTCAGTTTTGTACTTTTGTTTTAAGTCATTATGTAAAAACAAATGTCTTAATGTTGAAACCAGCATGTACACATCCATCCATCCATCCACACACATATATATATACACACATATATGTATGAAAATGAAAAGTGGTTGCAATTAAACTGGAGAACAAATAAAATGAATTCTAAAGTTCTACAGTGTTGTAGTATAGAACAAGATCTTATTTCAGAATCAGTGGATGTATATTTGCAACTTAAAACCAATGCTATGAAATTATTACTGTGTTCAATACTATTCAATGGGGAACATAAAGTGGACTTTATACAGCTTCATTAACTTAAATAATTTTAGACATTAATCCATTTCTAAAGGGTGAGCATAGCTGCCGTGAGTATATATACATGTAGATTCATACTGCTAGCTCATTTTAATATGCCTGTGCTAGTACAAAGGTTTGGGGAGTTCTTGCTTTTGGATGTGACACAGCAAGTTAACGTCTTCCCTTTAAGAAAGGTTTAATTATTTATGGAATCAGTTACGATGATATGCTACCTAAATTAAGCTGTTTGATAATATGTAAAAGAAAATAAATACAAATAAAATTCATCTATTACTTTATTTTCTTTCATAGACAATAAAGGAAACCTACTGAATCATTTAAGTCCTGAAACGAAAGACAGAACACACAGAATTTCTGAAGAAGTATTGTCTCAATTACATAGTTCTCCATTGTTCATATGCCTGATTTAACCACTTACTTTCTTTTCTGAATTCTGTGTACTAAGCGCAGTTACAGCCATTGTTTATGTGCTGTGTATGGTGGATGAATGTAGTACTGCCCTAGCTCGGAGCTATGAATTCTGTCAAACCACAGCTTTGGTCTTGAATGATGTATGTAATTACTACTTCTGTCTGTATGAATTCAGGTCTTCAAGGGATCTTCTAGGCTCATGCTTATGGATACATGGTGATCCCGCAGTAGAAGTTATGTTCCGTTTTCACAGAAGTTGCATTTTGCTGTCAAAAGGCATAGTTGTGTAATACTAATTTCCCTTTGAAAATCTGTTGACGTGTCTTCATCATGAAGATGCAGCTTCCATTATTTCACTTTTCTGAAACTTTTTGCAGAACTTTGATACAGACATCTGTCAGAAAGTATTTGTATGTGAAAACAATATACTACATCGGTACCTCAGCCAACATTTCTAACTACAATTAGGATCAACATAATGATTCTCTTTTTATACTTTGGAAAGCCATTTTATATCCCCATCAAGCTTTTTGAAGAAATTCCATGGGAGTTCAAAACACCTTCCAGTATGGAATGTATATCACAAACCCAAATAGGAACATTTAATGAATGAATTAGTTATTTATCCAGCTATACTGAAGATCCTCCAGTTCCAAACTAGTAGCACTGAATAGCTGACATCTCTGAGTGTCTTTAGATTTGTGAAGAAGGCCATCACCAGCCAACTTCATTAACAAGAATATAAACAGAACGTGATGGATATCTGAATACCTAACATCAGTTTATGGTTCAGTTTTCTTAGTTTAGTACAGTCCCTGTAACTGAGTCTTTTCTGTGGTAAATGTAATTCTGGCCAGTCTTTCTTTCAGAATCAGTGGCTGTTCTTTGAAATAAAATTAATACGGTTACAGTAGTCTCAGCTAGTGATTAATGAAAAGAATCTTTTACACAGGACAAGTAGGTTAAATAAATTCTGAGCAAAAGGAGACAGTTTCTTGTGTTGCTAACATAATTTCATACTCAACTGCATATATTCAGGATCTACGAAAAGGTGTTATATTTTAACTAAACTTCAACGGGACGTCAAGTAACTTAGAGTAATTAAGTAATTAAGACTCCCAAAGTAATTTACAATAAAATGCATCACTGAACAGTAGCAGTCAGTCTCTACACAGGTCTCCTTTGTCATGTCAATCTCTGATACATCTAATAGTTTTTAGTCAGAGTTGTCCTCTATTTGAGCCTTGTACATATCTGTTAAGATCCTCTGATGCTGTCCGATTCCCTACTTTTCCTATGACCTGTTCTGTATGTAGTTGAGATTTTTCACCTTCCTTTTGCACTAAATTTTAATAGTCTTAAGGTGCCTACGCTATCCACCAATCTGTTACTGTAGGGCTGCCAGCACAGCCCACCCTTGGCAACAGCACATGTTAAGACAAGAATGTGCATGTTGAAGGGAATATGAGAAGGGGACACCCAGAACTGTCTGAGGGGGTGTTTGCCTGAAACTGATGATGTTAAAGAGTAAAACAAGTCTCAGATTGCTTAAATGGTAGCCAGAGAACTATGAAGTGATTTTTGAAATTAAGAAGGCATCAGCTTTAAAAGAAATATGTAAAAAGGAAGTCTGTAGCATGTGGGGAGATACCTTGCAGTGGAAACAGCAGCAGTCAATCCTCTTTTGGCGCTGCTGGAAGTCTACCATCACAACAGTATGGGATGCAACAAGTAGGGGCTTACACCCAGGTGTGTTTATGTGACCTCCACAGTGTGCTTTCACACTGGCATGTGGATTAGCAAGTAAGCTGTCAGGAGAGGCACAGCTTCACACACAACTAGAGCACTTCTGTCTCTCACACAAGGTTTGTGTGAAAAGGGTTACCTGCCCTCCCAGGGGAGAGGATTGTGCTTGAACCCAGCCTGTGTCTGCATTCCTGTAACTTGGTGGTTGTGGGTGCCCTTAGAACTCTGTGAGACTGGCTAGACAAGGGAGTTGAGAAATTAAGAGGTGTTTGTCAATGTTTTTGTATCTAGTATTGTAGTTTATCTGTTGTATTGTTAATCATGAATATAAAATTCACTGATTGCTAGTTAATTATTTCTCATTAATAAATCAGAAAGCTGCTTTGATCCCGATTTGAGCTGTGTAAATTAAACAGTTTTTCCCTGCAACAGTTACCAATTTTTCTGCATCCCAATTACATCCTAGCAGTGGTTGCAATACAATTTGCACAGTTTGCATGGGTCAAAAAGTGGACCTTATATGTAAAACAAAGAGTTTTTAGTCTAATTACAGTCTTAGCAGTCTAATCAGAGAAATATTAGTCCAGTTGCAATGATGCTAGCACTTATAGTACAAATTACTCAGTTTTTATAGCTTATTCTTGATAATGCCAATTAAACCTAACAATTCTCCAGTATCTGCCTCTTTCTCTGTGTCATGCTCAGCTTTCCAATGCTCTTCTAGGTCCTGAGGTCAGTGGCTTGGGGAGGTGGGGAGAGAGAAGAGGGTTGCTTATGGGGAGTCATTAGCATCCTAAAACTTCCATTGTGATTGTTTCTGGGGATGTTAAATTTTGTGTTTTCTTCCTGTTCATTCTTGGGTATGCTTGAGGTCATTTTAGTATGTTTGCTAAAACAGTCTGCTTACTTGTTCTTTCTTCATTGGTTTGTTCTTCTAGGTTATATCCAGAGTCACTATATGCGGGATGTTTTATCTAAACTCAATACTTGCTTTTTGTTATCTTTGTTGTCCTTAACACTGGCTTTGCCCAGCTCCCAAGGTTGTACTCCTCTGATGCGTGTAACTGACAACTGAAGAGTTGCTCATAGCCTTTGGGGATCAGGTATATCATCCTATGCCCGTACTCTTGTACGCTGCATATTTTTTTTCCTGGCATTACGGATTATTCATTCAGTACAGAATAACTGCTGCTTCTTACTCTCTATTTGTTGGAATGCTGTTAAGTTAGAACTGGCATTACAACGCAGTTGTACTTGGTTGTAGATAATTGCTGTTACAGGTAAACAAGTTAAACCAAGTCTCTAGGTGGGCAAGACAAGTCTAAAATTCCTGAAGCTTCAGTTGTTCTCTTAATACAAAGCCTGTGTCCTGTTACAAGTGATGGCAACACCATGTTTACTGGGTTACAAGCCTACATATTGTGGAGAAACTGAACAGAGGTCCTCTTGTATTGTCTTGTTTGATTCTCTTTATCTTGCGATCACTTCATAAGAGTAAGGTGGAACTTCACAAAGTACTGTTATCTTTTGTGTCCAAATTTTAAACTGTAAATTTACACTGTTTTTTGCTCTGGCAGAAGGTTTATATATGTAGCATTTTTTTAACTAACATTTCTTTTCCTTTTATTTTTTTTTCTTTTTTTTACTTCATGGTGTCATAGAGGTTTCTGATAGAGATAGGATAGCATTAATGGAGGCATACACAGCCTGATTCTAACATCCTACTGCAACGTGCAGTGCTTACGTTTATAAATGTCTTTTCCTGTAAGTTGATACTGCTAAATAGGAATCTAAGGTTGATATTCATGATTTTCATCATTGATTACATAGTTTTGATACCATTTCCACAAAACTATAAGAATGAAACATAGAATAAAATTATGCTTTCTTGAAAAAAAGTAAATTCATAACAATAAAGTCGCGGTGTAGTTATATCATTAAGGTAACCAACAAAAGGCGGATGTTTATACAGCAGCTACATAGTATTCTCCAAAAATGCTGTGTCTGGATAGTCAGAATAATAGTAGCTATCTGATTCTTCTGAGGATATACAAGTCGAACTATGTCAATATCAATCCATGTATGCAACTGTTCCTTGAGCATATGCGTACTACATTAGAGCAGTTTGTTTCTAGCGTTTTTGTTCATGTGTGGTACTGTGGCACCTTTCAAGATTTAAATTCTTTATAGGATTTTTTTTCATTGTATTTTGTCTTGTCTGCTTTTCTTCAGTTCATCGTAGAGTGTCAAAGTACTTTGTTATGCATCATCCAGCAATATTATGTAAAATATAGCTATATTATTTTACAAATTCTTTTTCCAGCAGCTGCACTTGCCTTCATCAGAAGTAAAAATCTTTGAGCATCTTCAAATAGATACTGCAGTTTCAGAGAGTTTGGGCAGTGTCAAAGTCTTCAACAGCTCTCATGTTCTTCACCTTACTGCCTATTCCTAAGCTCCTCTGTCGGTTGCACTCCTGGTTTACTTCAGCATGTGGTATTGGTTGATATTTAATGATAAATCTAGGGTGAAAGCTACATCAAAGTTGAATTTTTACTGCAACAACAGGTGGTTAGGAAAGAAAAGTAAAATGTATAAGAGAGAGAAAGGAGCATATATGCATCACTGTGAGCTGTTAATAGCGATTTAGTGTCACAATAGAAGAGTTGCTTAACCAGAATGTTTTTGAGAATATTACATTCATGCTGAACAGCACTCAAGGACAGCTAATATACAAAGCTAAACTGGAATTCAAGCCCACTGCAATAAACTACTTAAAAATCACATTCTCACAGAATGTGAGAATCCGTTCTCCCAGAAACCCACCTTCACAGAGAATTTTGGAATAGTTGTTAATAAATAGGTATTTTCTTGGCATTTTTTTTCAATCTGCTTGTCTAGTACAGGGATCTTCCTGCTTCACATTTTTTAGAATTGTGTTTAGTATTAAAACAGTTTTGTAATAACATTACATATATGGCACATGCAAAAACAAAATATTAGACATAGAAGTACAGTAATATTTTGTTAGGCTTAGTTTGCAGATAATTCCATCTTATATTCACTTCATTTTATATTTCTTGAAAGGGAAATTTTCTATGAGGTCTCTGTCATATTTTTTCCCCAAGTCACTCAGAAAAAGAAATATATGAAAATGTGTGCCTCTTTTGATTTTTGCTGAACACACTTGCAAAAAATGAAATTATATTTCAGACCTTCCAGTTTCTTTCCAGAAAATAGCAGTTCAGATGAGTAGATTCACAAGGGAAAAGAATTAAATAGTATTTCTTCAACTCATTCAGCAAGGCTCATGTTATAGCTGAATACTAAATCTTTTTGAAAGAAGACGTTCCACCATTTAGTGCTCTTTTTATTTCCTACTTAAGAACTGCTAAACTAAAAATTGCTCCAAGCACTAATAAAGCTGTAATAGAAACTGTGTTATGTATTTATTTATGAGAAACGTGTTAATTTGAAGTCTGTGTAACCTGGAAGTCCAGCCAATTCCTTTATTTCAAAAAAATTAGGAAGCTAGTAGCAATTACCAGGACTGATAGGCAAATAAATTAGCATAGAGAGAATGAATATAAAGAGGTAGGTTACTCCTTTTATTAACTAAGTATAGCAGTGGAAGTAACAAATTCTCCAAATCTAGCAGTCAGTAATTAAATTAGACCTTTGGCTTTATAACATAGTTGACAATCTTCATCGATGTAGCATTGACACATCATACATTCAGTGATGTGAGGTGATGTGAGCCGTAGCTTGCTGAAGTAATTTAATTTGTTGGGTTTGTTTTTTTTTTTTTTTTAATAAAGTCTCGATTCCCTGTAGATTCACAAGTCACGTAGTTCAGAAAGTTTAAGCATTACTGCCCAGGCAGCTGGGTTTTCTGAGCTTCACTTTAGAGTTATTGTCAATACGTTATGGCTTAAGTAACTCTCATCTCATGTGGTAAGTTTCTTTTCTGATTAGTTTACCCTTGCTAGGCTGTCATCAGCATAGTGTCAGAACAAAGTCTGACATGCATTCAACTCATCATACAGGTTTAAGAACATATTTTTTTTTTCAGAAAGACGTTGACAGCAGCAACAGAAATATTCAGCTACTTAACTGGACAGAGGCAGGCAGGCGTCAGATATATATTTTTGTTTCAGTATAGATATGACCATAATGGGTTTGGGTGTGTATTAAGTTGCTCAGCCCTCTTTGCTTTACCTTTCACAACATTTAGTTACCTCTATTTCGCTCTTTCTCTTGAGCTTATATTGAGAGAAGCTGCCATTCTCTGGGATATGCCCACATAGGCATTATCAAGTTCCCTTGTCTAATGCTTCAGGCAGAGAGAAGTTCATTCTACTTGTTCGCTGAGCCATGAAACCCCATGGCTGCAATTAACCCAGCAATGAAATGAAGTATACGATATCTTAGGCTTTGCAATGTGGCAACACCGTGTGGTTTCTTTTGGCTCAGAGTATGGTCAGAATACACTACAAAAACTGTGTAAACATTCCCTTAGATGAACTATGTGGTGTAATGTACTCAAATCCTCCGCATCTGCTGAAGATGCAGAACTCAAAACATTCACTGAAGGGGAAAAAAACAGTCTGTACAGGACCCCATAATTGAAAACATACCTAGACATTCTGGAAGCCCAGCAGATTGAACTGAACTGAACTGAACAAAAATGAGGGACAGGTTGTCTAGATGCCCATAATCCATCTACTTATGGGAAAGAAATAATAGGTGAATGGTAAAGCAAATACATTTCCTTTAAACTTTCCAGTGCCATGATCCCTACTTTGCTTCTTGTTCTTTATATTCAGGGTTTTGAAATAAATCCTACCTTGCTCCTTTCTATTGAAGGCAGTCATCTTTTAGACAATGATTATTTTTAGACGCTATCCAAATATTTTGTGTGACATGTGATTATGGGCTTTGGTTTTTGCTCTCAATTTAAAATGAAAAGGCTAACTTTATCCTTTACCTACTTTAATTAGTTTTATGATAAAAAAGGTTTCTATCAGTAAGTAAATAATGATAAACATTCATTATGAAATATATACCTCCTCTGTGCCTTCTTTTGGTAGCAGAAATTGCTATCCTGAAGGCAACAATTTATTTAAAAAAGCATCTGGGATTTAGGTTTTAATTACCGATCAGAAAAAGTACCTAATGAAAGTATCACACACACAAAAATATCTTTGCTGGCTATAGTAATGAGTTGTTTAAAAACCAGGTTCTACTAGAGATCAGACAGAGAAATGTTGTGTTTTATTTGATGGAGGGTGCATTCAGGTATCTAATTAGTTACCTATCCAGTTTCATGTTCATATGACTACATAAAACATGAAGCTTCATGGTCTTGTTTTATATAAGAGATTAAATAAAGCCACAGTTGATTACAGTTTATAAATTGACCACACGCCAATTATACTGAAGGTTTACAAAAGGTAATGAATAGCTCATTGACTGTGTCTGTTTACTGTGCACTCTGCATTGATTTCTGGTTTGTTCGAACATTTCACTATCAGCACTGGAACCACTAGACATAGTGTTCTCAGAGGAACCTGAGAGTGCTATGGGTCAATAACTGAACCATATACCATACATACTCTACTTAGTTCAAATTAATCACTGTAGACCAATTTCAGTCCTAGCATAAGTGGGCAGAACAGCAGGACTTGTTTTTGATAGGGCTTTATTGACATACTAGGATATCTTTTTAGACATTTGTATCGTATTTCTGTTTGAGTTTCTGAAAGATATGAAGTCTTTCTCTGTATTCCTTACATGCCGGTATTAGACAGGTCCTTCATTTCAACTGATAATTGGTGATTTCAAGTTTACTTTTGGATGGGAGCGTTGCAGTTTTGATGTACTGAAAGCTTCTTGGAGACTTTTGTACATTAAAGGCCACAAAAACTCCCATAGTCTGGTGTTTAGGTGTTAAAAGCCAAACTGATCACACGGACACCACTGGATCTTAGAATGTGACAAAACAAAACTCTACCTTCAAACCTCTGGTATGAGTTAATTCCTTGAATTGTTCCACAGATGTCAGACAGGATTTCTTAATACTGAGCCTCAGTTTCTTTAGTCAGAATAACTGCATCTGATACTATTCAAGAGATTTCTGTCATTCACACCTTTGGAGACTATTACATCCATTTGATATCTATTAGAAAAACTTTATACTGTGTTCTTTCTATTTATTGATCAAATTATTTAGCCTTGCCATATATGATTAGCAGTGAATGTGGTATTCTAGGCAAAGTCTTAAAAAGGCTGTTACACTAATGCTCTGTAAAATGTTTTTCTGCATATGAGAGTATCTATTAACTTTTATCGTAAGTATCAGGGAAAAAGTTGAGCATTTATACAAGAATTAAGACAGTAAGAACATCTTAAATTGTGTAATGGATGAGAAGATAGTACAAGAATAAAAGAACTATATAATGCATGTAAGCTTATGTTGTTCTAGCTTTGTCCTGTACTCTTTTACCTCAGATAGAGGCCAAGAATAACAGCCACTTAATGAATACTTTACTAAGAATTGAATGATTTTCTTTGTGGTGTCCCCTTCCTCTTCCAGCCAACAGCAGTGAGAGATTTCCAAAGCTGGAGCTTTTACCTGTACCACACATAGTAGTTTGTAACTTCCAGCTGGCATGTCAAGTTTTTTAGTTTCAAGACATTGTCCAGGAAAAGAGCTGATGTGACTGACAAAGCACATTACCATGACCAAGACAGCCTGAATCACAGTCATGTGAACAATTGCTCCAAAGCAACATTATTCTCTGGTGTTTGATGGCTCCTCCACCCTCAGGTGATGAGAATCATAGTGTTCTTCTTGTATGGTTCACCTCTTGCAGTGGCTCTAAATCCTCATCCTGCATTTGATTTGTAACACTTACTGTCAAGTATATGCACTAACCATTAACTCAATATCCAGCTCTTTTCTCATTAGCTTTCCACTTGCTAGCTTGACTTCACTTATGACATCTGCTAAATGCAGGCTAAGCTACACCAATCTAATCATGTAAGCCAAAAAAAGTGTAAGACTTATTATAGCCAAGTGCTCATGAGCAACATCAGACTTCCCTTATGTACATCCAGATAATTTATTTTCTGTAGATACTTTAAACACCTGTGTGATCTCTGGCTGGTACAGGTACTCTGAAAGATAAGGTTTAGACTTTAAAGCCGTGGACTTCTCTACTGTCTAGGCTTTTAAAGCTGTTTATACTTCTCACATCCATAACATACTGTGGCAATTTTGTGTAAGTCTGTAAATCACTGCTCGCTTTTAAAATTTCTTAATTTTATGCTGTGCTGTTGTATTATTACATGGTAACAATTCCATATTCCGCTTTCTGTCCATACAACTTATTTATCTCTTACGTTTCTTCTGCTGGGATTGTTTAGCCTTGAGAAGAGATGGCTGGGGGGGATCTCATTAATTATATAGATACCTTAAGGGAGGGAGCAAAGAAGATGGAGCCATGATCTTTTCATTGATGCCCAGTGACAGGACCAGAGGCAACTGAAACTTCCTTCAATTGGAAGGTATGTTTCTTATTAAGGCACATAGCATTGAATGTAAATAAAGGAATATAACGACTATAAAGACATGATTGGAGTCAATGGAGAAGAATAAAGGAGTGGCATGCAACTGTACAGCCTAGAAATACCTTACAAAATATAACAGTAGAGGAAAAGAATGCTCAGAATACCTAAAATGAAGGTATAGGTAGGAGGTTTTTTAGAATGAAGATTGACAGAACATGTTATGAGGTTGAGGAAAACCAGAGAAGCCTGTAGTTAACAGACCTCCTGCCAGACAGTCAAGTGTATGCCATAAGGAAGCCACAGCAGTTACACGGTTTATGAAGATTATGTAGAATCTAAAAACACAGTGAAATAGAGTTATGAGAGGTGTTCAAAGTATTCAGGAAGTCAATAAAAAGAATTATCAGAATATGTTATGTTATACTATTATAGAAATACGTGGAAATATATATAACATGTTTAAGAATCTAACAGAAACAGAGATATGGACGCTGCTTTTGCTGAAAAATTACAACTAGCAAATCCTTGGTCCCTTGTTCTTTCTAACTAATTACTACTGGTATGGTGCCTAGGTCCTTTGGGACTTCTCAATATTCTGTCTGAAAACATTCAATTATTAGAAATATTCCTTTGTCCATTTTTTCTCAAAGAATATATTGACAATATAGTCAGTATTTCCTGTACTTCCAATAAATTCAGTAAGCAGGGATGCTGTGTTTTATAATCACCCTAATTCAGTCACTTTCCTTTTTTATTTATTCAGGGGCAAATGTACTGATGGGAGGTAAGGGAGTTTTGCTTACTCTCCCTCTATGTGTGTGACACCCTCCCATTCCGATAAGAATTTCATCTGTCTCCCTCACTGGTAGGCTTTTGGATGCTTCCTTTAATAGTGCTTTTTTTTGTTTATGCCTACCGTATGTATGTATGTAAAGTCTCTTACTGAATTCTCATTAAAATTTTCCAATGTGATCATTCTTAGTTTTCCATTAGCCTGAATTGCAGTAATATTTCTGTTAGTACTTACAGTACATTTTCTCAAGAAGTAATCTTACTTTTTGTTTTTCCTTTTTGGAGGAGGAGGAGGAACAACTGTTTACTTTCTCAACTTTTTTCCATGCAGTCACAGTAATTTCTTTTTCTTCCTTCACATGAATTAGTAGCAATAGTAATAGTAAAATAATAATCAAATCAAGTTAGTGAAGTTATGTAAAAAATTATCACCAGCTTAAAAAAGGGCCTGACTTAATTAAGCTTTCTAAAGTTCTTGTGCAAAACTGAGTGTGTCAGAAGATATTCCTTATACAGATAACAAACGAAGCAACAAAGAGATACAGCCTCTTACAATTTTAAGCCTTTAAGTTTCAGACGTTTGTTCAAAATACTGGTTGACTAGACTGTCATTCTTCTTTCTGTTCCAGTTTGTAGAATGCTCTTTTGGTGTCAAAAATGTCTGAAAGCTTTTTGTTTCTGCCATTTATTTTTGTGAGGCACATTCATAGTCTTCATTCAGTTCAGAGTTTACACTGGCAACCTTCTGTTAGCATGTGGAGTTATTTCAGTTGGCAGTAGTTTTTTTTATGCAGTATGGCAGATTCCGCTCAGTTTTTTTGCCAAGTGAAGTGCCAAGTGAATCACCAAGTGAGGATGGCCATCACTCACCAACAAGTTGGTCCTCAGTAGTGGCAGAGGGAGTGCTTTCAAATGGATCACTGGTAGTTCTTAAAGGAGGAAGTCAAGGGAATCCCTATGATTAGTGCAAATTGCTTCTTTTGGATTACCATAGTGGTACAAAGGAAATACAGAATGAGACATCATGTCACAGAAAAAGAGACTGTAATACAAATTAACTCTATGACTTTAACAAAAAGGAAGAACTGTGATTAGGTAAGATTTAAACAGACTCTGTATGTCCATGGGAGAGTCCTTCCTATATTTTTCTTGTGGTGGTTCTTGTGATATTCCTTGATTTTGTGCTGTTCCCTGATGACGTTAGGTCAGGACATTCTTTTTGGTCGTTTTTCTTCTCTCTACTTATTCTTTATGTCACTCTTAAAATCTCAGGTGCACTGCAGAAATAATTTCTTCTGTGTAATCTGGGTCTTTGCAACATCTGTCACAGAGACCCTCATTTCACCTTCCCTCCTGCTTGCTGGAGTCTTCCAACTGCCAAAATCTAGTTTTCTTTCCTACTGAGCAAGGCTTAATGCCGATAACATATTTTATATTACAGTGACAACTTTTCTCAGTTTTTTGTTTTCCAATTTCTTTGGTCAAATGACAGGTAAGTATTACAGTACTACCTGAATAACAGTGTTGCTCATTGAGTATGCAAAATGGATTTGTAATTTATGGTGTGCTGCAAAAAATGTTAAGGAACCTGCACCTACAACATAATGGTATTCTAGTTAGGGATTTAGATTACTATTTTAATGTTTTCTTAGATGCTGATTGTACTTTTAAATTACGACTGACAATATAGAATGTACAGAACAACAGAACTCTGGAAGATCTTCCAGGAATTGGAACTGAGGATTTTCTAACTCTAAGGCATAGTCTGGAAAACATATGTGAAACACCAAGTTTTTTTCTGCTTTTTTGACAGAAGTCCACTTGATTTACTTGTAGAGAATTTTTCATCAGAAATTTTTCTTTCTTGCCATTTCTCACCCATAGGATATCATGCCCATATTGTAGCAAGCAGCAGAATCTACAGAAATGAAAACCAAGGCACATAAAGGACAACTCTTTCCACTGTATTATACAGGATTGAACTCGCTATATGACAGACAAGTAAATAGACCAAGTAGTCTTGAAACACATTGTCTTGATTTAATCACTCATAATTTCTGTCTTAGCTTGTAACCATGTCTGTATGCATTAAAGGACAGTGTTTTTAACATGTCCCAACTTTCCCTCATTAATCAGAGGTTTTATTTCTTATTTTAGATCTTGTTACTTCAGGATCTTGATCTTCTTGTCTGTGCGTAGGTGAAGACTTAAATGTATAGGTAGCACTTTGGGCAGTACTATTCCCAGTTAATCAGAGAGGTTTACACCTGGTTATATGGAAGTGGGAAGAACATGGAGGTAATCCTGCCTAACTGTTACTATTAAAATGGCCCATTCTATTGTTTTAAGAAAGCTCAACACAAATGTGGATGTGGTTCTTCCCTCTAGCTACTCCTCTGGAGAAATAGTTGTTTGCTCCTCTGTGCTTCGATCTGAGCCCAAAAACTTACCTGAATGCAATAAAAATATTAGTATTACATTATTTCAACAGAATTCCTCTTTAAAAATAAATCTTCACATGAATTGTCCATATCACATAGCAGTAGAAGAAAGATTTTCTAAAATGGCACGTATGAAAAATATCACATAAGAAATCTGATCTCTTTAATTACCAATGAATGTTACTACAACATTTTCTTCAATGAAATTTATGAGGGAATCCAGGTGCATTTTCCTTGAATATTGCAATCAAATTAGGTAGTACAATATAAAAATTAAACTAATCATTTCCTATTCAGTTATTAATTGGGTATTTCTCTTACAGTTAAGCCATTCTCATTTGTTGAAATGCCAGTTCTTAATGTATCTCATAATGTCTGCTGGAGGATGAAATTACTCACAAGAGAGGGCCCTCAGAGAAGGATCAATGTATTTATATTAATGTAAATTAACACTGATTAATTAATGCTGTAACCAATAAGGAATTAAATCCTTACTGTATTCCTTTTTTGGAACCTAACCTTCCTGTCAATTCTGAAAGTTAGAAATCAGATTGATTTGTCAAGTACAGAGAATAGGAATAGTAAAAGCCTAATCAATAGTATTTTTTCTGTGAAAAGAAATACTATTTTGGAGCAGCAAGTAAAATAGAAGTTAAGGAATATACTTAGTTTTTTACAAAATAATTCCTATAATAGTGCTTATGTATATGACTGGAATAAATAAGTGTTTGTATTTATGATCAATTATACTGTGTATCAGATTTTAATTGGTACTTGTATATGATACATTTACTGTGATATTAGAACAGCGTGAGCTTGTGGAAATAGTCATATAATATTTGACTGATATGTGTATTATTTCAAAACCATAGAAAATTACAATGTTCTGGACACTGAGATAAAAATTCTAAAATAGTCATGACTATATGTACCTGTATGTCAGTTTGGTTTTCACAGAATTGTTCACCACCTGGACAAAGAAAAAACATGCTGTTGTTGGTGTGATTATATCTGCATACCGCTGCACTGACAAATGTAGTTGACGCTTGTGTGCTTGGATTGAAACCAGGTGGAAACTGCGCAAGAATATATACTTCAGGAAGAAAAAAGACCAAAGAAGCAAGTTACAATACTGTGAAAAAGCAGAGGAGAACAAAGACTGAATATCTGTCATGAAAGAAATCATTTGACAACCACTTCTTAGCCATCAGACTAGGAACCAAGTCCCAAAGCTCCAGAATGGAAATACTCCTACTCATACTCTGGGTTTGGCAGAAGAGAGACTATGCAGTGCATGCTCCTTAGGGTATATTTCTGGGCCAAATGGAATATTATTCTGAAACTCTCAAACTAATCCAGATAATGATCTCCTTATCTGATGGCTTTTTCTTGACTAAAGGAGAGGGAAAGAACTGAGGTCTGTACAGTTGAAAGCGTGATGATGAGAGTAAAATTCTAAATTTGAGGGTTCAAAAAAACCATAACATTTTGGGGGTCAGGCATGTATTCTGTAACACATACTCATCCATCATTTTCACTAACAAATTATTTTTGTCAGAATTCTAGATAGATATGTCATAAGATGCAGATGGGTAAAGCTTACTTTGTCATGCTGTATAATACGGTGTATGTCAAGGATAAGTACCTTGGCAAAATACATTGCTTAATTCATCAGTAGGCAAGCTTTTCAGTTTATCAGTTGAGAAGTGATATCTATTTGTTTGTGAATACTCTGAGAAGACTGTTTCCTATAAAGATTTTTGAAAGTTTTGCTGGTTTTCATTTCAAGAGGGAATTTCACACATATGCTTCTGAATTGTCCACTGTTTTTTGTTGAGGAAAACAATGCAAGTGATGTGTAGTTTGAGCTTATATTGAAGTCAGTTACCTGCTTGGTATATTGGTTTTCAGTTCACTTACTTCAAAATTATTTTCATGCAGCACTGCAGACTGTAGATGCATACCCATATTGTTGTTCTGCACCCACAGTCCATACGTGGATGAATAAACACATTCATAAAGCTAAAAACTGTAGAAACAATGACAATTATTTTAGCTTTTTGGGCTGTTACATTATTATATACTATTGAAATAACTTCCTGTGCACATGGTTGAGAGAACCCAGAAATTAGGCTGATAATATCCCCAATATGTGCCCAATAGAACTATTGGAATATAGCTGCAGTGTGATCTTTTCTAGATATCCTTGTCTCATTTTTGCACTTGAACGTATGATGCTTATTTTATATGAATTTCACAGTATAACTAATGTGTCTAATAATGGAAATAAAAAATTAGTATTTTTTAATAGGAAGGCTGAAATCTTTATCTTACTGATATAGCTTTTTGTCTTTTAGCCATTGAGTGACTAATGATATTGAAAACATTCTGAATGATTGCATACATGTAAAATGAGGAAACATTGAAAGGTTATTTTTATTAGTATGTGAATGAAAACCAGAGTGACAGGTTTTTATTATTTTAGTAATACAATAAACAATTTGAGTCTAATCATATATTGAGCAAAATTAGTAAATGGCTAACACTTTAGAGAGCTAAAGTACATTAGTTCATACGCATATGTGTGTATACATCTTACTTATTAAATGAACTAAGAAACATAAGTAAGGAAGCAGAGGCTAAGATTTTTGGATGCATTTCAGCTGTATTAGGAAAGAGTCTGTAAGGAAGAAATGCCATGATCCTCAGTCACCTGGGGACAAAGAAGCCATCTGATAAGGGAACTGGTGAGCCATACATTTTCATTTAGGTAGTTATGATATTATGTGAGAAAAATCTCATTAATGTTTTGTTATATAAACCTCTGAATTGGCAGATGAGATGAATTCTGTTGTCTTGAAGCTGATTGGAGTGAAAGAGGATGCAAAGATATTCAGAAATTCAGCTTTATTAAAAGCTTAGGGGAAAGCCTCTTTTCCCTATTTATTTTTCAGTTCACTTCTCAGTAAAGGTCAGAGAAAGGCACTGAGCCTTCTACTTCTCTTTGACACTTACATGGGCTTGTTTTACTTCTAGTATTTATTTATGTATTTATTAGCAGTATTGTCTGTGTCATTGAAACATGCTCCAATGCCAGCTTAGAAATCACTAAAGCAATACTTCCAGTGAAGACACAATTATATTTTCTAATTTTTCATGTGAACACATTCATCTTTATAGCCCACAAACTGTATTTAAGACTTGCTTTATATTTGTTTAAACACTGCCAGATACTTTGACTGGTTTTTGTTAAACTTGGGTAAGTTTGACTCATATCCCTGCCGTAAGAACAGAGGGTGATCCTTAAGTTTTCTGCAGCTATATTCCATTTCCTTACCTGATAACTGTAGCTTCAGTGCACAGGCCATTAGCTTCTGGTGATAAGAGTGGTAAATGTAGCTTCAGTTTGATGAGTTCTTAATATTTTTGTTTACGTTAGAGTCTCAGCCTTCATCACATGCTCACACCATGCTTATGTGCAAAAGGAAATATGCATATCCTGCAAGGCGTGCATTGAAATGATTAATGAATGAAGGAGAAAAGGTTCAGTCTGTTGGCTCTTTCTGTGTGCACATCTCACATAACTGATATTGTCACTGACTCAAAATGAATTTTTCAGGTAATGTCCACTACTGTGCCTTTTGACTTAAAATTTTCATCTACTGAAGGAACATCATTTCTCATGTCTCATATAATGCGTAATGAAATTTTTATTACTTTTTCTTCAGACTTTCTCAAAGTAAAATCTGAAGAACTATGGAAGTTCACATTTTAATAAGAAAAGATAACTTTTGGGGAAGCAAAAACATTTTGACTCTTAATGGGCCTTCCATTTCTGTTTTTAGCTGTATAATGATAAGTAGAAATAACATATATAATTTGTAATGCCAGGGATGCCAAGTGAAAATAATCGCCTTGAAACATATGTTAATTGGTAAGCAGTGATTCTTTCTGATTGTGTAAAAAAGGGGGAAGACATCAAACGCATCAAAATACATGCATTATGCATTGTAATAGCACCCAAGAACAAAAATACACTTATGGCTCTTTTCCATAAAAGGAATGTAGCAAGTTTTATGAATTTAAAGTATAGCTTTTCTGTGATGTATTAAGTCCACAAACTACAGTGCAAGTTCCATTTTGTACGGTTTCTACTGCTAGTTTCATCCTTTTATTGTAAAAATATACTTTTTCCTTAAGAATGGGTTTTTTGGTACATGTAGATAGAATCACTTCAAAGGCATGAGAAGTAACCCATCAAAACTGAAGAGCAAAATCAGTGGACCAAGACAGTAAAGAGAACTTCAAGTTAGTTCCATGACTGAAATGAAGTGCCTCTTAAATATGAAAAATGCCACTAGGTTCATATGTCATTTTGACTAGCAGTCCAAAATCCTATAGGCAGAAGTGCTGATCATTTACAAGTTAAACTGCATAATTAAATATGCAAACTGCCTAATTCAGTGGTGATCTCCCCTTCCCTTCCCTTCCCTTCCCTTCCCTTCCCTTCCCTTCCCTTCCCTTCCCTTCCCTTCCCTTCCCTTCCCTTCCCTTCCCTTCCCTTCCCTTCCCTTCCCTTCCCTTCCCTTCCCTTCCCTTCCCTTCCCTTCCCTTCCCTTCCCTTCCCTTCCCTTCCCTTCCCTTCCCTTCCCTTCCCTTCCCTTCCCTTCCCTTCCCTTCCCTTCCCTTCCCTTCCCTTCCCTTCCCTTCCCTTCCCTTCCCTTCCCTTCCCTTCCCTTCCCTTCCCTTCCCTTCCCTTCCCTTCCCTTCCCTTCCCTTCCCTTCCCTTCCCTTCCCTTCCCTTCCCTTCCCTTCCCTTCCCTTCCCTTCCCTTCCCTTCCCTTCCCTTCCCTTCCCTTCCCTTCCCTTCCCTTCCCTTCCCTTTTCCCTTCCCTTCCCTTCCCTTTTCCCTTTCCTTTTCCCTTCCCCCTTCCCCTCCCTCTCCCCCTCCCTTCCCCTTTCCCTTCCCCTTCCCCTTCCCATCCCTTTCCTATCTGTACTTCAAATCACATGTAGTAACTTAAGCCAGCGCTAGCCTTTGTTTCCTAATCCATGTCAGGACCTGAACTGGCAAGAATTTTGCTCTGGGTAACACACCTCTCACAAGGCAATAAATTAAGAAAATCTATATGGAGAACTACAGTAGGTTGCCCAGAAAAGGGGTGAAATCTCCATCCTTGGAGATATTAAAAAACAGACTGGAAATGGTCCTGGGCAACCTTCTCTAGGTGTCCGTCACTGAGCAGGGGAGTTGGACAGTTAGGACCGCCAGCGGTCCCTGCCAATCTCAGTTATTCTGTGATTCTGAGGTTAAATATTTGTATATGGCTAGCACCATATTTTTACCATGATATGAGGGTGAACTTATATCTCTGGTATATTATAATTTGATTTTGGAATCCTGTATCATTTTTTGAGCTCCTTCAGTATTTAGCACTCTGTTTCCTGTGCTCTGTTTCACTGCCCCTTCTCCAGGTTCACAGGCATTGAGCTTCCCATATGGTATGAAGGAATTTTTTAAGAAAAAGCTGGGAATTTCTGTCACTGGAGGAATTTGTGAGCATTGCTGTGCTGCTCCACTATTTGACTACTGTAAGCACCAAGCTTGAGTTGTGAGGTTACAAGCTAATCAAGTTTTCACAGTGCTGATATTACTAGAAAAATCATATATGATCCATATCCCAAATGACTTAAAAGTTCCCAAGACTAAGCACAGGAACTGAGTAAAATAAAATTATGTAGAAATGCTATTTTAAAAATAGTATTAGGAAAACTTCAATTTGTGTCAAATGTGTGATCTAAATCTGGACTCTGAACTACTTATCTGTTTACATAGTAAGTCCTCTGCCTCAGCTCCTGAACATTTGAACATATCTTTGTAAGCAAGCTGACGATAATTTTTCGAGCAACAGATCTCAATTTCTTCCCTATGTGTGAAACTTTCTTGGGTTCTTCAAGGCTGGTTTTGCACATGCAAGCCAGTGTTTAAAAACAAGGAGAGTTGACACACCTCTTCTGTCAAGAATGGGAGACAGCTACTTCTGCTGTGAAAGAGTATACTTGTTGCTACACAATAACAATACGTCAATATTTATTCTAGCTATTACTGTTTAATGCCTGTAGTGGGAATATTTAGAGACACCTTAAGCACTGTATAAATACAAAGAATACTTACAATTTGAGGCTCTGCTGCAGCAGTTACAAGTAAATATATATATTTATAGAACTCAGTGGAGCTACACACCCAGTCCTCTGTGGGTTCTTTGGTAGTGTGAGGATCTACAAATAGTCTTATTTTCATTGTTTAATAAAATCTAAGGGATTAAGAGTCTGACCCCAGTGCAGCTGGAGGAGACTCTGTGGTAGCCCCTGGGAAAACAAACAGAATAAGCAGCCTAGTTTAGACAAAATTTTTAGTTCATATGGATGGCCTGAAATTTTCCCACAGACCCTGAGACAGTGGTGAGGCTTGAGTACCAAAGACTACACCCCGTTCCAGAATGGATGCATACAAAAGCATGAAGTTTGTATGTTCTGTTCTGCTTTCATGTAGCTTTTGTATAGGTTGATGTAATTTAGTTTCACATGTAGTAGTATTGCCTATCATTCATCACCGTAATACAATAATTGTTGTTACCATGTAGTAAAAGTCTGGAAGATGGCTAACATACTTGTTCTAGGAATCCAAGCAAGCAAATATAATTTTATTAGGTTGTAATTGTTATCCTGGCAAGTTGTTGGGCTGGCAAGAGAAGCGACAACAGTAAAATCCTGACTGAGCTCTCGCTACATGTAACCTGTTATTTCAGTGCCTGGAAAGTGTCATTAGTGGTTTTGTGTATAATCTGTGAAGGGTTTTCTGATGCTATCAAATAAGTCTGTTCTGTCTTGTAGTATATAATTTTCTCCTGTTGCTCATACAGTTAATGAAGAAATCCATTCTTCCTCTGTTGAAAGTAATTTATCTTTTGTACATCATCGTATAATTCCTTTTGCTCATATCAGGCTAACTTTGTTCAAGATTCTAATCTCACTGGCATTGTGTCTCATCATAAATACTTACATATTTGTATTTTACTTTGTGGTTTCATTTCTGAGATTGTTTGCCAGGTTAAGGTCAGTACGTGCATCAGATCTTAAACATCTTCCTCCTCTCCTCAAATTAGTGGATAAAATTTGCTGGCTTTTCATCATATATTAAGTAATAGAGAAAAGGAGTGACAATACAAAAGACACTACATTTTTACTGACAATTAAAATTTTGTATAGCTTTATGGCATAGAAATCTATCTTTCCTTTAGGGCAGGCAATTAAAAGGGTAGCAAATATTGAAGATTCAAGACAAAATAACTGACATTATTTTTTAATAAATACCAGAATGGTCAAATTCCATGATAAGTAGCTAGTGTTATATAAATAGGATAGAGATTTTTAAGCAGACTGTTAATTATATTGCTATGTGTAATGGTATGCATTCATTCTTACAGCACTGCCAACTGGGAAAATTTATTTTATTATTCACAGAAAATTAGTTTCAGTTTTCCAGAAGAAATGGCTGCTACCTATCAGCATGTTCCTAATAAATATAATATCACTGTGAAGCTCTCAGTTACCTATCATGGACATAAATCTGTTTGCTAATGACTAAACAGTGGACATAGGCTGCCTAAAACATGGAAGTCTTTGTGACAAAGGACATTTTGTCACTCTCCTAAGTACATATCGTTGATTAACATACTGCATTTCTGAATTATTTCTATAGGCCACATTTCTGGCACACTAATTAAAATATACCTTAATACCTTTTTTTATAAAGAATGAATTATTATAAAGTCAGTTACATAAATCCATTCAGATACCTCGAGATTACAGAGTTAAATTAAAAAACGCTTTTCATTCTGTGTAGATTTTTAAAAAATGTCTTCCCCTCAAATATAAATAGAACACACTTCTTGTCTGTCTCTGTTAAAGCACTGCTTTAATTACTATGCACAAGTTAATAAACAAACCTACCATATGCTGCCAAATTAGTCAAATGCCAGGAAAAGCTAAATAAAAACAAGGAGACAAACTTTTAATTACACTCTCTGAAAACCTTCAGCATAAGTAATATTTTTTACTTGGCATTCTGCTTCAGTGTGAAAGGGCAGAAAACATGACCAAGCTAATATATCAAATGGTAGTAAGAGAACTTTCTAAGAAAGAAAGTAAGAAAACATTGAGGTAGAGGGAAACTTGAAGCACAGAATGTTATTTTTATTTATCTTCATTTAAACATCTTTATAAATATACAAAGCAAATGGTTAGAATTTCTTTGACTGCTGTTTGCTGAGAAGACATTCATTCACAACCTAAGTGTAATAAAATCACATTTAAAAAAAATATTCATGAAACAAAAACCCCACAGAATTAAGCTGCTGCCATAATACATTGTAAAATAATTTGCATAAGAACTCTGTGATTCTCAAAATTATAGATTAAGAATGCACTGAAAAAAAAAGAAAGCTGTTTTAAACAGAATAATTACTTATCTCCAATCAGTCCAGGGAAAAAAGTATTTAATTAATTAATGTTGGTGTTGGACTCTACAGAGCATCCAGCAGTGTCAGTACTTTCACTGAGGGAGGAAAAAAAAAAACAACCACCACCTTTAAAAAATAAAACACTTTCAAATCATGATTTCTTGTCTTTTATAGCAGTAGAGGATATTCCTACCCTATAAACAGTGGCAGTGCGGTGAACAGGTCTGACCTAAGCCCGCTGTGGCCTTCCTATTGAATCTGATTCCGCAGGAAAAATGGATTGTACACCTATTCCACAATATCACTAAAGCAGTAGATAGGGTGGGCTTACAGGTGACAAAACCGAAGCTCCTTCGGCCAATGAAAGAACTGAAAGAAGATTTCCCACGATTGCTAGATATTTGAATAACTACTTTATTGCATTACAGAGGATAGCGTGTCACTTCCTCACCTTATACCACATTTCTAAAGGAAAACTCTATCCATAATCAGCTAAATGTCTAAATCAAGCTTCAGTGGGACTAGTGATCTGCTTAATAGCCTACTCCCTTTTAGTGTATTTATTTATTTTTCTTTTAAAGTAAATGTGCTCTAAATGAAAGTGACATTGAGAATTAATTAAATGTATGTTATATTGCATGGTATTCAACATCAAGTGCAGTCATAGAATCATAGAATATCCTGAGTTGGAAGGGACCCACAAGGATCATCAAGTCCAGCTCCTGTCCCTGCAAAGGACAATCCCCAAATTCACACCATGTCTCTGAGGGTGTTGTCCAATTGCTTCTTGAATATCATCAGGCTTGGTGCCATAACTGCCTCCCTGGGGAGCCTGTTCCAGTGCTCCACCGCCCTCTGGATGAAGAACCTTTTCCTAATATCCAGCCTAACCCTCCCCTGGCACATCTTCCTGCCATTCCCTCGGGTCTTACCATTGGTCACCAGAGAGAAGAGGTCAGCGCCTGCCCCTCCTCCTCCCCTTGTGAGGAAGCTGCAGACCACGGTGAGGTCTCCCCTCAGTCTCCTCCAGGCTGAACAAACCAAGTGACTTTAGCTGCTCCTCATATGGCTTCCGCTCTAAACCCTTCACCAGCTTCGTGGCCCTCCTCTGGACACTCTGGAGTAGCTTTATATCCTTAATGTGCTGTGGCACCCAAAACTGCACACATTTTTATCCTGCATAACTTAATATCATCACAGACATGTCACCTTGTTAGTTACTTCCTGGGTCATCTGTGGTCTGAACCTCTTGGACAGCATAGGTCCAACAGAAGTTTGCATAGTGATATAGCTGAACTATTCCCATAAAGAGAATGTGATATTCAAAATCCTGTGGTTCTTACGACATTCATTGTTTATTCAGAAACATTCTCAATGAAAGAAACAGTTCAGTCCAGATTACATTAAGTCGATGGAAACAAAGACTCTGTAAAAGTTGAATAATTCTGAAAATACCACCTAATAAATATAACTTGGTTATTTCACATAGATGTAAGTTTAAGCTTTCAAATAATAGAGAAGCTGTATTGTAGGTAAGTAAACATCACTGGAAAATTTTAAGCTTAAGACTGTGGTTTTAACATTCTTTTATGAAACAAACAAATGCAATGTAATCATTGTACTCCAATAGAGATGCAAAAAAGAATAATAGAAATATAGTTTCCTTTAATGCCCTTCAGTTATTTCAATGCTACATTGTTTGAAATTGAACAAAATTATTACTCCTTCATTGCTGTCTAAAAACCATTAAGATTATAAACAATACTGCAGCTGACTGGGCTCTTATCTCAATAGGGTATTCATCAAAGTCTTTGCAGATTCACAGTGTAATGTTTCTCAAGCTGAAATCAGAGTATTATTATGTAAAATTTTAATTTAATGCATGTTTTATAAGAACTATATTGAAAGCATAGAGTGTTACTTTGATTTTTTTAATTGCTTTGTCAGGGTGGTGACTTGGAGACACATCATGTGTGTGCTATATCCTTTTCCTGTCTATAATGTCACCTACAGATGAAAATTATCGTGTATTTGTTCAACCAAGGGAAAATGTTTCACATAATTTTAATATCCACAAGGTGATAGTTGTTACACATCCAAAGTTCTCTTTATTACAGTTCTATTATTGACTACATCCGATTTACACTTAACATTCGTTTGGACTTTAAGGAGATACCCTGAAATTATTTGTCAGTTGCAGATGTGAAAAGGTAAATTAATATTTTATTTGTTAAATGTATGAGATTTTGTAGGGGAGCCTGAAGTGCTACATCCATGATCTAGTCAATAGAGATGGATCAAATTTACAGGCAAAATCACCTTGCTAGCTATATGTATGTGACTCTAACTGATTTCCATGATAAGCTAGCGGTCCGGATGAGCAGGACAGTTATTTACACAGAGAGAAGACTACTCTGAATCTGGAGTTTTCATAAAATTTCTTATTTATCACTGAATATATTTTTTTTCCGAAACACAAGTGTTTCTGCTTCAGGGCAGAATTTCCCCTTCAGCACAGGTATCTTGGAAAAGCTTTTCCATGTGCTGAATTTCATTATTTTTTTTTTACTAATAGATTTTAGGTGTAATCTTATTATATACAGAATAGATTTGGCTGATACAGATGTATTTTGCATAAGATATTTCTGGTATCAAATAGTCATTAAACAACATTGGCATAGGTTAGACTCACTTAAACAGCTTTACTGATGTAATTGGGAATAGAATCACATCTGAGAATCTCACTTCTCACTTTTCAGATTAATGTGTATTCTTTCCTGTAGTTTAGTAGTCTATGGTTACAGTTCTGTACAGTAGCTATATTTATCTAATTTTATCTTAAATGACAGTTTTAACTGCAGGCCATAGAAATAGTTTTGTTATCATTCTTAGCCTCATGAGCAGGCTTTGTAGCAGTGATATCTTTGATACTATGATCACATTTTGGCTCCTATCCCATGTGTATTCATCTGTAGAAGAAAACATTTTTTAAACCTAAATTTTGTAAATCAGATTTCTGTAACTGTTATTATGTAGTAGAGTTCTAGTGAGCCTACATTGTCATACCTAGTTTAATATTTTCTATATAAAGTTTGAGATTATATATTTAGATCTGTGGAACAGTTCTTTTTTAGACATGTATTAAATTGGGGTTTTTTATTGGATAATTTAGGAAATCTACTCCTAAAATATTGCAGTTACTATCCACTGTGTATATCTGCACGCCATACTGCACTATAGTATTAGCTGAAACCCTATGTTGCACGAGAGTGGAACAGGATCGAAAAAACAAGTATATTCTGCACTGATATTGGCTATTCACTTGTTGAAATTATTTTACTAAACTCAATCTGATTGTGTATTTACTTCATATGTTAATATAAAACCAGGGTTTTCAATTTAACCATCAACTTTCTGTTGTGGTAACAGTTCTCAGATCACTTTTTGAAAACATAATATAAGCTTCAGCCAAAAAAATCCTATTCTAAAATGTCAGGCTGATTACTCTTACTGCCACATAATCAGATCTTATGTATGTAGCTAAATGATCAGTTACTTTACAAGAAATGACAGTATTCCACTGTGCTCGTATGACAATATAAGCAATATGTTTTAATATGTAGTGTACAAAACCTCCTGCATGTAACTTTGCAGTTGCTTAGAAGTGTGAAACAGCAATTTAGGAGAGAAAGCAAATTAGTTTCAGTCAATCATAATTATTCTTCAGTATAAAGTGAAATGCAAAGTAAATGCAGACACAAAAAAGAACTCTGATCTGTGCTTTTAAATTTAAGACATGTAAAATCTTTTGGAGTCAATGAAAAGATTTCAGTACAGGTATTTAGCAAAGAGAAAGGATGCTTTCAAGGGTGAAAATAGCTGTATCTACTTCAGGACAGCTGCTTTATCCATGTTTTTGGAATTTCTGGTATTATGTTCCTGAGATTAACATAGCTTCAGAAAATTCTCCTTCTGACTGGTTTTCTCAAAGAATCATTCAATAAAAAATTAATTTTAAAAATCCTCCTCTGTGGTAAAGGATCACCTTTTCCCAAGAAGTCATAGGTATGAATCAAGCTCACAATTGTATCAGTGCAATTGCACGTAAGAATCTATAGTTCATATGACATAGTAATATTAAGATTTTGCAGTTTTTAGTTTATTTTTCATTTTACTGTTCCTGTGCCAATGTTAAGGTTTTGGCTTGCTTAGCAATGCTAAGGTTTGGGTTGGTTGTTTTTTTTTTTTGTCTAGGAGGCTGTGAGTTGTTGTAATAAAAAGGAGTTTTAAAATATGTAACACAGATTGAATAATGACTGAAAGTTTACTAACCAGAAATCACATATCTCACCTTACAGCATGTACAACCATCTGGTTATCATCTATGCTTAGGGGTAGGCAGTGTGGATGCATAGATTAAACCCAGTTTTACAGGAGTGATGTTAAGGACAAGTATCTTTTGTTTTCTCACAGAGGATGTATTTTAAATCTTACAAAGATTAATATTAGCCAGCCAGATTAATTTTGATTCCTTTTGTACTCCTTAATGAAAGTAAGCTGGGTTGCTTTTACCTGTGATGCACAAACGAAGATTGTTTTCTCTACATGCAATCAGAAGAAAAGTTTTGAACTGAATTTTATCATTTAACTTTTTGTTCATATGTTTATCACAGCACATCACTGCAATTTATTTTAAAATAAAATAAAATAAAATTTTATTTAAATAATCTCTGTAAAAATGAGTGAATAACAACAATTAAACATTACAGAATATCCAATTATTTGTTTCAATATTAACTAAATTGCAAAATAAACTGATCTCATTAGCAATTGTTTAATGCAGAATAAAGTCAGTGCGCTTCTCTGAATCCTGAAAAACCCATGTCAGGAATCACATGTTAAAAAATCCTTCAGTAGCTTCTCTGACTTATAATTGTGGGGATAAATGATTTACTTGAAGCGGGAAAATATGTGTATTATTCATCGGCATTCTATCTCTCCGTCTGCGTTGAGAGGTATTTGAAAGCTACCCTCATCAGGAGACTAGAATTAAAATTAATATGCTAACATTGATTTCTCAGTATTCCTTTTTCTTTTTAAGACTGATACTGGATTAGGCATAGACTTTTTATTTTTAGATGGTAAGAACCAGAGACTTCCTAATGCAGATATAATATTAGACAAGTATTTTAAGTACAATATCTATTTACTTTTTCTTAATTCTTCTGTTGTTCTGATACCATGTATTTTCTATGATTTTTCAATAGGTCAAGACTGGAGGACTTCCAGTTTTTCTGTCATGTCTCCTCTTACCCAGTTTTCTCCTCATGTATTTTGATAAATACTTTAATTATTGTTTTTAATTTTTACAAAATAAGAATGTTACATTCTTTCTGTTTTTGTCTTTAACATGTTTTCTTATCAAGTTCCCCTGATAACAGTCATCACTTATTCCCATACACTGTAGCCTGGAACAATGCAGCAAAACCTATTTTATTAGGAGGAAGCTGGAAGGCAAATAGTATCTCTTGGCATGAGGCAGAGGGTGACATATATGTATGTATAGTCTATCCAGAAACTCCATTAACAGTAACATTAGTGGCTTAATTCCAGAGCCATGGGAGAGCTAGCTGCAGCCTGCCTTTTGGTATAGGAGCACAGAGAGAGTAATGGCTAAGCTTTTTTTGGTTTTGTTTTTCTAGCAGTCAGTGATGCCAGTTCTTGGACTGACTTTTGCAGCCCCTAATATCTGGCATCCTTGAGGTTTGTTGTCTCTAATGAGACTTAGATGGTCTATGGCAAGGAAGCCCTAGGACTGTGAGATTAACACGAGTCCATTATCAATATTACACTGGTGTGGACCTCAAATACATTTATTTCAGTAAACTTAAAAGGAGAAGTTTGAGGTTATAAAACTGAAGAGAGTGTGCTATGAGAGAAAACCATAAATAAGAGGTTACAGACTTAAAATATAGCTGACTTTTGCTCTCAGACCTATCTGTGACTTGAGGAATAATTCATAGGCTATATTGTTACTAAAGCAACGAGAGGTTAGACTGCCTCAAAGAGGACAACTCCTAAACAGCACAAGTGATCACTTTTAGTCTAATTAGACATAAGGATAGACAGAATCTGTCGAAGCATATATATTATTTAAAGCTGTTCCAAAATTACTTTGAACTTCCTCATGTTTGTAAAATTTAATTGCTGACATAGATTAGAATTGGAGGTGTGTAAAAAGGCAATTGAAATATTTTTCTTGATTGCTTGTAAAGCTCATCAAATGTACAGATCCTGTGATATTTTGAATTCTCACTAGAATTTTCTGTCACTCCTATGTTACTAAATGGCTAAGTCTTTTCTTCATATTAGACAATATGACCAACATTGTCACATATTTTTTGGCTTGATTAAAGTTTACCAATTTCATATCACTAGAATTATTTGCTGTGTTTTTTGCTACGAAGATATATGAAAAGCAATTCCTTTGTCACTCAGTTTATAGTAACTTTATAGTACCTTGAGAACAGAGCAACAAACTATACAAGTACTGCAGAAGAACACACTCTGAAGAGTTCAAAGGCTTTTGACAAGGACAGTCTTTCCATCTGTTTTCATTTTCTTTTGCTTGAATGACCGATATATTATTATTATTATTATTATTATTATATATTATTATATATATTATTACCATGAGTAATAATAATTTGACAAAACAAAATAATTCTTTTTCATTTCAGCAGTGCAAAAACTGGATGTATGTTGTTCCACGGGCAATATCAGAAATATGACATCTGTCCTTTATAAACCAGGAGACAGGAATTTCTATTTCAACAACTTCTGAATTACTTC